>NC_081817.1:20221071-20554285 GCF_030704535.1 Vitis vinifera | reverse complement strand
GAGGACCTGCATTTTTGGTACAAGGAGATGAACTTTTAAACAACAAATAGAACATCAATCTCCAATAAAACTCTTAGTTCTTTTTCCCCTTGTTTGTTTGCTTTTTTCTTATCTAGGTTTCATGTTTCTTGTTCTACTTTTTGGCTAAAAAAATAGGATCATCATTACGTACCAATGCAGTTTGAGAAAGCTTTGCTTTATTTCTACAATGGGATGGAAATTATGGACCATTATTACATAGCAATAAAATATTTTATAATGAATTTTGTAATAAATAAATTAGAATTATAAAATATCCATTTTAATTTATTTATGATATTTATTTTATAATATTTTTCTTTCAATAATTTTAGAATTTTCATATTTCATGTTTATCTTTTTCATAGAAACAATTTTTGATTAATAAATAATTTTAACATAAAATTTGTCATATTTTTTTAATGAATTTTTTTATCATTGCTTTCATAATAATTTAAAATAAAATACTATTTTGGAGAGAAATATCATTGATCAGCCGACTCCAACACAAAATTCGTAACCAATTATTGGTCCACGGAAATTTCGGTAATTTCCCCAAAATTTATCCGATATTTCGGTATTAATTGGTATTTTTACCGATTTTTCGGAAAATTTATTGATATTTCCTACCACTCTAACCCACGCACAGGATACAAAAGCTATCCGTTTTTTTTTAAAAAAAAAAAAAAAAAAAAAAAAAGCATCAGATTCTATTCGATAATACCATGATTTGCAGGCAAAGGTTGAGTTTTTCAGCCTGCCTCAAAAATCGTGGAGTTAGGGTTCAAAAAATTGAAATCCAATGGCACAAAAGCTAAGAGACCCTTACAACACATCCAGAAACCACACAGAGCAAAGAAAAAAACATTTTTTTTTATGGTTTTCCATGGGGTTTGTTGCATGGATTGTCTCCAAAATCAAACGAGGAAGAATCTTCTCGGAAATGGAATGGGGAATGGATTTTAATGGGAATCAAATGGGGATTGCAATAATAATAATAGAAATAATAACCTCATTAGATTAGTACCTGCGTTTGAATGAGAGTGGCAGAGGAAAAAATGGCCTTTTTAGGGATTCTCTCTTGTGGAAGGCAACTTGAGAAATGACTTTTTCATGGCCGAGTCAGAGGAAGTGAGTGGCCTTTTGATTTTTAGATTTAGTACAAATAAAAAAGCAAGGAAACAAATTATGAGAACAATTTTCCTCCCTCTATAAAAATATATATTAATTATCCATCTTGATGAAATCATAAATTTCACTTTCTATAGGCCATATTTTAGAAATTAAAATTAATTTCATAAGATAAATTATTAATAATTTTAATTATTTAAATAAATTAATGTTAGTAGAAAAAAATTTTACAACATATTTTTAATAAAATTATAGAAATTAAATCTCAAATAAAATATTGTATAAAAATTATTTTCATTTTTCATTTAAAATGTAATAAAACATATTATAATAAAAGTATTTTAAAATTTTGAAAATAAATATTGTCTTCAACAAGATAGACTCCTTTCATCTAACAACATGATAGAACAGTATCAATCTTCATTTTGATATTAAGTCCTATTGCAATGTCATATGTATAAATTATTTTTATTCAATAAAAAAAAATTTCAACTCAATTCTAATTTTATACATTTCCAAAATGCATATTTATTATTCTTAAAATTCAAATATCGAATCTACCGATATATATTTGTTTATTAATTTTTTTTTCTTTTTATCATATCTATGTCAATTAACTTATAAAATAATTTAAAAATGTGTATTCTTGCTTATTTTATTATTTTTATAGTTTTTTCAAGCATTCCTATGAATGTTAAATAATTTTTGCTCCACCAATATTTGTGAAAAAATATTCATTGATATTTCTCTGATATTTCTAATATATCCCTAAAATTGAAATGCCGATATATCCGTAATTATTGGTATTTTTATGTTGATTCTAATTATATATATCATAAACGTTTAAATATATAGCAATAAGTTTTTATGGATTTTTTTCCCGCTTTTTATTTTTTTTTTCTCCACCGATTGGGTGGTAATGTTCAATATTTTGACATGCTATAAGTAGCTAACAATTTAGGGATAATGATTGGGGATATGACAGTTTCTCCACTTCTCCACTTCACTACTATCCTATAGCCTATAAATAGTCCTCCACTTCCCATCTAACCTGCAACAGCATTTAAGCACTTAGATAGTTAGGATGCAGATAACATGTGACTCCACTACACAAAATATTAAAACTTATTTTTTTTAAATCTATTATCAGAAATAATTGCCAAATACAGTCCAAAGTAATAATTCCTTTTTATGAAATTGTCTTTAGAAAAATGGGTAAATAATAAAATTTATAATTTTTTTTTTGGTTTTACATTTTTGTTTTTAGAATTAAGATATATGTTAACCATTTTCTTTTTTAAAATTTGATGGTATAAAATAATAAACATAAAGGTATCAAGCATTTAAAAATTATTCTTTCACATTTATAAAATAAAAATCTATTTCAAACTTAAAATGTTTTTAAACTGTTTTTAATATTTTAAATATATTTTTAAAATAAATTTTATATTAATTTTTATATTTAATATTTGCAAAATAAATTGTCATGCTTAATAGGAAAAAGAGTCAACATAAATTGGGTATTCTAACCAAAGAAAAATCAATGGTGGTGTCTATTACAACTTGGACAAAAGACAAAATGATTATTTTTGGAAACAAGTTTTTATTTGATGCAGATTGAAAAATGCTTTTAAAATTAAACACTTCACCAAATAAACTTATTTTCGAAAAATAATAATATTGAAGGGTGGGAAAACAGGTCCTACTCCTAGGCTCCTAGCTCCCTTAGAATGAGTAAGGTTGCTTCACATGCAAGTAAAAAACAATCACCCCATTGCTCACACGTGACCCGTGAGGTAATTACTTAGTGGAAACTGTGGAATTGTTGGTTTGTTTTTTTTGACCGGATTAACTCGTGTTTTTTTTTATTTATCAAAATGTCTAAATGAATTTTAAACAATTGAAAAATCAACTGACGAGTTCTGTACTTTATCTCTTTTTTTTTTTTACTAAATTAAAGTTCTCCAATGGCCATTAGGAACATTGTCGGGAATCACTTTATTAAAAATTCAACAATTAACATGTTGCATGTTTTTGCCATACAAGAGCAAATTTTAAACTACTACACACGCAACATGCATGTTTACTATTTTTGAAAATTCAAACGTTTGGGGTATATTTAGTAACAGTTTTCAAAAACTTTTTAAAAATTGTTATCTAATGTTTTATGTGAAAAAAAAATATTTATTTTAAAACCTAAAATGTTAATAATCTATTTTTAATATTTTTTAAAAATAATTTTTATGTTTAATATTTTATTTTTAATAATTTTATATGTTTGTATAATTATTTTTAAAAATAATCATAAAAAAACAAGTGAAGATAATAGAAAATAACTAAAAGATGTTATCTAAAAATATCATATTTTTTATTATCAAATGTATTTTTATTTTGTTTTTTGTTCTAGATAACAAAAAAACTATTCTCAAAAACAGTTATCAAATAGACCATTTCTATCCTAAAACCAACAAAAATTTTAAAAAATAAAAAAGCGCTTAAAGTAATATTATTTGGGCATCTCTTTGAAATTATAAAATTGAAAAATACTAGTGAAAGCAAATGAACCCTAAGTATTAAAATATAAAGATATAGCATAAATGAGCTGGGATAGAGTTGAAGTATGAAAAGACTTAAATCTGGCTTAATAAAGTGGTTGACAAAAAAACAACTTTAGTTTTATACTACCGTATTAAAGTCTAAATTAAGAAAGAAGATTATGTATATACGGTAACATGTTTTTTTTCTTAGAATATTATAAACCTTCTATTTTGTTCTTTTGACACATTCCATATAGGATTGTCCTCCTACATCCTTTGATGCTTTAATGTGCAATTGTGGTTATTTTTTGAGTTGTTTTTAGCTCTTATTAATTGATGGTCTACTAAGACTATATCAATGACTAGTTTTGAATTTTCAATTAGATATTTTGGAGAGACTAAATGGATCCCTATTTCGTGTGTAGTGATCCTTAATTATTAATTTAGGACTTTGTTTTTTTGATTGAGTTATAGCATATTTAGGTTTGTTTAGAATTCTAAAATCTTAATTCTTACAAATAAATTCATGTTTTAAAATAATATAATAATTGATATCATATTCTTTAAAAATATAAAATACAATAAGGTTTTGATAATGAATTGGAATGAGGTATTTTTTTTTTAAAGAATGATTTAATAAGATTCAAGTTTTTTTTTTTGTCAACTTTATCTTATAAATTATAGAAATTGAGGTATTAATCAATATATTGAATGATTAAATTGAGAAATAATATGTTAAGATTATTAAATATATATTCAAAGCTTTATTTTATGATAAAATAATTTTATTTTTTAACATCACAGAAATCCTAAATCAAAATAAAGATTTGAGTTTATTAATATATATCAAAGCAATTATTTTTTTAATACTTTATGAACCAAAAACAAAATTATAATTTGAGTTTATTATGGTTATCTAATTCATGTCTTAAAATATAAAACAAAATGTGTTTTTTTTTTATAATAAACATGCCAAAATAATTATTATTTTTAGATATCATGAATCATAAGTAAAGTGTATATGATATTAACAATCACACATCAAAACATAAAATAATTTAATTTTGTAAATCAAAAACAAATATGCAACTTGTATGATTTTATGAAATATTTATACTTAGCTTTCATATAATTTAAAACATACCAAACACACCTTAAACTAACCCATGCATCAACCGTCCATCAATATTCTCCATAGGTCGTTAGCCTAGCTTCCCATTTCTCTCACCCATCAATTGTGTTTTGTTGCTACTTGCTACTGCTCATATTTCAGATGGCTTAAAACGTATCTTAACCCCATACCACTCTCTCTTTAAAGCTTAGTTGCTCAAGACAAGTACTTCAGACCATGCCATACCCTGCAACACCCTATTCTTTAGGCAATCAAAAAAACCTATCTCTACCACCTTCATCAGACATCAAACGTCTTTCTTCTGACACAGCCCATGCTTTGGGCTGCCCAAAACCATCTATCATAATGAATAGCCACCCATGCTTCCCATCCACTAATTCTCCCTCCTTATCCCTCCGCACATGCACATTTTGATCAGCAGCACCCAGCCTCACTATGATGTCGTCTTCTTCTTTCCTTCAAACTGAACACCATAGCAGTTTCAATATGCAGCAAATCATCCGTGAAGAGGTGGCGAGGATGGCTCGACCCAAACGTTTTTTGGTCATCATGTAGAACTCGATTGTCAACTCCATCGAAACTCACCGCGGGGAATCCGACATGCAACAACAAGAGAATCCGACGGGCACTAGACGAATGGGATGTGTACCAGCAGAACGTGCCATGAGGAGCAGAAACGACGAGTGCGCAGCTGAATTGCAACAAGCTTCAGCCTTATTCAACCCACAACTCGTTCAGATGCTAAAAGGACTTCATGGATGAGGTCTCTTGAGGCTTGCCAAGATTTTTCTGTTGCAGTTCTTTAATCCCGACAGGTTTTCCCTTTCATGGATGACTTTTTTTATTTTCTGGTCTTGGGCCCTTTGGATTTAAGATTGTTTTTCTTATAAGTGATTTCTTGGTCTCATTATGCTGTTATATTTGACATTTTTGGTTCATTCCTGATTGGAATATTGTTCTTTCTTATATTTTCTTCCATTTGGCATAACAGAGTGTTTGCCATGGATTCATATATGATCTTATTGGATTTTAATATAGTCATCATTTCAATTACAAATATTTTCTCTATTTATCAATTGCAGTGCATAATTTTTTATCTCAGTTATTTTAGTATAGATGAAAAGAACTTGAAGTTTCTCTTCTTACTCTGAAAGTAGGAGTACTGAAAATTACCCATCAGTCCATGTGAAAGGTTGTGGGAGTGAAAAAAATAAAGGAAGATGGGGAGGAGAGGCAGAATGTGGAGAGTGGAGGCATGAAGGTGGGGAGGAGAGGCAGATCACCCAATAGAGAATAGAATAATCCTTACCTTCAACAAATGGGCCATGTTCTCTGCTCTTCGATTCAAAGGCCCCATTAAATAAATAAATAAATAAAAAATCTATTACTTTTCACAACCCTACCTATGCTCTGTGGCCTATCAGATAAAATCCAAGTAGTTAGATTCACAACTCTAACACCCTCATCATGCCCTCCACCAGCTCCCACCTAAAAAGAGATAAATTATATGATTGTTTCTACTTTTTATTTCGTTTGTTGTCATAAAAGGAATTATGATAAGTAATTTTCAGATTTTATGGTTGTAGTGACTTGTAAGTACTAATTCTTGACTCCTTCATTTTAACCTTATACTTTACTTCTACAAACCAAAATATGATTTTTGGGTTTGGTTAGAAGCAATTTAAGGGGGAAAATTGATTTTTAATTTAAAATTTAAAATTCTTTTTTAATATTCTTTTTATTTTTAGTTTATCAGAAAAAATTATTATATTTAGAATAAGGAACTAATTTTTCATTCCTACATTTTGAAACATTGGATTATGTGATTTTGAAAGTCAAATTGATTATAAACAGGAAGGGGCTAAGGGTTGGATGGGTGGAAGGAGAATCATTGCATGGGACAGTATGAATATTGACACAAAAAAAGATACTTCCGAAAAAAAAAAGGGGGGGTTTGGTGTAGTTTGCATAGATGCACGAGGAAGTTGATTGATTCCCAATGAAAAGGTATAAGAGTAGAAAGAAGAAACAGGAGCAAAGACTTTAGTCTGGCAAGGGGAATTGTTTTTTTGAAGGAGAATTGTTTTTTTGATGGTAAAATTCCATTTCCACCACATTTCCCATCCAAATCAGGAACCTGTACAAATGATGCCATCGCACATGAGGAAAATCATCTGGCTTTCACTATTTTATGCTTGTTTTTTTTGTGGCATGTGGCATGATGTCACTTGTCCAGGGGACGTGAACGCTACTTTCCAAATTTGGTTTTCCCCTTCCACCACCTCCTGCTTCATCCTACTCATCCATAATCCATCTCTCTCCCCCCACCAAAAGATACCCTGCAAAAACAGTGGTCCTGATGTCACTCCTGAGCCTAAAAACACAAGCAACCCTTGAACATGATATGAATATATTTACTCAAATGCTTGTATGCATAATTCTATGAAGTTATTTACTAAATTTTTATTTTATTAGAATGCATCATAGTGTAGAGACTGTCCAAAGATTTCCATGCATTTGTTTGCAAGATCAATGTCAATAGGCAAACAAAATCATTGGGATTTGGTACGTTAGTTTCTATATATGTAATATATTGAACATGGTAGCTACAAAACAAAAAAAAAACTATGTGACATGAAAGGATGTTGAATAAAATAAATGCATGACTAGGGTTTAATTGGATGATTTTACAATCTCAAATGCCCTTTCTCATGCAAAATGACATCCAAGGATGTGTTTACTTAATGTGTGGGAGTAATGTTCCTACTCTAAGGAATGCAAAAACCAATAATTAAATAAAATTATTATTATATATTTTTAAAAATTATTCTCATTCTAAAATTTTGTTTTAAAGGGATTACAACTTCATCTTTAAAAAAAAAAAAAAAAGTGAAAGAGTTTAGAATTTAATTTGACATATTTATATTTCATTGACTAGGTATAATTATTAAGGATTTGATATTTTTAATATTATTTAAATTTGATAAATAATTATTAATATTAATATTTATATAAACAAAATAAAATAAATTTATTAATTCCCCTTACATGTGTTGATAACTACTTTAAAATCAAGTGAAACCCACAAATATTAAACCAACTTTCATTTCATTTCAATTATCATCATAAATTGATATGGGTTTGCTCAAAAACACATTATTTAAAGTGTCTTTTCTTTAAATTTCACTTGCCTCGTTCGATATTTGAACTAAATACACTTAATCACTGAGAGTTCAAAATTGAAACCCTTTGATAAGACACATGCTAAACAACCCCCTTGATAAGACCGGTGATGGTTGAACATTGGTATAAACTTTAGTATGAGTAATACTCAAGATGGAGATAAGCATGTTGCATGGAATAGATCAAACACAAAGGTGTACCTCTAAATGGTTAAACCCTACAATGAATAGAATATGAATGTCTAGACACTTAATTGGTTTTCATATGAGATGACTAACTCCTTGCAAATGTTATTTCATAATGTTTCCAACATAGCTAAAAGACAATGATGCTCTCTCCTCATGCCAATAGCATCAACCGCAACCTCTTATGTCATCAGCTTGGGTTAAAAAAAAATGAACCAAAGAAAGAAACAAAGAAAAAGGAACTTAACCATAAACCAGTCTTCTGATATTGCTAATCATATAAAGACTAGCCCAGGCATTCATAGTAGTAAATTGATGTTTCACCAAATATTCATCAGATAGTCACAAACAGGTAACTAAATCCAATTGAATGTTTTCCAAGGCAATCTCTTAGCAAAAGTAGCAATAACTACAAACTCTCATTATGCCAGACCTACCAACATAAGTCTATTTTTTTGGAAAAGAATGGTATTGCCATCTGGTTTCAGTATGTCTAGCAACTACAAAATGGACTCTCTTCAAACGTTTAGTTTCAAATTAAGCAATGGCTTGCTTCAAATATGCAATCAAGTCAGCCCGTTCCTGAGGCTTCTTTAGTCTAGGGAACACCATCTTTGTTCCAGGAATGTACTGCATAAAACAAATTTTACAGAGTTATTAGTTACAGAAAACAATGAAAAGGAAGTAACCTGAAAAAAACAAATTCCAGCTTTGTAAAAGGATATCTTATCCTTCGTTTGTGTTGTATCCACTGTAGTTTGTAGTTACCATGTTCAATGCAGAATTATCTTATTTCTTATCATTATACAAATGCCTTCTGGGATAATTGGATAATTGAATAGGAAGTCATGTTACATCATTTAATAAATGTCATAAAATATATTTATATCAGATTTCCACAAATTCCAGATTTGAACAGGAAGTCATGTTACATCATTTAATAAATGTCATAAAAAATGCAAAACAAAAAACAAAAAAACAAAACAAAACGAAAATAAAAATTTAAACCCAATAAAGGATATATATTTGCATGGAGAATAAATATCTAATCCAATAATTTTTCATAAAAACTATTTGTACTTTTCACAAAATTTTTAATGGTGGCCTATTAGGATTTTCTTTCAAGTTGCTTCTAGATGGGAATGGGTCTAGATAGAATTAAAAGAAAAACAAAAGAATTGAAAGAAAAAAAAAATGAGAAGTGAGATTTTCAATATTTACTGATATAACCTTGATAGATTTATAAATGAAATTACATTGACTTATAAATTATTTGTCAAGATAGCTTTTACCAATCTTGACATAAGAATATTTTAACCATATATATTGACTTATAATTTTTCTATCAAGATTGTATTACTATAAATTAAAGAAATTTTTAGCAAATTCCATATATGTCATTATTGCCTTTATTTAGCTACCTTGACATATAAATATATTAATTTTATATTGACCTATAAATTCTCTGTCAAGGTTGCATCATCATAAGTCATGGAATAATCACTGGAATTCATATATGTCATTATTCCTTTTAACTAAGTTTTATATGTCATAGTTGTCCATTTAAATAAAAAATATTGACATATACTACTTTAAGTAAAGATAATATATGTCAACAATGACCCTTTTTCTTGTAGTGAGAATTACAATGGACAATTTGATGAATTAATTGGGAAATGGAATATCAGATATCAATTTGTTCGAAGTTCGCAAAAAAATTGCGGCAATCTCCCAAAATGATTTAAACTTTTCAACTCAAATTTGTCTTGCAATTTCAGAGAGAGATGAGTGAGATTCAAATACCTGAAATGCTTGAAATGTCGGGAGTGCTCAAGTAAATCTCCGAAAATCAAAAACTGAAAATAATTAGATTCCCGATGTTTGATCGTGGTTTAGGGCAATAAAAAAATATGAGAGAGAGTGTGGATGAAATAGGAAAATGACCTATGGTGTTCCTCCTCAATTTCTCATGACTAATGAAGACGAAGAGTTTTCGCATGAGGCTCACTTTCACTTAATGGTGCGACATGAAACAGGGCTTATATTGGGGACAAATTTGTTTTTTTTTTTTTTAAAAAAAAATAATAATTTTGGCATAGACATGCGAAATTTTTTGCATAAGTGTGCGAAGTGGTCCAGAGGGTTCATTTTGCTACAGTGCTTAAGCTGGATTTCACATAGTCATGCGAAATGCTCACATGGTCATGCGAAATGGTCCAAAGGGTTAAAATTTTTACAACTATCCTTATTAGTTTCGCACAGTCATGCGAGAATTTCGCATGATCATGCGAACTGGGACATAGACTCATTTTGCATATTTCCAAAGCTATGAAAACTCATTTGTTTTGGCATGAAGACTCCCCTGTTTTGGCATGAATGTGCAAAATGGTAATGGGCCATTAAAACTTCTTTTTTCCTTGCTTCATGCATTCCATGCATCCGAAAAGTCCTTCAAAACACAAATCAAATAATTGAGATGGATTTATTTAATGGAAACTAAAAGAGAAAAAAAAATCAAAATTCAAAGGAAAGTAGAGAAATGAGAAACCATTGGGCTATCTAGCCATTGACATAACTAAGCCCATTAACCTTTGCATCAATACTCAATTTGGATATGGCTTGCAAACAATGAATGGACCAACTCCTTGGTACTTAAGCTTTCTCGGAAAAAGATGTGGCTTGAAATAGCCTTCTTTGAACTTGTTCTTTTGAATAAGTTGGTCATGCCATTCCTTGAGCTTCTTTTTCATGGTCTTTAGATTGTTGTGCAAACCATGCTTCATGGTTTTCACTTTCTTGAAGTTGAAAGACCATTTCATTAACTTCAAAGGTTGAATTTCTTCATTGATCCTCCAAACTTCAATCTGTTCATTGGAAATTACTTCACCAAGTTTCGAAAAAATATCTTCAACATTTTCTTTCACTAGCTCTTCCATAGGCAATTCAATCAAATAAGCCTCCTTAAGTTCCTCCTCCTCTTTGGTACCATGCTTCTTACATGAATGAAAAATGTTCAGCTCAATTGTCATGTTACCAAAGGTAAGTTGCATTACCCCACTTCGACAATTAATCAATGCATTTGTTGTGGCAAGGAAAGGTCGGCCAAGTATAATAGGAACATGGTTGAGTCCACTAGTTCCTTGTTCCGTATCAAGTACCACAAAATCAACTGGATAATAGAAATTATCGATTTGGATCAACACATCTTCAATAATTCCTCTTGGAAACTTAACCAAACTATACGCCAATGAAAGTGTGATGGAAGTAGACTTTAGTTCTCCAAGCCCCAATTACTTATATACCGAGTAAGGAAGAAGATTCACACTTGCCCCCAAGTCTAAAAGTGCTCTTTTTACAAAAGTGTTGTCAATATTCACCGAGATAGTTGGACATCCCGGATCTTTATACTTGATTGGAGTCTTGTATTGGATGAGTGCACTAACTTGTTCAGTAAAGAAAGCTTTCTTTTTCAAATGCATACCTCTCTTGATGGTACACAAATCCTTAAGAAACATGGCATAGGCTGGAACTTGTCTAATCATGTCAAGGAGTGGTATATTGACTTTGACTTGCTTGAGAACTTCAAAAATTTTTGGAGTATTATTTACCACTTTCTTAGATTGAAGAGCCATGGGAAAAGGTGGAGCTAAGACCAATCTTTCTTCTTAACCTCTTTTTTAACAATCTCATCTTCCTTTGATCTATCATCCTCATTCACCTCTTTCTCTTTTTCTTGTTCTTTCACATTTTCCTTTTGTTCTCCTCCTTTATTCTCTTTTGGTTTTGGCATAGGTTGATCAACTTGCTTACCACCTCTTAAGGTAATGATTGCTTTGACTTCATCCTTCTTAGTAGAACTTTCACTTGTTTCTCCAATTTCATGGGCTCCACTTAGATTTTGTTGGGATTGTGAAGAGAATTTTCCTTTTTCTTGCACCATATGCATGCTTGTGAGTTTAGAAATAGCAAGCTGCATATTATCAATATTTTATGTGAGATTGGTTTGCAAGCTATCAAATTTCTGATTGAAAGATGTCTCCAGATGGTCTATCCTTTGATTTACTTGAATATTGATATTCTTTTTATCACCAATAAAATCACCCAAAATATTACTCAAGTTTACAATAGCTTGCTCAACCAAAGAAACTTGTTGTGGAGAGTCTTCCATGAATTATTGGCTTTGTGAGTATTGGCTTGAAGAAAATTGCTTTTGTCCACAATTCCATGACATGTTCGGATGATTCTCAACAAGTCTTTTCCCCATAGCTAGTATTGTAGGACAATCACTCACTTCATGTTCTATAGATTGATAACTAGAACATTGCTCCATGTAAATTGGATTATCATATATTGCATTCACCTCATGAAATCCCTTAGCTTCAAGTTCCTCTAGCCTTTTTGTCAAAGCTATCATTTTAGCTTGTAGATCAACATCTTCATTTAACATATATATTCCTCCTTTTGAATTGCTTTGAGACTTGGACTTGTGCAAATCCCTTTCATGTGGCTCATCCCAAGACCTTGATATTTCAGCCACATAATTCAAAAATTCAAAGGCTTCATTGGGACTTTTGTTCATAAAGTCACCTCCACACATGGTTTCTAGCAATTGCTTCATAGTTGGTGACATGCCCTCATAGAAGTAACTCACCAACATCCATGTGTCAAAACCGTGATGAGGACAAGCATTGACTACTTCCATATATCTTTCCCAACAAGCATAAAATTTTTCATTGTCCAATGCCACAAAGTTGGTAATTTGCCTTTTCAAGCCACTTGTGCAATGTGTGGGAAAAAATTTCTTCAAGAAAGTTGTTTGTAGTTCCAACCATGACCTTATGCTTTGGGGCCTCAATGAGTTAAACCACAACTTAGCCTTATCCTTCAATGTGAATGGAAAAAGCTTCAATCTCATAAGCTCTATGGATGTGTTTCCCTCATGAAGTGTATGACACACTTCTTCAAAATCCTTGATGTGAGTATAAGGATTCTCATTCTCCATTCCATGAAATTGAGGTAGAAGGGGTACCAAGTGAGTTTTTATCACAATAGGCTCATTAGGAAGAACTATACATGATCCCATGCGTATCTTTTGAGGATGCATTTATTTTTTCATTGATCTATACATGTGAGAATTGCCATTGTTTGGTCCTTGTTGAGTTTGTTGATTTTCCATTTCCTTAACAATTGGATCACAAACCCAAAATGATTAGCAATATAAGTCCTTTTCAATCTCTCCCTTGAGTTTTATTCTCAATGTAGCATGCAATGGAGAGCCTACAATACAAGTCAAGAAAAACCAAAACAAACCAAGAAGAACAAAAAGAGGAATAAAAGATAAAAATGGAATAAAATAATAATAAGAAACATGGAGAATCGATAAAGAGAACTTCACCAATCTTGTGATGTGGATCACTAGGACTAATCCTCACCAAAAAATTTGCCTCAATCACCTTGGCACCATCCCCAGCAACGGCGCCATTTTTTATCGCTCATCATTTTGTCGTTTATTGGATCAAAACAAAATTTATAACCTAATTCACTATTCTATAGCAGTTTGTACCCGATCATAAATGGTTTTAGTACAAACTACTGTAGTATAGTGGTTTTTAGGTATTGTCCACAAGGATGGATTATTCTTGGTAATTAAGGCTTGAATGAGATGATAAAAAATGATTGTGATCAAATGAAATTGATTTGAAAATGCATGATAAAATTTCAAAATAACAATGATTTCAAATTGAGAGGCAAATGAAGTGTAAAATAGAAGAAAATTAATAAGAGATGAAATTCTTGGAGTTAGGATTTTCTAGAAAGCAATTTCCATGGTGAATAGATGTTGAGATCTAATTTTCATCAAGTTAGATTGAAAACCTAAATTTTCATCTAAACCGATTTTTGATTTAACTTTAGGTCTAGATCTAATTTCTCTTCAAATTAGGTAATCTAATCCAAGAGATCAATTCAAATCATATATTCAATTCATCTTAAATTATCTTCCAATGATTCACACAATGCAACTATTCAATCTCATCAAATCTAACATTAAGAATTTGATGAATCTACCTAGTTTGCATTGTAGTAATCATCCAAGACAATTTGAAGAGAAAAATCCCCAAATTTCAATTAATCAATCAATTGGATCAAATTACCTTTGCAATTCAATCTCAATTCTCTAATTCACCATAGATCTTGTCTCTAGATTCTCCCTCCTCCGAGAAAAACGAGATTTAGCCACTCATGCTTGAAGATTTGATCTCACAAGACATGTTTGGCTACCGAGAAAATGAAGGAAAGTAAAGAATTATATCGAGAGAAGAAATTTGGAAAGTTCCACAATTAGGAAATGTACCAAAAAGTTTTTAAATGAGTCAATCAAGTTTCTATTTATAGGCCAAGGTCAAGTGGACACTTGACATCATCTAAGAGGTCTTTCGGAGGCTTCTTCACCAAGGAATCTAGAGAAAATACGGTTTTGCATGAGCCCCTACAAGTTTACACGATTGTGCGAAATGGAGAATGCATCAACATTATTTTCGTCTTCTTGGAGTGTTTTGCATGATTGTGCGAAAATTTCACATGGTCATGCAACACTGCTTTTTACTTTTCCCTTAGTGTGCTGCAGCCAAAACCCATCCTGTTTCATTTCGCATGACTATGCGAAAATTCCGCATGGTCATGCGAAATTGAAAAACATGCTTTTTCAACTCCTCTTTGCAATCTCTCCCATTTCTTCATTTTTAATCCCCACCACCTTCAATTCAGCTCCAAAGCTTGATCCTAGTGTATTTCCTCTTCCACATCATCCTCATTGTGTACCCTCCTCCATTCCATTTTCCATTTGTCACTCCATGCTTCGAAAATCATCTTAGAGTATCTCCAAAACTTAACAAAAAACCATTAGTATCTCTTGCAAGTGTAGCAATCTATTACTTGGGCATATTAGGCATAATTACTACTCAAAATGTATGAAACTCATGAGAATTAGTATCTAAAATGTGTTGTTTTTGAGTAGTAATCAATAAGATTGTGATTAAGTTTGTTCTTTGGATTAGAAATATTGATCTTGTGTTGGTTGATCTATATTATTTGGGTGTTTTACTTGATTTATTATTATTCTCTCTAATTTTGTGAGTTATTTTGATTGAATCATGTCCTAAGTTGACTTATTTTATTTTATTTTAATCCCATCTCTATTTCAAATGAGGTTTTTTTTTTTTTGTTATACATAGTCTATTTATGGTTTTGGATATATGCTTTTTTTTTTTTTTTTTTGTTGTATCTGGAACCTTTCATCTATATATGAATATCTTATTTCTCACTTTATTTGCACTTTCTTGCTCTATTTATTCATTTTGTCTATTTTGCAACGAAAAGAAGGAGACATGATCTTGATCTTTTATTACTTTCATCATTATCTTAATTTGATTATCTTGTTTATATATTTTTTCTACACACTACTTTATCTTAGATATTCATGTGTTTTGGTGTGTGTAGGTTACAAATATTAGGATCTTGTTATTTTTAGATGCATCACGTTATTCTTTGCATGTTATAGGATGATTAGGTTTAGACAAGTACTCTAAGTGTTATGTAAACTCCGTTAGGGAGTTCTAGGGGGTTTATTTATTTTTATGTTTTGTCACAAAATTGCCAAAATGAGAGATTATTAGGATACTTTTATGTATTGACAATTTTTTTTACTTTTCATTCTGGCATGGAACCTTTTTAGATAGTGACTCACTATTCATTGAAGATTTGATAGGTAAATCTTAAAAGGTTTGCTAAAGGCAAGTTAATTTTTTTAATAAGGTAAGGTTGAATTAGAAGTTTTAAAATTGCGCTAAAATGTCTTAATTAATTTTTGACAATTTTGAATTTTTTTTAGAAAATTAATTTCTTAATTAATTTTTGGAAAGTTAATATTTTATTTTTTAAGAAAATTCTTCTCTTAATTAATTTTTAGAAAGTTGATATTTTAATTAAAAAATATTTTATTGATTAATTTTTGGATAGTTGATATTTTATTTCTAAAGAAAATTTTGTTTCCAATCCTCTAGGCTCTTAGGCTTATATATATATCCTACCTAAATATGTTTTTGGGTTGGATGCTTTGAGAAAATCAACCCTAACTTGCCCTATCATTCCCAAATTCTCAACAAAGAATTCACCAATCGACTTCTAAGTTGTTGGAAGGACTTGCATCTGGTCAGAGGTTGAGGTGAATCCCTTGGAGCATTGGAAGTGTTGCATTAAGAATGTGAATCATGGTATAGGTACTCGAGAGTACTTTAGGGTAAAGTTGTCAAGTAAATTTGTGTACTTTAATATTATATAGTGGATTATTAGATTATAGGTCTTAAACCCCATTGTTTTTTATCTTAATATTTAGTGTGAAGGTTTTCTGCGTAAAATTGATTATCTCATGTGTGATTTTGATTTTATTGTTTATTCATATTGCCATACAATATTCAATTGATTTAAAATGGCTTATATCACTCTCATAGGTTAAATTGGGTAAAGAAATTCAACTCACAAATCAAAATTTTTTTTTCACCCATTCACCCCCTTCTAGGTGTTACCTTACTAAGACAAATGTTTTTTCAAAGAATATAAAATTTACATAATGATTAGAAAAGCTATTGTTTCACTCTCTAAAGTGACCAACCATTTTTTGATGATTTACTCAATAATGAATGATCAGAATATTCAATAGATGGAAAAAAATGGTTAATTTTCATCTACCTTTAAATGATGATTGTCACCTTACTATCAGCCCATCGTTGTTCCATGCCTAGTTTGAATTTTATTTGTTTATGAATAAATTAGAAACTTTGTTGGTGGTTTTCTAGTTTTATTGCTTCTTTAGAAAACATCCAACATTAAAACATCTAGTCACACTCTAAGATTTGAGTACGTATGATGCATATCCATATTTCACCCAAAATGTTTGCATTTACATAAATGAGACTTGAGTTTTTAATTTTAATATTTTCATATCCCTAATGATTTCTTAGAATAACAAGTAATTGTTATGATGCTTTTAGCAGACCATTAGATTTTCTTCCAACGTCAATTGGTCTCATTCTATGGTAAGAGCACTTACAATGTTCTAGCTTGCAATTTTTTTTTTCTTATTCTCGTCTTAAAGAAATCTCATTTTGTTATTTGGATGTTTCCCCAATGACTAAGCAAAGAAGAAAGTAAATAACTTGTAGATATCTCATTTAATTTATTTGTGGAGTTTCTTCATTTAGTCGACTTATATTTGCTAGAACAAGATGTAGAGCCACGAAGATCATTACTTAAAGAAATGTTAACCAAGGAATAGAAATATTTATAACAAGATGTATGGTCACAAATAATGTTTAATAATTATTTTTAATTTTGAAATATGAATTATATATTTTCTACATCATTGATTCAACTACTAATCCAATCATTGAACTATGAATTGGTAACTTTCTCAGTTCAATGACTTGTTCGATTTTAAAACATTAAGATTTGTAGATTAGAAGTCCTTTTGAAATCAAAGTGTCCAATCCAATGCCTAGGACATCTAATCTTTGTATCCTATTTAGATTAATATGACTTAGGCTTAGATGCAAAGTGTTTGCTTAGTATGAGGTTCTTTCATTTCTAGTAAGATCTTACTATTCTTATTACATGACAATTCTCATTATCTTGTTCTTTCCTTTCTAGTAAGATCTAACTATTCTCATTACGTGACAATTCTCATCATCCTACCAACCTTCGATAACATCCCTAAAATCACATTAACCTTGGTATTCATAATAGTCCAAGGGAATTTGTCTAACTAACTTGCCCTTATTACAAATATTCGTTATAGACTAAAGAAAATATTATAGATTGTGACAATAACACATTATGTAGAGATTCAAGTATGAGACACTTGATCAAAAGATCCATCATACCACCTTTGCTAGTTTTCTCTTTCTCTTTGTTAGGATTGTTTACAAGGAACAACTAGCTGTTAGTGTTACTTGTTTTTGTTCCTATGTTGTTATTACTATATCTAGTTTACTTTCAAATCCATACAGTTAGGCTTGGTCCATTAATTAATTTTGAGAATGAGAGTGATAGGAATAAAATACGTGATATCCATAACATAATTAGAACCATGCATTTAGTATTAAGTATTCAAGGCAAATAAGTAAGTTAAACAATAATGTAGTGCTCTTAAATTACTACATTTATCTTATGTAAGGTATTCTAGTATCATAAGAATCAAGCCTACTTTAGGCAAACCATGATCTTATTACTAGGTAGACCATTTCTAATTAATCTCTTTGCCTTAAACTTGTAAATTTTTTAAAGCAAGATTAACATGCTTTTTAAGTTTTAGCCTCTTAAACTATGTAGGTGGGACCTCTTTAGGTGATTCAATCACCTCCTATCTAAGTTAAGTCTATAATAAAGATCCTTTGACATCAATGTTATCAAGTGAAGAGTTCCATCTTTAGTATTGGTCACTCCCATTACTAACATATCAAGTTTTTTTTTTTTTTTTTAAGAAAATCCTCATTCCTTGATTCCTTTGCCCAACCCATCGTTGGGGTAGCAATGACTCAAAATTAGAATGGGCCTTAAGATGAAGATGAAAGTCTATATCCTTTAATTCTCTAGACTAACCCATCATAGGATGGTGATGACTTATATCAAGATCTTTTGGAGGCTAAGGGCTTGCCTAAAAGATCTAATTAAAAGTTGTAGAACCTTAGTAATTCTCTTAATGAATAAATGATATTCTATGAAAATTTTCAAAAACATTTATTTTCTTAATTGAAAACCTATTGTAATAGGAAAAAAATAATCTTTAAAAATTTTAAATTTCTATGAGAGCATTTTATCAAAAAATAAATTGATATGAAAATTACTCTCAAATTTTAAAATTAATTTCATAAAATTCTCTTTTGTCATATACCATTCCAATTTAACAAATTTTTTTATTTGGAATTAATATTTTCACATAAACTTATTTGCCATCAAATTCTAATAACTTTCATATTAAAAAATTATCTATCATGAATCTTTCCAAAATAATATTTATTCTTTTAAATTGGAATCTTATGCAATAAGGAAAGTGACATATTTACAAAATTTAGAAAATAAGAGCATTTTATATAAAAAGAAAATTTTGATTCTTAAAGAATATTTTGAGAATATTTTTAGAACAAAATATTTAAGAATATATATATATATATTTTATAAAAAGAAAAGATGCTCTTAGTTTATTTCACAAAAATCTTGTCATAAAAAATAACTTGCTTTATTTCATACACTTTCTAATTTAAATAAATATAAGTTTTTGGAAGGAAACTTCATCAAAAATTTATTTTTTATAAGGATCATAAGAAGACTTTGTTCATATACATCCATATTTATATACATCCACATCCGTATATAATCAAACATATACAAAGAAAAAAACACATATGGAAATAAATAAAAATGAGTTTCCATGGCCAAGAGATCCTATGCTGAATAATTTTGATAATTTCTTTTTTGGAATCAAATATCTAAAACATGCCAAAAAAGCATCCAAGCTTGTTGCCAAAAATCAAGCCCAACAAGATGCCTAAAACTAAGCCCAAACAACAGAAAACAAGTATTCATCTTAAAGTAACATTGCCTTTTGTCTAGCTTTACTTTAGGTCATGTCTCCCTCATTTCAATTCCAATTTGCACACTGTTTAAAGTGTTAGATTTTTTACTTCTTAAGCTTAAAATCATATATGAATTACCCCATGAAACTTATGAGAAATTACCTTGATTTAGTTAAAGCTAATGTGCTACCATGGTTTTTTCTCACTTTTTCTTTGGATTTTCTTGGAAAAACCATCTTTTCACACTTGGATTGCTTCTAGATCCTCTAAATATTAATCTTTGCCTTGATTGGGATTGCAAAATAGGATTTGATCTCAAAAGGAGATTTAAATTGAAAAAAATCCTATGCTCCCACCTAGAACTTGTAACTCAATTTTCATTGATTGCCACAGAACTTACAACTATGCTATGGAAGAATAAAAATAAAATTTTTACAAGAGACCAAAAGCATATTCTCTTCAAATAGAGCTTACAACCCAATCTAATTGCAACAAAATATTCAAAATATAATTCCATGCATTCATCATTTAGGTCATGGGATAAGCAAAAAACACTACAATGTGATCGCACACTAAAATAGATCTAATCATGTTTTCCTTGACCAAGCGTTGTAATATCGATTGTTGGATTCCTAGATAAATCCAATACAAGCCTTGGATCTTTCTAAAGGGTGCATGCATCTAAGACCCTATATGCAATAGAAAAATAAGATAGGTCTTTAAAATTTTTGTTCTAGGGTGTAGAAAACAATATAGATAACATAACTAAGATTTGAATGTGTTACTAAATCTATTTTAGCCAATAAAGAATGATATCAAAGACCTAGAGATCTTCTAGCTGATGGATTTTCCTCGGATCTTGGCAACAGAGAAAGGTGAAGTTCTCTTTAAAGTGATGGATATTAGGATTCTCTCTTAATCTCTCTCTTGGAGACAACAGTGAACAAGTGTGTTCAACCCTAACTCTTAATAGGGTTTATAAAAAACTCCTTATAAGCTTAAATGACTAGAGTCCATCTTAGGCTTGGGTCATTTATCTAGCTTATTGAGTCCTAATTAATTAATTAGCCCTATTAGACTTTAATTAATTAACTAGCCCAGTCCAGAAAAATAATTTATAAGCTCTTGTGTAGTCTTACATTTTTAACAAAACACCCTTATGCACACATATGAATAAAAACCCAAATATCCTTGAAAAGAATATGCCACAAAGGTGTGTGAGCCTAAGCAAGACCATTATACCCATGGAAAATACTAGTTCCCTCATAATATAATTCTAAGGTTGACTTAACATCCCACTATAAATAGTCAACTGCACTCCAACATCCTATGAAATTAAATTAAGAAATAAATTGATTAAATCTAATTTAATCAATTTCTTAGGTCATGATCTATTAACCACTGCATTTAAGGTCCCCATGAATTGGTGTTCATAATCTAATGAGGTAGAAGCTATTCACTTTTTAAGATTACCTTTACTATCCTTAAGTCTTAGATCCTCATATTATGTTATTGACTTACATACTCTCAGCTCATCTAGAGCATATGTCAAATTCCACTAAGGGAATTACTACAATGTTTTAGATTTCATTAGCACAAGTCCTTAGGATCACCTAAGGGAATACACTACCTCAATCTAATGCAATATCATGATACCTATACCTACCTTAATCAATGATAACTCAATCTATGGGGATATATGATCACCTTAGGGTCTCACTTATAGGTCAAAACCATAAAAGACCTTAGTAATAACTCATTATCCTCTCAAGGTTGAGATCTCATGCAACTTACTAGCTTGGTGAAATCATAATTACTTGATAATTAATATCATGATACATCATAGGTCTTATCAAATGTGTAAGCATATAAACTAGTGCACTCATTATGTAAAACTCATTTTGATAACAAAGACAAGTCATTTCTTTAATTAGAAGGTAGTGCATTGTAGTCTTAACTGGATTGCCTAATCCATGAGTTAGTTGTGAACAAATCATCAACTTGCAAGGAACCTATGACTTAGATTTTTCATGCAACTCCTAATGCACCTAAATAAGGTGCAATTGAAGTGATGCAATCCTAAGTGCTCAAATTAATCATAACACATAAACATGATATTTAGTAAAGTGAAACCAAAATCATAATATAAATGCTAATGAAATCATATATTGTTAAATTATGTCATGCTTTTAATGGTTCTTTTGTAATAGCCACATGTGTTGTTATATGTGACAAGATTGTTTCTACATTTAATGGTAGTTTGAATAGGAGTTGACCATTATATGATTCATATATAAGCCACCCATTACAATATTAATGCATAAGATGTTTGTTATGATCTTAATCCATAGGATGTTTGTTAAGTCCTCATGATTGATGACATGTGAATGTTGTGGTAGGGTTTCTTTAGCCACTGTAATCATAGAGAGAGTCATCTCCTATTTGATGCATCATAATGAGAACAACTTCTTTTTTATGGTTTAGCAACATAGGTCATCTAATTAATGAATGTTGCCTCCAATTTAGTTATTGTTGGTTTATTTGTGCCCTTAACATGACACTTGTCAACTACTTCAAGCACCCTTATAGTCACAATACAAGAAGCCAATATGAATCCAAATTCATATTTTAAATTAGTGTTTATTTCAAAATTAATTTATAAAGCAAAAAATTGTAAGATTAATAGAGATTGCAAAAAGAAGTAAAGAGAAGATAAAAGGCCAATATACTTGGTTAAACTAATTATTCAGTCATGTTCATGTTCTTCATTTCTCTCTTAGTCTTATCTACAGGCTTAGTCTTCTTGTTAAGTGATGGAGGAATCCTATGCTTTTCTTGACACTCCTTATATCTAATATCATGACTGATATCTCTAGATTCATCAACTTGGGCTTATAGTTGTGCTATAAACTCAACTTAAAGCTTTTCAAATGCTTCCTTTTTCTCTATGGTTGTCTTCCAGCTCAACTCATTTATCTCAATTTCCAACCTTCCATTCTTTGTTATTAGACTTGCAAAGATTGAAAGCAATTGCATTTCAATAGTATAATTGTTAAAAAGGACCATTATGGGAAAAACAAGATTACAATTTAATTTTTTACTATTCATTATACCTTGATGTTATTCGTTAATAGAGTAACTAATAGCAACATTTTTAGCTGTTTACTATCATCCTTAGTCAAACTTAAGGGTGATAGAATTCTTTCTTGCATTGATAGATCTAGCATAATAGCTAAATTTCTTAGTAGACTTTCTAAGGGCCTGGTTGAACTTGAGCCTTGAAGTTGTGTAGTATTTTCTATATGAGGAGCATTAGTCCCTTCATACATCCATTCTATGATTTTTTTTTTCTTGTGTTTGCTCAATTTCAAGAAAAAAATCTTTCTCTTTCTACACTATTATGAAGTCTTCTTTGTCTTGTTGGGTAGACAAATCATCTAAGAGATGTTAATTGTCTTAGAAGTCTGAGTTTTCTTTTCACCTATTAACATGCAACTCAACTAGCTTGATCCATCTTGCCTAGTTTGTCTCTTTTTGCTTCTTTGAGAGATACTACTTACCCTTTTGGCAATTATAATTGGTGAAATCTAATTTATTTTCTTGAAGTCAATGCTCAATAGAGGGATAGTGGAGTTGGTTGAAGACATTTTAAATTGATGGAAGATTTGCATTTTATATCTAGATGACTTATTTGTGTAGAGAGGGTTTGAATTGCAAGTAGGAAGGTTGAAGACAACTGTGTTTACAAGCTTTCTTTATGACCAATCTTTATCACAACCCCACTTTTCAAAGGCTTTGACTAGCCTTCTATTTCGCTTTACTAAATCATCTATAGGTAGAAGGTGTAAGATTAGTAGAAAGACTAATTGTATTTTTATTAAGGTAAAAAGTAAACAACATTTTAAGTTAGCCATCCACAACCCTTTGAGATGTCCTAAACCTTCAATTCATTCCAAGAATCAAACCCTCTATCTCCCCAAACTTCTACAAATCCATTTTTTTCAACCTTTAAAAGGAAAAGGGAGAACACTTTTAGGAGTCTAAGATCGAGGTTATGTATATGATTAAAACTAAACATCCCATTGAAGTCTTAATTACTTTTAGGCAGAGCTGACACAAATGAATCTTGCAAAAATGGAAGAAGCATGTAAGGAAATTCTCAAGCTGACTGCAAAATGAGAATAATGAAGGACCATTCTTTTATTTTTATAAAAAAATTAGGGTCCTTAACATGGGGAATAAGATGTAGCCTAATGTTTGGTTCCATGGTAATTAAAGATATATTTTAACATATTTATAAATGCTCAAACAAGAAATGAAGAGAAAAGGTCAATCATTGAAAAGAACCATGGAAGGAGAGGAAATGTGTTTCAAAACGACACACTTATTGGACCACTAAAGTGGTTTATTCACCCTTATATTTTATGTATTGAGGGTTTTTAAAAATCTTGAAGGGTGTGTCTTCTCAAGATTCATTAATTACTTTTCAACATGAGCATTGGCAATAAGTTGCTCGTGTAATAATCATAATTACGAATTTACTTCATCATTTATATATTCCATGGGTATTGTTTAGGTGTCAGTTTGAAGTGATGAACTTTTAGGCAAAGCAGTGTAGTAAGGTTCAACTTCTCCAACATGGATTGAATGCACTGATTACATCTAAGTACGTAGTTGTTATCATTATTCATATGAAGATTAAGATAAAAGGTTGATTACAGACTAGTTTAAAGCAAATCTTTGTATAAAAAAAGATAGAATAAAAATAGTATAACTCATGGCAAGCAACCAGAAAAAGTTTCTAAAAACATGTGATAAAAAACATAGTATCTAGGCTAGTAGAAAATCAATCAAGGGTAGATAAAAGATGAACACTAAAAGGCGTTGGGAAAACTCTAAAGAAAGAACCATCAAAGCTAAAGAAATAGAGCTCTATCTATACCATACAAGCCCTATTTATTTTCTCACTATAACATTTCTATTATGTAATTTTGACATTGTTTTTCAATGACATTTAGTTCCCACTTTAGTGAACCTCTATTTGAATTAACACTATGTACAATTTACTTGATATGGTTTTTATAGTAAAATTATTACTTTCCAACACAAATCCAATTTCACCTCAATGCTTTATTCATAGCTTTTGACATATCCCCTTTTGTACAGTTTGTACTTCTTTTCTTACATTTATAGTTATTTGTTTTTTTTTTTTCTCTTTGTTTCTATCTCTTCTAGATATATGATTCATGACTACATATGACTTAATATGGGTGCCTAATGCACCCATGAGAAGTATACAACTTTTCTAATGTTCGCATACAAAAGAAAAAAAAAAAACTAAAAGGAAACCCTAAATATCATAGTAGCAAAATGTGCTCTAATGCCTAAAAAAAATAAAAAAATAAAAATTAATACATATATCAAAGCGTCACTAAAAAAAAAATTGAAACATATACTAATAAGCTAAATATATCTAACACCCATAAAAAATGATATCTCTAAATAACTAACCTGCTTCACTTTTTTGTCATGAACTAACAAAGACAAACATGATATAGAAAAGACAATACATTTACAAAAAACAATGAAAACTCCTCGCAAAAAAGACCACAATAACTAAGAGTAGAACAATCAACAAAACCAAAAAATGTAGAACTATATAGTGGCAATAATATGTGAGTGTTATGAAAAACATGATGCTCCAACTAAAAGCTTTATTCAATGAAACTTCTTACATTTATGAAAGAAAAAAATACATTCTTAATGAAAGATTAATCAAAGTAAAGGAAAGAAAAATCAAAATTGATTAAATTGAAGAACTAAAAAATTTCATCATATCACATAATTTTTGCACATTTTCCAAATTTCATGTAGTCAAAAAATAAATTAAAACCCTACTTTAAGCATAATGCATGTCAAGTTATACTAAACAAACATACTTTGGATGCTTATTTAATAAGCTAAATCAAAGTTTATCTAAAATGCAAAGAAAGACACTCATGCTTTAAGTGGATGTGCTTGGAAAAGATTTAATAGTAATATACACTAATTAGAAACATAATCCTTATGAAGTCACTTATCCAATCCATGAATCATAAGATAAGAACACTTCTTTTGTGACAATATCTAGCATAAAAAATGCATTCATTTAGTGATGATTTTTTTTAGCACCAATGCATTAATCATTGACGAAGAGACTAGATATTTGTAGACATTGCCCATGGATGACCGACTTATGTTTATGAATCCAATGATGAAAGGCTTTTGTCATAGATCACATACTATGATAAACTTTTAGGAAAATCTATTGTTCAATGATGATTTTTATTATGTCATCAATGATTTAATCATTGGTGAAGAAACAAGGTATTTGTAAACATTAGTCATTATGATAAACTTAGGCCCATTGCTGGAAATTGTCACAAATCATAGTTTAAGAAAATGTGTTTATTCAATGATGATTTTTTTCTTCATCACCAATGATTTAATAATTTCTAGTGAAGTAGGATAATAAGCTTATGCTTACAAACTTTGTGACAAATATTTTTGTCACAAATAGTGGAATATGATAATTTTTTGTCTTTTTATAACCAATACTTATGTAACAAAATGTCATTTGTTTTAGTAATTGTTCATCTTAAAAATTGTATTAATGCACCAACGAATCCCTACCCACATGTGCCTACATATATTGAGATACAATCCTAAGATACTATCTAGCCATAGAGAAAGATATTGTATGAAGCTATATTTTGCATTTGTTGGACTTGCATATGGTCACCATGGGCTATCTAGTGCACTACCCTATTCAACCAAGTTGTCATCATAAAAATATTTCTTTAGTGACAAAATGACTCAATCTAACGACGAATGTTATTTTTTATGATCATATCTTGCATTGGAAAATATGTTTTTGAGTAATGATTTCTATTTTGTCACTAATGCTTTAATTGTTAGTGATAAAAATGATAGTTTTAGATATTGTCTACTTGTTATAGGTTTAATATATGTGAACCTTATGACAAAAGCTATTTGTTAAAAATCACATATTATAACAAAATTTTAAGAACATGTGTTTAGCATGAGAAGAATTCTATTTCATCACTAATGATAATCATTAATGATAAAATTAAATATTTTATATTATGCATTAATGAAAATTTTATGTCTATAAACTTGGTGATGAATTTTTATGTCACAAATCACATAATTTGACAATTTTTTTTCTTTTTTATAATAAATTTACATGAACAAATGCCATATTTTTTGGTAATGATTGTTCATCTTAAAAATATTAAATGCAACTATTGACCATAACCCACCTTTGCCTATACCAACTAATTATCATCCTTTGATGCCACATAGCCAACAAAAAAACTTATGAAGCCCAAATTTTCATTTATGGGTTTTAGTCAAAAATGGTATATTTTCGAGTTTGAGTAATGGTTTATAAATTGCTTTTGTGCTTTTATTTACTTTGAAAATAAGCATAGTTTTATTAATGTAGGTCAAAATGAATTGATCTAGGTAAGGTTTGAATATACTATCATTGAGTTCACAAATGTTGTAGGTAAATTTGTTAGTACCAAGAGCATTAATAGGAAATCATAGTGTCTATATGTTGTATAGAAAGTGAGTTTCAACACATCCTGACACTTGGCATTAGGTATCACGCTCTAAAACCCACTCCAAGGGTATGAAGGTCATTTCACAGTTCAAGCCCAAAGGCTCATAATAGAAACAACACAAACGATCATATTGTAACTGGAAATTTACCAATTACCAAATTCTTGTTCAGCGTAGTAGAACAAAATATTCTAAAATCCCAAATAATAATTTTTTGAAATTAACACATCAAACCAAGTGTTATTGTCCAAATAACTCCAAACTCAAATAATTCCAATAGAAAATAAATTTTAACATCTAACAATGCTCAAAATAAGGAGAGTTTTGACAAAAGTCCTAACAAGCCAATTTCCCCTCCTAACCGTCACTCTTCACCTGAACTGAGAGTACCTGAAAAATTATCAACAAAGGGGAATGAATTCAAAGCCCAATAAGGAATATTAATACAGTTTCATGGATCAAATAGTTTCAATGATGCTTGCAAATAAGAGATATAGTGTAAAATCATTTTCATAAAAACTTTTGAGTACAAATATGCTAATACATTTTAAGGTGTTTAACCAAACATTTTCCTATATATCAAATCATTTCATATCCATTTCAAATCAAATACATTTCAATTGTTTTCACTCTAGTTATCAAATAACAAATAGTGCCCAATTAAGTGAGACTTTACAAATAGGTGGTTAGCCTCAAATGTTCCTTTTAAGGTGGATGGAACCAAACACTACTAGTACTAGCAACCTCTAACCAAACCCCTAGAGGTTGGGGTTCAAATCAATTATATTTCTCACTACGAAAATGTAAAGGTCAACTATTATATCCCGTTGACAAGGGCCAAAACAAACCAAAGTCAAATTCCTTATTTTATTTATTCTAACTTACAAAAGCAAAAAATCCTCAAGTATTTCGATATAAACAAAATAAATGTTATAACATATTTTCCATACAAAAATATATTTGATCTATGCTTAAAAGCAAAATTAACAATTTCACATTTCTTATATATATATATATATATATATTATTTTATTTTGGAAAATTTGTATCAATTCCCTTACCTCAAAAGAAGTCCTCAAAAACTTGGGAGAAAAATAATTCTGGAAAATCTACTCTTCACTTAAAGAAATAACCATTACTATTTATCTAAAATTATAGGTTTGACAATCCTAAAATTTTAGGTATTCAAATTAATGCTTTTAATTATGAAAGATAATTTAATCTATTCCTATTTTAGGAAAATTAATAAATTTCTAATTCATATAAAACTTAAATTTTATTTTCAATTTATTTCTTGGGACATAACATAATTTAATTAAATTACAATTTATTTCATTAATTAAATTCTATGCTACTTATTAACTTAATATTTATCATTAATCTAATTATAATACTTTAAATTTAACTAATATGTACTTCACCTCATTTTTATTATACTTAATTTATTCTATCATTTTTTTTTTCCAAACACAACTACCATAACAACCCTCACACAACTACCAATATAATATATTTAAATAAATAAAACATCCACCCACTCACACATTCCACGTGATGCCTCTTTATTAATATGAATATTATTATCACTTTCATCATTCTTCTATCTTCCAGTTCCCACACGCATGCAACTCTTTTTTTTTCATCATTCTTCTATCTTCTAGTTTCCACACGCATGCAACATTTTTTTTTTTTTTTTTTTTGCCATTGTGACACGGTTTCAAAACCTATTTATTATTATTACACACTATTAGAAATCACCCAATACATTGATATCTTATAATTTTTTTTTTCCACTCCCACATATAATCATATATTTATCTACTCATATAATTTTTGAAATTTCATTGCTTAGATCTATTCATCTAAGAAATTTTGAATTTCCCTATTTTCATTAATAGAACAACCTATATTCCTAATTTCAATATTTTGACCTAAAAGTTTTAAAATAAATTAACCCTAGCCTAAATTGAAATCTTCCAAAGAATCTTTTTTTTTTTTCATTTAAAAACTTAGGATTTCCCAATTTCCAACAATAAATCAAAATCTTAAATTTTCAATATTTTGATATTAAAATGAATTTTAAAAAAAAAGTAAACTAACCCTAATCTAAATTAAAAAAATTTCAAAGAATAACTAGCGTGTTAAAAACTAACTAATGAATATAATATATTAATTTAGGGTTAGAATCTTACCTGGAAAAACCTGAACTTCAACTCTGAACCTCTAACCCTTGAGCCCTATGATCTCCAATTCTCTAATTCTAGTTGATAGGGTTTTCTGAATGAAGAAGACAAGAGGAAAATCTAATTTATACCTAGGATTTTTATTTGTAAAAGGACTCTTTCATCCTTAATGAATTTAATTAATTACTTAATTACTTGATAAATTACCATTTTGCCCCTAGATTAAATTTTGGGGTGTTACATTAGGCTAATGATAACAAGATCTAAGGTTAGTCTTAGAACTATTGTAGTACCCTTAAAATAGTCACATATTGAATTGCTCTATGAAAATAGGCTTTGAAGCCTCTTCAATATCCTCCACCAATAAATATACCTTATCTACTAATATGATGGTTATAAATGAAGTTTTCATCCCTTAGAAAAATTGAATATATCATAATACTTTCTGCTACAAATCTAAGACTTTGTAATATAAGGACTAGTTTGACTCACATTTTTGTTCTTGAACAAATAAAAAAAAAACCCTTAAAAAATGACTACCAATTACTTTGGATTTGAAGCTCAACAATTAGGGCTTAAGTAGACTCAGTATTGAGTGTTTTGATATCTTAAGCTTGACTTAGTCGTTTGGGTTTGATATGAATCAAAGTTTCCAATGTGTGAGACCTCTAATCAACAATAATATGATAAAACACATTGCTTTGTCAAAAATGATAAATAAAAGTGAGAAAATAAAAATAACTTCTTAAAGTAGGTTATCATATATTCTAAATGAAATTCAGTATCATCAATCTTAAGTGTTCAATATTTTAAAGCAACTCCAAATAGAAAAATGTTCATCTTATCACAATAATTCCTTTGGGTCTAACCTAACTTTTAGATTGTTTTATTATCATATTTAGTTAGTGAGGCTTTACGATTTTTTTTTTTATATCTTTTTAATGTCATTTGACCTCTCATTAAATTTTAATCATTTGGATTAGTATAATGAATTACTCTAGATAAGGCCATAGCATATGGGCAATTACGTGAATATGTAATTTAACAAAAAAAATAGCTTAAAGAGTTAAAATCATATTATTAGCAAGTTCTAGATATATAGGCACTTCAACCCCTTGATGAGCAAGAATTGTTGTCACCCCCTACACCTTATGCTTAAACTCATGAGGATCATTAATTTCAAACATCAAGCTTAAAGGCTTAACATAAATTGACCCCTCAAAGGAAAAATAAAACAAAATAAAAAGATTGATGGAACTAGCCATTAATTTAAACAATAGATAATAAGACAATTCAACATGTAAATAATAAATCAACTACAAACTATTATAGGTTCAACAAATGAAATTAACTTGAATAATCTAATAATGTTCGTGAAGATACTAAAAGCAACATAATGCAAACAATTATCAATCTTAGAAATAAATTGAAGAAAGTTCATATTCTAATAATGTTTTTAAAAAAAAATTAGTTAATTATGTTCTTGAAAAAAGTAAAAGGAACCCAAGGTAGGCTTAAGATCCCACTAAGGAATAGAAATGCAATATACTTGTGGATAAAGGTATTTAGAAAATAACATTTCAAATAAGGCATGCTATAATTGCACAATATGCATGCTTTTCTTGCAAATAATTCATATTCTAAAAATATACATATTTAAATTATATATATATATATATCTCTTTGGTTTATTAAATAACCTCTAGCATTGTGGAACTAAAGAAAAGGCAGATAGAGCCAAAATGTTCATCTTAATAGTGGGTAAAATTGAACTTGTAATATTAATCCCTAACTTAATGCATAGAAGCTAAGATTGGATTCATTATATTCCTCACTAAAAGGAATGTTAAGATAAAAACTTAATGCATAAGGTGTAAAAAGAAGGAAAAAAAGATTCTAAAATGGTATCCAAAATACCATGCAACTCATCTTTCTTGATTTTTAAATTTTCAAACAATTATTCTATTTCCTTATGTTATTGCATGAGCAAATTAAACAATAATTCTATATGTAGTAAATGCATTTGAGAGAAAGAATTTCTTTTTTATACAATATAGTGTTTTAATTATATATTTTATTTGTACTAGTTGTAAATGATAATATTTCATGCATATTGGATTAATCTATATACTTTACTAGTTTTTTTTCATCCAAAACATGTAAAATTGAAAATAATTCAAAATTCAAAATTTTAGTAGAGATAGAAATCCATTTGCAACTACTCATAAGACATGGCTTAATGCATTAGCACACATGCTAAATTAAAAATGGAATAACCATTTAGGGAAAAAAAATATAAACAAGAAAATGAGAAAAAGAAGAAGAGAAAGGTGAAAGAAGATGTAAATAAGAAATGTGTAAAAGAAAGAATAAGCTACAAAAGTCTTACTAATGTTTTTAAATTTTAAATGTGTAGAAGAAGTGTGAATAAGCCTTAACAAAAAGCATATATAGGAATAAATATGGTTTGAAAGAAAGTAACAATATCTGCTCATTGTCATGGTAGAATTCAAACTACTATAACTTAAAAATTATATTTGCATAAAATTATCAGACACTAAATTTGAGTAATTGTTATTCATATTTGGTAGGGTTGAGCATTCTAAGTACTTATCACAACTATATAAGTTGTTATTGGTATTGGATTGTAATGATGTTTTTTATTTATACATCTATTTAGAATTTGAATAATGTATGGTAATCGTGAATTTTTTTTTAGAAAAATTGATTGCAATCCATTGTTGCAAAACAATATTAAGAATATTTTCTTATTTTGAACTGCTTAATTACTATGGTTACTTTAAAATAATTATTCTACCTCAAGAATTGTTAGTTAGATAAAGTTTGAGTTATTCGATACTGTATCTTTCAAGTATTTAGTTTTTCTAGCCTAAGACAATTTTTGAAAGAGAGTTGTTAAAGATATTCACTTGATTTTGCATAACATACACCTTTTTTTCTTTTTTTTCTTTTTTAAATGAATTATAAATATAAAATTACAAAACTATCATCTTCAATCCTAATCCTCTTTGTCTTCCCACCTTGGTCTAGTAGTAAACCTATTTCCCATTCTTCTAATTCTCTTTCCATTCTTCTTTCTTCTTTTCTCATTCTATTTTCTTCTTCACTCACACCTTTTATTTTAATTTTATTTTTTAAATTTAATTTAACTGAAAAAAGAAAGAGGTGACTATGGTGTATCCTAACGAAAGAGGCAAGCACACCATGGCCACCCTTTTTTTTTTTTTAGTTTATTTTCTTAGTCAATTTTTTTTTAAAAAAAAAATGAATGGAGGCAATCATGCTATACCGCTAGTCATAATAGCCATTGGTGGCTCGCCATGGCTGCCTTTCTCTCTTGCTTGATTTGTTTTAAAGTTGAATAAATAAAATAAAATAAAATAAAAACTGAAGATGAAGATAAGATGAAAAATGAAAAGGGAAGAAAAAGAGAAGGGGAAGAAGAAAGATAAAGGGATTTGAGGTTTAGGTTAGTGTTAGGATAAAAAGAGAAAGAAAGAGAAGACAATATTGTCTTTTCATATTTATTTATTTATTTATTTAAAAAAAAAAGAAATGAATGTAAAGATTGAAACGATGTATTTGTTTAAAATTTCTCTTTTTGAAAAGTGAGTAGGTAAAGGCTAAATGAGTCATTTCCATACTCGAGGCTTGAAGCCCTGCTTATAAATACCATCTATTTGTTCTGTACGTAATGATAATAGCATAAAACATAGAGAAGAAAGGTGTCTAAGAGCTTTTAGATCAAGATCAAGAGCGTTTGAAGGACTTGTTATTTTTCAATTTATTCATCTTTGTGTCTATAGGTATGTTCTCTATCTACAAATTTTCTTATTACTTCCTTTTAAGCCCTAAATTTAAAAAGATATAAATCTTAGATGTTTTCTTGGGTTTTTCTTATCACAGATCTATTAGTTTACCAATAAATCCAAAAGAAAATCCCCTAAAATGCATAATCTAAATAAAAACCCTAGTTTTGATATTGAACCGAGTTTAAGGCATCAACATTGATTGACGGGTATTTGAGATAGGTGAAATCTTAATTTATAGAGTACTATCCCAATGGAATTAGTTGCAATCAAGAAAAGTGCATGAGAGGGTGTTTTTTTTATAGTATTTTAAAAGAATGAGAAATTATACAATGATAATAATGATAAATTAAAATAGGGTCTTTTCTTCAAATTGTGCCTTGGTTTTTTCCCAAAGGATTATCTAGTTTTGTAGGGTGTTACCTAACAAATAAAGCAACTAAAAAAACCATTATAAACCAAACTAATAGAACCACAAATAATTAACTAAAAAACCATGCTTATAACAAAATAACTAAAAAATTATACAAATATCCCAAAGAAGAACCAAGGTCACTTATTAAGAATCAAAATAACCGACTTTGTGAAAACTAACAAATATTACTGTATTTTTTTTATCAATAAAAGTTATTAATTAACGTACTTTTCTTATATATATATATAAATTATTTATATGATCTTTTTCACAAATCAAATATGGCATCCCAATTCCTAATTGTCCTTTACTAGGTGGAAAAAGAATATGAAGCTTAAACAATTCATGGTATCTCAAACCAACCTAGATTTGCTCACACAAAATGTTTTAATTTTAATCAAGTCTATCAAACCTTTGTAGAGTATAAGGACACACAAACTAGTTAGCAAACATTATATGACTAATTACTATAATTATATAATTTATAAACATAAGTAACTATCTAATAATTTTGATTAAGCAAAAATTAGTATTAATATTTTAAATTAGCTAATAAGAAAGAATTCAAGGGTTACTGTCTTGAAATGTAATGAGTTTAAGAAAAAATTACTAGTTAATTACTTATTATAGTGAGTTGAAGAAACAATTTGTGTGCTTTGTTTCATACAATTTGACTTAATTACTAGTTAATTACTTATTATAGTGAGTTGAAGAAACAATTTGTGTGCTTTGTTTCATACAATTTGACTTAATTACTAGTTAATTACTTATTATAGTGAGTTGAAGAAACAATTTGTATGTTTTGTTTTATACAATTTGACTTGCCATTGAGTTTGGTTTAATAAATTTAACAAAATAAGTTTTCATGATTAGGTTTAGAGGTTAAATCCCAATAGTGAAGGACAATTTTAGTTTTACAAAATCTTTTACTAATGAAAAAGACACCTTAATTCTAATTTAAATATAATGTAAATATATGAGTCAATACTTCCAAAGAAATTGATAGCATGTCCATTATGGAAAAGATGGATTTGCAACAATCTTTAAAATCATTTAGATAAAATAGTACTTGTCAATCTATGCTAAAAACCTACATTTTCTTTATTTCTTTCTTTTTTATTTTTTTTTTGTATTTCAAATATTATATGTACAAGTAATTGATATCTCAAAACATAAAATGATAAAAATGGTGAGGGTTGTGAAATTTTACCCCTTAAACTACCAAAGTGGACTAAAAACTTGCCCAAGCATTCAATTTGACATTTTTTCCATCTTCTCAAATTTTAAGAAATTTTTAACTATTTACTTCATTCTAGAAGCTATTGAACCACTATTAAAAACATAGTAAATTTTGAAAAATAAGCATCTACATTTTCAATCTGCTTTAATCATTTTTGAACTTCATAATATTGTAATATCCTAATTTCTTCTCGCCTAGTCAATTTTATTTTATTTTTAGCAAACTATGGAGCATATTTTTAATGTTTTTCTTTTGGTTTTCAAGCCTTGTTTCAAATGATAAAAAAAAAGTTTAAAATGAATCACATAAAGTAGCTATTTTTTTTCCATAAGCAATGAATAGATTAATCTTATATTTGTTCTTAATATCAATTATTATTTTTATTATTAGAAAGAGATACTAATTTGGTAAAGAGAGTTTTATATATATACTTTAATTCTAACCTATAAAAAAATGTATATGTTTTTTACTCATCTAACTTATAAAAGTGTTGTTTTTCTTATAACATGTGCAAACCTTTTAAATATTTTATGAAATGGGTTTGAGAGGATAAAAATAAATTAAAATTGAACCCTAGGTTTTAAGAAAGCAATATCTCGACATTGAGATAAAGTGAAGTTAAAATATTAGAAGAGATGATTAAAAAAATATGAACCTAAAACATTTAAAATAATTTTTATAAACTTGATAAAGTGGGTTTAAAATTTTTTTAAAGAACATTAAAAAAAAAAAGTTAGGATTGAAAGATCTAGAATGGGTAGAAAATTTTGAGAAAAGGTAACTTAAAATGTTAAAAATCTAAAATAAATAAATAAATAAATAAATTTTTGGGATAGAATGGGATTAAAAGGGTCAATAAGTAATTTTTATAATGTAGCCTCTTGGTTATTTGGGAGATAATTTACATTTCTTTAGAGGCTTTGGTATAATTTATCCTAATTTTTTAAATGATCTTATTACCCAAAGTAGATTTGTTGTGCCTCTTGTCTATGTCCAAGACTCCATTTCTCTTTATATATATATATATATATATATATATATATATATATATATATATATATATATATATTTCATTTCCTTTAATTTCATTGTTTGATAACTTCTCTATCTTCATTGAAGAAAAGTGAATACAATGGACATAAACACCAACAACTCCATTGTTAGGAAGGAAGAACAATCAGAAATGTGGATGTCCTCAACATCGCAAATGGAAGTACCATTACAATCTCAACTTACAATTTCCCAACTAATTGATGTCCCTATTGCTGTTCAACTGAACCCAACATCTTTCAACTTGCCTCGTAATTGGGTTGTGGAGCAACGATACCGCAATTCCCCTAAATATGCTAATATATCAGACAAGGTATTTTCAATATTTTTAACTTGTTATGTTGATACTTCTTTTAAGGTTTATTTCACTTCAAAATCTATCAAATATGTGTGCATATTTTATAACTTTTGATGGTAAAATTAAGGGTTTTATTTTTATTTAATATTATAAAGATAATTAAGTTTTAGCTTTCAAATAACTAATTTTCTCATAGAAATATCCCCTATGTTTCTTTTGCTTTTCATTTTACTTGGATATCTTTTCTTAGGTTTCTCCTATTGAAATCTCCCTATATTATGTTATTTTATGATTTTAGTTAAGTTAGCCAATCATTTGACTTAGTATATTTTGAACAAGTTTTCATTGTTTGGAGAAGTCTTTAAATAAACTAATAAAATTTGTTTATTATACTTTTCACCTTGATGGTGAAGGGTCATCTTAAAGGTTAAACAAATTACATGATTTTTGAAAACGTTTGCAAATAGTTATTTCAACATTGGATATTGATGAAAGACATCAAATATAAATTACAGGGCTAGGTATACCACTATAAGCATTACCCCATAAGACATATTTTTGTATTCAATCAAAATCATGCTTACACTTTCTTTGTATAATTTCCATCTTAGGGGAATATAAAAATAAAATATTCACTAGCTAATATGAGTATTACTATATGAACAATATTTTATTTAGATTAATTATATATCTATTAATACAAAAATAGTTTTTCCTATTGTTTGAATAAGTGAAACCCTTGTATTCACAAAAAATTAAAATTTTCAAATCTTAATATGCTTAGTAATATAGGATAATAACCTTAGATATCTTGTACACAAGTTTCCTTTGATTCAAAAACTAATTTGCATTATGAGATTATCATGGTAGTTTGAGAAAGGTTCTCTATTTCAAAACAAGATGTAAAATATACAAACTTTTGTAGCTTCAACTCATGTGCCAAGTGGTAACAATGAAGAAACTAGTGTATCCCACATAAATCATGAACTACATGCTAACTCTAGAGGATAAATATTGTGATCAACTAAGTATTGCAGTTAAATAAACATGCAATACAAATAGGAGAGAAGGTAAGTAGAGAAGAACATTAGAGAATCTAGAACATGGATTTTGTTCATTCTAACTTCTTTCTAAATTCATTTTTCCTAATTGATTTAGAAAGCTAACATGATGGATGGTATTCACAATGTCAAATTTTCAATTATTGCCAACCAAAATTAAGTGAACAACTTGTTAACATTATTACTATTCACACACTTTAGAGTAAAAAAAAATTTTATTCTAACAACTATTAATTATTAATATTACAAGCTATCTTAAGTAAAGGCAAGTTTATAGTTAGTGGATTAGTGATAAGTTTCTTTTTATTTGAATTTTTAGAGATGATTTGAATAGGTTGATTGTTGGCAAATTCACATGAGCTAAAGATCTAAATGTGTTATCTAAGGATAAAAGAGAATATACAACATCATGGGTATACAGTGAGAGTTCTCAAATTAATGGTTTTAATTACTTTTTTTCCTTGTCCTAGAGATGGTTCATATAGGATGTATGTCAACATTTCAATTTGAATAACATTAGTTAATTATATAAATGTCTTTCAAAAAGATAAAAAGAATAAACATATATAACATCATGATGGAATATTGCCAACTAGTTACTATATCATAAGATATTATCACTTCTTATATTTCTCAATTCTTTTAATTAGTCATACACATCTCATCAAATCTCTCTAGTGTATTATCATCTCTAAGGCGAATAAAGAGAATAAACATGTGTAACATCATGATGGAATATTGGCAACTAATTACTATATCATAAGATATTATCACTTGCTATATTTCTCAGCTCTTTTAATTAGTCATATACATCTCTTCAAATCTCTCTAGTGCATTATTATCTCTAAGGCCATATAATCTATGCCCTTAATTTATTTTAGCTTTTAATTTTTCCAATTCATAACATTAACATCGATAAGTGATACAATAAGAGAGCATATAAAGAGCCAATTGTAGAACAAATAATTTACATAATATTTATTAAGTATAATGATTGTAATTTCTTTTTATTTATTCTTTTAGTACAATACATTTTTTTACTTTGAAATTTTGTTTAGTGGTCTTTGAAAATTTTATTTTTAGAGTTCATAATATGAAAATTGTTAGAAACATAAGTTACTTTTATAAACCCCTTCCTTGTTTATCCCTTTAGGAGTGATATTGTCATGTGTATAAGAAAAGAAAATGATATGATAACATAATGATGAGTTAAAAATAATTCATGTATTTTTTTTTAATACAGTCTCTTAAGGCCTATCAATTTTTCATAAAGAATCAAATCAACTGGTGCAAAGTTGATACCAAGTTTATTTACAAGTTTTAAACATGAATTCCATTTGGTAGAATACACAAGTGATCAATTAAGAGGTGAATGAGCAATATGAGTGATGGTAAATTTAAATTTTTTTTTCTAAGTATCAATTTCAACATAATATTTTTTATTTAGGTGACCAATCAACCAATTGCTCCAATTGGAAAACTTGACCACCATGAAATAGGGGTTCTACCATTATAGAATGTTATGACTTGTTTAAAATGACTTCAAGACAGGATTAAGAGTCCGTTTGACAATGATTCTAAGAAATGTTTTTAGCCTAAAAAATGTTTTTTTTAAGAAAAAAAATTTGGTGTTTGGTAAAATTTATGAAGTATTTTTAAAAATCTGAAAAATCATTTAGTGTTGAAATATCATTTGTAGTTTTTTTTTTTTTTTTTTTTGGAGAAACACTTGATAAGTGACTCTCTTAAAAACACTTCCACTAAAAATACTTCAAGTATAAACACTGTCAAACTCACTCTAAGTTATAATCGTTTATTTTCTTGTCATCAAAATTGATTTTAAGAAATCTTAAGCTATCTGTTACACTTTAAGGCATCATGATTGATTTATATCTCTATACATGGTACATGAAAACATATTATCTTTCGAAGTTTCAAATTTTGCTTGAGGATATATAAAAACTATTCTAAAGTGAGTTCTTTGAAATATTATGCATAAGTGTGTTCTTCTTGTATTGTTAGTCATTATTATTTGTTGTTGTATCCTTTCTTGAAAAGTCTAAATCTTGACAAAGGTTGATTTCATTATGAAGTTCTTCTATGATCCTGACACCGGAAAAAAGTTTCGATCATTGAAATCTGCTCGCAAACATTTGGAGGAAAAGGATAAAAATAAGAACCTGCAAAATTTAGAGGTATTAGAGTTGTGTGATTATTTTAAAAATGAGCTGTAAAGTTTACTTTATCTTTTCATTATTGACAATGTAACTACAAAAATGTGTTTCATTTTGATGATTGGTGATTGGATATAAATGTTTTGTTTTGTAGGCATCACAAGATTCCTGAGCAATCGTTGGAGTCTCTATATATGTAACAAAAAGTCTCCATATGATGTGAAGAATTTGTGGGAAAAAAAAAACTATTGGAACTATCCTTAACATCATTAATTATAAGTTTCTCTCAAATGAAGTTTTAATTAATATTATGATAATTATATTATTATATTGAAATATATGGAACTCTTACTAACAAATTTCTTATTCCAAACACCTATTAATTATCTTAATGATTGGTTGAATTTATAGCCTTTCTTGCTTTTCTAATGATATGGTTTGTGTTTTTAATAACTAGTTGAATTCTTGTATGAATAATATACACATATTCAATAACTTTGTTGTTTTGTTTTTACACAAATTCTTTTGAAACAATCTACATTATGGGTTTTCTTCAATGTTGTACTTTTGGAAAAAAAAAACATTTTTATGAAAAGTAATTATCTTTGTCTAATAACGTTTTTATGTGTTTATAAATCTTCATTTTTTACATGAAAATCACATAACCAAAATTCATGATTTAGCAACATGACATGCTATTGGATACCTATGGTTATGAAAAAAAATTTAATCTTGCAAATAAATAAATAAAAAATCTGTGATTTAGCAACATGACATGATATTGGATACCTATGGTTGTGAAAAAAAAAGTATGTCTCACGGAGCCTTTAATAAATAAATCTTATTTTCCTAAGAAAAAAAAAAGAATATAAAGAGTTTTATTGTTTTATTTTTCATTATAGGTAACAAAAAATTGTTCATAATATCACAATAATAAAATTGAATTGATTGCTATTCATGAGTTTAATTAACTCAGTAGTGTATCTTTAATAATGTGTTACTTATAAAAAATAAAATAAAAAGATGCATCTAATTAGAGATTATATCTATGTGTGTGTGTGCGCGCGCAAACATGTACATGTGTGTATACACACATGTTTATTTTGGGCCATCTAAGATATACTTTGATAATAGAGACAACTATTTTATGATCAAATGAAAATAATAAGGTATAACAATTAACCCAAGACAAATCCTTAAGTGTTATTTTAGTTTTTTATTAAATGAATATTCTTTTTAAATTTCTATAAAAGATTAGTTTTTCTTAGTTTCGTTTAGGGAAAATTTTGATATTTTAAAGTTGGTTAATGTAAAATTTGTTTTTTATCTTTTATAATTTTCTTTTCCATATTTACAAAAATAGATAATTAAATAAACTTAGATAAAAATAGAATTTTCATGTTTACTTGTTTGCCTTATGAATTTATTTTACTATTAAAATAGGTGTTTCTTATTATTTAATTTTAAAAGTGAAGATACATGTTTTAATAAATTCTAAGAGAGGGCAATGTTTAAAATAAAAAAATTGAAATATCATGGAAATTAATATTTTATTTTAAATATAGACAATTTCCATGTAATTTTGTTTGTATATTATCCTTGCAAATCAACATGACTCCAAATAGCCATTGGCCTTAAAAGATGTTAAGCTCACAACAAAAATAATGTTCTAAGTTCTCTAAAAATATTTTAATTAAACACAAAGTTACTCCATCATCTAATCAACATTTGCATATACAAAACCATTTTAGTGAAAGCTACATCATCCATTAGTATAAGTAAACATGAATAAGTATTTCCTAATTAAGCAAAATATTAATTCAAATATTTTAAATTAGCCAACAAATTAGGATATTGAAATAACGGTCTATATAGCAAATGAGTTATAAGAAAAGGTAACATTATATTTCATCTAAATTTCTATGCTTTCACAATCTTCAAAATTAATAAAACAATAAGTTATCTTTCATTTGATGCCATTGGGCATTTTCTCGTGACAAAGTGATGATTATCTTTTTATTTTATTTTATGCACTTGATTGATTTGGTTTCCACCAATGTGACTTTAGTGATTTATCTTTCACAAGTTGTTAGGATAATGGTAGTGGTTAATATGATGTCGTCAATAGAATAACCACCTACTCCGGGTAGTATGTTGGATATGATGTTATAAACCTACTTATAGATTAATATAGTTCAACAAATACTAATTTGAGAGGGAGAGAGAGATAGGTCTATGGTGAGTTGTAGTGAAAAGGAAGGATTAAAGCTAGGGTTTATGTGGATATGAAAAAGATAAAAACATTTTCATTTTCATATCCATTTTTGGATTTTAAAAATAAAAATAAATAGGTGGATATAGAAAGAGTTCAAGTGGTTCGTTTGCAATTTCCCTTCATGGAACATCAGAGTTGTCAATAAGACCTATGCACTAAGTAATTTTAACAACCCTTGTTTGTGAATTGCTTGTTACTGCATTAAGTTTTGGTATTCTCTTCCATGTAGGTGAAACATATCATGTTTATGTAGAATCATTAATATAGTGTTTAATAGCTTCCATGAAAAAGAAAGTGTGAGAGCTTGGGAATATACTTCCCAACTTAGAGGATATCTCAATAGCAATGAATAGATTTTCATATAAATGGTTAAATAGTATATAAAATAATCGAAGATGTCTAGTTTTAGTTTACCTCCTAGCTAGATAGCCTAGTTACTTCAAGTAGTTTCGGCAACACCCTTTACTATCATCTTCAACAAGTATATATCCTTCAAGGCAAGGCCTCACTTTCTTAGCTCAACAAAAAGTTTACTATGATAAGTTATCTTGATAACTAATGACTAATCTTGGTGTGTATATATATATATATATATATATATATAGTTAAGAGGGAGGCGAATCAATGAGAAATAGTTTCCACTCTGTGCTAATGATAGGTTTGAGTCAAGGTTCAAATTTTCATCCATGGAAGTATGAATGTTGGTCAATATGAAATTTTGGTCCATCTTGTGATAAAAAATAGTTTATCATATGTAACTCAAAATTATTCTTTCTATATATTCATCTTGTGCACCCACCTTTCTGTTTCTATATTGTACCTATCACTTTCTCTTATTCTATAAGGAGAAGCCACTAGACTTGAGAAATCAATTAAAGAGAGATACAATTCCAACAAGATCGAGTATGAAACATTTCTCATCAATCTTTTCATAGTGACTCATAACTTGTAGTAAATTAATGGGCTATTTGTTTTTTAACTTGAGTTTTGAAGCAAGTTGTTTTAAGATTTAAGATAAAAGTAAAAAAGAAATTTACTTTTTCTATTAACACAAAATTATCTTAGAAAATATGATACGTTAAAAAATAACCATTTTAAAAATGACAAATCTTATAGAAAAAAAAATATAAAAAAATAATTCTTAACTCTATTAAATAGTATTTAGTTTTGAGTTAAATGAAGGTATATACATATAGACACACACACCACCTAAGGTGATGTTTTACTTGTTTGTTTGTTTTTTCTAAAATCTAAATAGATTTGAATTTGGATTGAATTTAAATAGAGCAAAATGTCATAAGTGTTTAGACTCTTTGTGCTTTATTGTATTTGAAATATGTTAAGTGTTAAATTGTTTATTTTTACTTATGTCAAAATACTATAAGTATTAAATTTATTTATTTCACTTGTTAAAAATGTCTACAAAATTAATTATAGTATTTGTTATTATTTTAGTTTTAAAAATTTACAATTTTTAAAATATATAGTAATTTAAATATTTCCAAAATATCAAAATTATTACGATAATAAAAATTTTATAATAATTAATATTGTAATTATTTAAGCATAATTGGATAATAACAAGGATTTCCTATTATGCTTGGTTACTAAAAAAATATTTTAAAATTTTTCTAATTTGACACTTATTTCTATATGGTATGTCTTCAGATTTAAATTTAACTATTTCCCAAAATATCAAAATTTATTACCATAATAAAAATTTTACAATAACTAATATTGTAATTAGTTAAGAATAATTATATAATAATGAGAGTTTCTAATTATGCTTGATTACTAAGAAAATGTTAAACAAAAATTCTAAATTAACAATTATTTCTATATAGTGTATCTTCGGATTTATGGATTTGTAATTGAAAAATGTGTTTTATTATTGAGATTAATTCATTAATTTTTATATTTTAGATTTTCAACATTAAATCCTAACATTTTATTTTTCGAAATTAATTATTATTGCTTATTCTAATAGATTTTTAGATGAGTGTGAATTGTGTTTTGGAGTTCTAACTAAAAAAAAAGTCATTAGAATTGATGATAGTTTATTTTAGTCTTGTTCTACTATAAGAGGTTGAATTATAAAAATTTGCAATACATACATTTCTAATAAAAATGTTTATGATTTAAGTATTGTTAATTTTATTATTAAATGAGGAATCTACAAAAATTTATGAAATTTAATTTTGTTGAGAATTTGATGAATTATGAAGCAGAAACAGTAGCTAAATGTGGTAGAATTTTGATTCAAACTTTGGAATTTATGAATTTATTTAGATTAATTTGTTACCCAAATTAAGTTACTTTTATGTTGTTAGGCTTCTTTTAATAAATAAAAAATCATTAAAATTTATATCTAAATTTTATCAAGAAACAAAAGGAAAAATGGACAAAAACAAAGCATATTTCAATCATTTCATTTTTTTTCCTTGATGACAACTTTGTTAATTTATAATATATTCATTTTTCTTCCAAATTACACAAAATTGAAATAGTTTAATTTGTTTTTAAGATAAAAGTTATGTAATGTCATAAAAAAAATGAAATTGATTTTATTTTATTTGAGGAATTAGGTCTAAATACCATAACAAAGTTAGAGATCAAAAAAATATAAAGAGAAAAAAAATGACTTTTTCTATTAATATAAAAGTTAAAATTAATTCACTTTTTCCTTAAGTATATATATATATATATATATATATATATATATTTTAAAAAGTAATAAGCTGAAAAATAAATAGTTCTAAAATGTATTCAGTCTTGAAGCAACTTACTTTAACGTTTGAGTAAAAAAAACTAAATAAAAAATAAAAATAGAAAAAATCAAACAACCCTAAAGCATTGGATGAGCCAATGACCGGATACTTGATTTTAACTAAGTAGTTATTTGTCAATAATTGTGTTCATGTTCATCTCTGCCAAGTACCTTACAATGAAAAGGAACAAGTTCATATAAAATCCAATTTGTCTTTCTCACCCAACACAATTGCAACCATCCACCACCAATTCAATACCTCGAAAAACCTTCAATGTGTCTAATAGAACCAAAATCATGTTATATTTGGGAACATTAAAATCTTGATGTAATGCTACATTTCAAAAGAATTTTTCACTTTGATATATGCTCATATCAACATTTCTCTTTGATATAGGCATTTTTCAAAAGAATTCACCTATCTTTTCTTGCTAAAGCCTTAAATTTCTCTCTTCTCTCCATAACAAACCTTGAGCATGCAACTTACTTACTAAATAGACATTACATAGGATTCAAAATTAATTTTCAACAATTCTCAAGTATAGTGCCTATTGCATAAGCAAATATACTTTTCAAGGAAATTTTGACTTAGAACACAAGTGACATAGTCAAATTTTGAATTAGGAACAATATCTACCATCCTTTTATCATTTCATCTAAGCTTCACCTATTGGCATTTGTTCGTCCACTTTCTACCGTCTAATCTATTTCCTTTTGCAACTCTTCTTTTTTATCCTTAAGTTAAATTGAGTACCTAAAAATTTCTAGGCATCCAAAACTTTACAAAAGAACTTGTTAGGGTATCCAAATTAACTAATGAACTAAACAAAATGAGAAAAAACACACTCTATGTTTCAACCACAATGATAACGTTTAGAGGCATTATATGCTCCTAACGGACTTTACCAAGATGTCCACATTTTTCATAACCTATTCTATAAGACTTTGAAATTATTTTTCTTAAGGTAAAATGCCATCCACATGCTTTGTCATGAATAATGTTTGTTAATACAATCACTCTACAAGACTTTTGTAGTTATTTTTATGCATGAAAGCAAAATTTCTCAACATGTATCAAGATAATACGTTTTATGCCCCTCTTGAGACTTACTCTCAAAAACATGTCATCTCAAAATTTGGTCTAGAGAGTTGTAAACCCCTAATTTTGTTCTAATACATATAGCATAGGCTCACTTTACATATTTACTTATGTCAATTGAGGTATTACACTTCAGCACTATCTCAACATTCTCTCTACTATACTTTTATATTAATTATATTTTTATTAAATTAAATTAAATTAAATTTATATTTTTAAATAATAATATAAAATAAATCATGTGGCAGAAGAATAATAATAAGTGAGCATTAAATGAAGATGTATTGCAAATGGTGCATGCTTGCTGTAAAAATAAAAAATAAAAAATGATGATTGGATAAGGGATAGAAATTGAACAAAAGACATTGAATTGTTAAATGAATTAATATATTTTATGTACTCAAATACAAAAGCATATTATAATAATATTCATAAGGCAAAAACCACTATTTTTTTTAATTGGGAAACCCATATGAGAACATGGCATGGGGCTCATCATTGCACACACCATTCTCCACAAAAAAAACCATAGGACTAACACCATGAAAACCCATCATTGGAACCATCCTCTTGACTCTCAATTCCTCAACCCTACACATTTTCAAACCAATGTCATCAACCTCTCATATCACGCAACTCATACCCCATCTCTAATTCCACAACTTTCACCACTGTTGTACCACCATTCCCATCATCTCTGCCTCTAAAAACCTACACTCACACCTCTACAAAATGTCACCCTTCCTCACCTTATACAACACCACCACCTCATTAATTCATCCATGCCTATGGCTAACATAAAAAAACCCACCAACACCCTCATAAAAAAGCAATACTATTTCAAAGTTACACCACATTAATGTCACCATGCACCTTTTCCTCCATTGAATATCCCATACAATCCCTCATTATCACCCTCATCAAATTCGCAACACCCCTCCTAAATCCTATATGACTCTTAGTTTTACCATTTATTAGGTTAGCGTCCTCTAGTTATAATCGCAACCACTCTAACTTCCAAAGAAAGAAAATAATAAATGAGCAAGTCATGGAGATTTCTCTTCCTTACAACCTTTTGCTCCAAGTGTTTTGGTACCCTACTATTTGCACATATATGTCTTGACATTAACTTCTACTAAATATAATCTCTTCTTGTTTTCATGTTTACCTATTTTATACATCTTTCTTTGTAGATTTTTTAATTATTTAACATCTTAAGGTTTGCTTTGGTCATGTTGTATTGTTTACTTTGCACACTAACCAAATGTCAAGGCCCTTTTACATACAACTAGTTCTACCTTAGTCTTTGCAATACTTTCCTAAGGTGGACCAAGTGTTCTTGTAGAGTGTAGTTGTAGATCACTATATCGTCCAAATAATACACCACAAACGAGTCTAGGAAGTCAAATAAGATGTTGTTTATGAGGTTGCAGAAAGTGGCAAGGGCATTAATCAACCCGAAATGCATGACCAAGAATTCATAGCTACCATACCAAGTCAAAAAAGTTGTCTTTGCATCATCTCTTTAAGCAATGAAAACCTGTCAATACCCTAATCATAGGTTTATCTTGGTAAAATACTCCACTTCACAAATGGAAGAAGTTTGTGTATATATATATATATATATATATATATATATATATATATTATGCCATAGCTTTACATGCCCTCTATTTGTCTCCATCTCAACCTTTGATCATCACCCATGGATGCATTATTCTAACTAAATCCACTTCTCCTTCCTTCATCCTCTCTCCATTTTGCATTAGAATTAATCCAATTAACACCACATATTGCTTCTCCATTACCCCACATTGGTATATAGGCAATGAACTTTTTGGTTTTAGCTCCAATGCTTTAGCTACAACTAGGGTCAACTTTATATTATTATGTACCTCAAAATTAAGCACTGAATAATGCATCCTACACATCTCCATTTGGTTCAAATGGCTTGTTGTTGTTCAAATTCATAGTCTCTTCAATATCTTGTAGTTTTCATGAATTCCATTTGGAAGACCAAACTACACATGTATTTTACAAATAGTAAGCCTAAATTTACAACCAATGATCTAACAACTACACAAAGATTCATAATTTCAATAAAATCACACAATATTTATGCCACCTAATTCAATATTTTGAGCTGCAAGGAGTGGGAATTAATGGTATTAGAATATTTAGGTATCTTGCAGTATGGTTACAAGTTAGTTAAATAATTGTTAGCTTGTTAAATAATCGTTAGTTACTTTTTCTATTTTTTTATTTTTTTTGTTTGCAGCTGGTAAACTAGTAGGTTGTGATAGCTTTGTTACTAATCTTTATTATAAAGGCTTTCTTTGTATTACTAAAACATCAAGTGAGAATATTCTAAAATTATCAGAGAACTCATTTTCTTTTCTTTCCTTTCTCTAGTCAATTTTCTAATATGGTATTAGAGTCATTTCTTTCATCTCTATGACTTCTCTAACTTTCCCCTCCCATTTATCTGATGGCTTGCGGTGGTGGCAATGCTAATGCAAATCGAGCAGTAGTTAGCACTCATAATTCCTCTATAATGGAAGATTTGAGCAGTCCATTTTTCTTCCATAATAAAGATCACCTAGGCTTGGTTCTTGTCTCACATCAATTCACTGGAGCTAACTATAATTCCTAGAGTAGATCTAAGCACATGACTCTTATAGCTAAGAACAAGATCAGCTTCATTGATGATGCTCTTCTTCAACCTTCAACAGACAATCTCATTTCCTTTGTTTGAATCCATTGTGATAGTATGGTTACATCCTAGATCTTGAACTCTATTTTTAAAGATATTGTTGATAGCCTTCTCTATGCTAATAGCACTTTTAATGCTTGGGTTGATCTTTATGATTGATTCCACCAAAGCAATGCCCCACAAATCTTCTAAATCGAGAAGCACGTAGTTGTTCTTGAGCAAAGATCTATGGATGTCAACACATACTACACTAAGCTCAAGGTCCTCTAGGATGAGCTCAAAAATTATCAACCCATTCTTGTCTATCACTATGGAGGCACAAAGTCTTGGTTAGACACCAACAATAGAAGTACATCATGCAATTTCTTACGGGTTTGATTGAGTCCAATGCTCAAACTTGAACAGAGATCTTAATGATGTCTTTGCATTAGTTGTTCAAGAAGAATGCCAATGTACTATCAATCAAGGCTCTTTTTTGCCTACTGATTCTCTTATGCCCAACATTTCAAATTCCTCTGCTTTTGTTGCAACAACAAATTTTTCTCGAAATTCAACTTTAAAACCCAAGCATAAGTGACCCTAATGTTCCCATTGTGGCTTGCGAGGACATATTGTAAATAAATACTATTAGTTACATGGCTATCATTCTAGCTATAAGTCAAAATCAAAGAAACCTGAAGTAAAAAAATTCAAGCCACCTAGGCCAATGCAACTATTAATGAGACTATTAACTCTGGTTCACCCCTTGGATCTCTTACTTTAGCTCAGTGTCATCAATTGCTTGCATTCTTGAGCTCTCAACTTCATAAAAACTTTCTTTTTATTCCAAAATCTCAATGGCTAGAACCCTTTGTTTTCCAATTCAATGGCATACTATCTTTTTCTTCTGTCTCATAATTTTCCAATTTCTTTTTCCACCTAGATTTTGGACATAGAAGTCGCACATCATGTTTGTTGTTCCTTAAGCACATTTACACAATCTACTCCAGCATAAAATTCTTTTGTAACTTTGCCTAATGGTTAATCTGTTGTTATTAATTGTATTGGTTATGTGTTTTTGTCTCCTGATCTCATTCTTAATAATGTCATGTTTGTTCCTAATTTCCATTTCAATCTCCTCTTTATCAGTTCTCTCACTCAGAGTTATAAATCTTCTATTAATTTTATGGTTGATTCTTTTACTATTCAAGGCCATACACGGACCAAAACGATTGGGATGAGTAGAAGACATGGCAGCCTATACTTCTTAAATCTAGTCAATTTTCATTCCACTACACCACAAATTTTCAGTCCTTGTAATAATGTTTCTTTGTCTTAAAATGAAATTTGGCTTTACTGTTTAGGTCACCCTTCTTATGTAACGTTACAAACACTCAAAGATGAAATAGAAGTTAAACCAAATTCTGGTGATTCAAGTCATTGTTTAGTTTTCCATTTAGTCAAACAATGCAAATTACATTTTATTTCTCACAATTATTTGTCTATTTTGCCTTTTCAACTCATACATTGTGATGTTTAGTGTCTCCTTCACACATTTACCATTGAAGGTTATAGATATTTTTTTACTATTGTTAATGATTGTACTCGTTTTATTTGGGTGTATCTTTTGCGTGCTAAGCCTGATGTTACCAAAGTTATTCCTAATTTTTTTTCTCATTGATTCAAACTCAGTTTGGAACACAAATAAAATTAGTTCGCTCAGATAATGCTCCTAAATTGGCATTTTTTGACTTCTTTCGTGCAAAATGAGTCACCTCATTTCATTTTTGTGTTGATTAACCTCAACGGAATTCAATAGCAGAAAGAAAGCATCAACATATTTTAAATGTTGTATGGTCCTTATGTTTCCAATCGCATATTCCATTGGTTTATTGGGGGGATTGCATTCTTATTATTGTACACTTAATAAATAAAACTTCATTCCCACTTTTGTCCAACAAAACGACCTTTGAACTTCTTTGGAAAAAGAAGCTTGCATATTCACATCTTCATAATTTTGGTTGCCTATGTTATGCATCTACTTTAGATCGTCATAAGACAAATTTCTCACCTCATGTCATTCCTTTTGTCTTTCTTAGGTACCCACCTGGTTATAAAGAATACAAATTATTGAATCTAGTCACTAATTCTGTGTTTATCTCCCATAATGTGGTATTTCATGAGTCTATATTTTCTTTCAAAACTACTCAAACTTATTCTCCTCTTCCAGATATTTTCTCTGATACTGTTTTACACTTTGCCAATATTCATGAGTCTATATTGTTCTTCCATTCTTGAATCTACATCTTTGACAATATCAACAATTCCTACTGTTTTCATACCTTCTATATCTCATTGTCATCCTAATCGTGTTTGTAGGCCTCCTTCTTATCGAGCATATTACTACTGCTATTCTTGTTCCCACAACACATCTTCTACCTCACATCCTCTCACATATGTCCTTGATTACACAAAATTGTCAAATTCATAAAAATAAATAAATAAATAAATATGTGTTATTTCCTCTAATTTTGAACCCACCACATACTTCAAGGCTGCTACTATTCTAGATTGGCAAGATGCAATGTTTGCTGAGTTAAGAGCTCTTGAACAAAATGACACTTGGTCTTTAACTACTTTGCCACAAGGAAAACATGTTATTGGGTGCAAATGGGTGTACAAAAATAAGTATAGAGTTGATGGAACTATTGAACAATACAAAGCTCATCTTGTAACTAAAGGTTGCACACAACAAGAGGGCATAGACTATCTAGGTACCTTCTCTCATGTTGTCAAATTGGTTACTGTTAAGGTTTTGCTTGCTTTGGTTACCATTAATGGTTGGAGCCTTCCTTAGCTGGATGTCAATAATGTGTTCTTACATGGTGATCTTTTTAAGGAAGTTTATATGACTATGTCTCCCTCCTAGTTATCACTGTGAAGGAAAATCATTATCCTCACACTCTGTTTACAAAATTCAGAAGTCCTTATATGGCTTGAAACAAGCATCACGACAATGGTTTTCCAAACTCTCGAATTTCTTACTTGAAGGTTTTTAAACATTCTAATGCAAATCACTCTCTTTTTGTCAAATTTGTCATTACTCACTTCATTGCTCTATTAGTTTATGTGGATGACATTGTCATTGTTAGTAATAGTGATGAGTAAGTTGAGAAATTAAAAGTTCTATTTAGGAAAGCTTAAATACTTCTAAGGCCTTAAGGTGGTGAGGTCTAATAAGGGAATTTCCCTTAGTTAACACCATTATGCCTTACAATTACTATCAAATGCAGGCTATGTTGGTTGTAAAACAAGGAAAACACTTATAAATCCAAACGTGAAGCTCACATAAGACAGAGGTGATCTAATAGAAGATCTTTTATTTTACAGAAGAATGATAGGCAAATTGCTTTATCTAACCATAGCAAACCCAGATTTATCATTTTTAGTACATAAATTCAATCAATTTCTTGCAAAGCCCAGAGTTCTTCATATGTGGGCAATACAACATGTGCTTCAGTACTTGAAAGCATGGTTTGAAATATTGGTAAACACGGATATATCGATACTTGGATTTTATGGACATATTGGAAATATTGGTAAAATATCGGTAAATATTAGTAAAATATCGGTAAATATTGGTAAAATATCAGTAAATATTTTGACAAAAATATTGGTGAAACAAAAATTATTCAAAATTCATGGAAATGTTTGGAAAACTCTAAAAAAAATGATCAAATAAGCAAGAATACATATGTTAAAGTTATTGTAAGTGGAATTGACATAAGTATGGTCAATGAGAAAAATATCGAGGGATATATCATTCTTAATAATTTATTATTTATCTTATCAAATTAATTTTAATTTATAAAATATTAGAACTTCATTATTTTTTTATTTTAGTAATTTTTTGAATAAATTTATATTTTTAAAATAAAAACATTCAAAATTAAATAAAATTAAAATGATAAACATAAAAAAAAAAAAAAAAGTGAAGTGATAGTAATTTTTAAAAATAAGATTAATGAGATAAATGATGATATATTTAATATTAAAACTATAATTTATTTAATTCAAATACATTCAACAATGTAAAATAAATTATGATGCATATATAATTTTTTTATATTTATATTTTTTTATATAATTGTCATATAAATGATATAAAAAATAAAAATAAATAAAAGACTTGTTAAGAAAATTATAATGATGGTTTTATACTTTTATTAATTAATTAAATAAAATTTTAAATAAAATAATTAGAATTAATTTATTTATTCTTTTAATGATGAATTTTAACATATTTATTGTGAACATATATTTACAAATGTGGACTTGGCCCAATAGTAGCCAGGCTTCACCCAAGCTTTTTGGTATGCGTTTGAATCCCCTTGGATGCAATAGAAAAACATTTGAAGGAATTTACCCGAATATCAGCGTCTTTTCGATAAAGTCGATTGACTTTCGGTGTGCAATATCATGTTGACTCTCCCCGATATTTTGACGATTGACTTTCAGTGTGGAATATCGTGTTAGCTCTCCCTGATAAGCAAAATATCGACAACATTTCACCAAAATTTTGTAACATTTCAGTGTGGAATATTGTGCCGACTCTCTCCAATATTTCAACAATCGACTTACAGCGTGGAATATCATGTTAGCTCTCCCTGATAAGCAAAATATCAACAATATTTCGCCAAAATTTTACAACATTTCAAACCATGCTTGAAAGTTATGCAAGACAAGGTTTAATTTATTTTTTATTTTTTTCATTAATAGAGTTGAAAGGGTTTGTTGATTCAAATTGGGCAACTTGTGTGGTCTGTTAATGGGTTTTGTTTTTTTTTTTTATTGGTGATTCCTTAATTTCCCAGAAATAAAAAGGCAGCATATAGTTTCAAGATCTTTTGTTGAAGTTGAGGACAGATTTATGGCAAATGCAACATGTGAATTAATGTGGTTACTTTCTTTATTTAGAGATTTGCATGTATCTCGTCCTAAGCCTACCTTGCTATTTTGCAACAATCAAGCAACTCTTTATATTGTAGCTAATCCAATTTTTCACAAGCACACTAAGCACATTGAGATCGATTATCACTTGGTTAGAAAGAAACTGCAAAATGGAAGCTTGAAGACACTACATATTTCATCTAAACATCAAGTGGGGGACTTGTTGACCAAACCTTTTTCTTCACCTCAATTTCTTTCTTCTTAGTAAAATGGGAATTCACAACATTCATTCTCCATTTTGAGGAGGAGTATTAGAATATTTGGGTATCTTGCAGTATGGTTACAAGTTAAGTAAAGAATTGTTAGTTTGTTAAATAATTGTTAGCTTCTTTTTCTATTTTTTTTTTTTTGTTTGCAACTAGATGTGTCTATTCAATAACTTCATATGGTTATAGTTAATTAAAGAATCCTTTACGTATTAACTATTAAAATAATTTGTTTCCAACTTTCCTATTAAATTTTCTTCTGCTTAGTATTTCAAAAATTATAGTTCAAGAAATCTCTTTCAATTTCTATGTTGCAGTATATCTTCTTATATGTTAGTACAAATCATACTCCTCTTTTTACCTCTTCAATGAATCCTTTTAGGAGTAAGACCACCAAGTGAGCACCCTTATATTGATCCACAAGCTTTTTATTACATATTTTTGGTTTGTGCACACGACCTCAAATTTAAGTGGCCCATAAATTTTATACTTTGGATACCTTACCATCCAATCATAAGCATAAACTAAATTTGAAAGGATAAGATTAATTTATTTTAGAGAAACTGAGCTCCAAGTTCCCTAGCCAAACATGAAGTTTTGAAGCATGAAATTTTTGTGATGAGACATATTTGCAATCCTTATTAAATTGATCAATTGTGTTATGCCAAGAATGCAAATTATGCATGGCAAAGTGGTTAGAAAGTGTACAAATGCACCATATTTTTACTTGTTTGTTTACTCAAATTTCTCTGTCAAATTTTTTTTTTTCATTCTTATCCCTCTTGATTGAGGCAAACATGTTTTGGTTAGTGCTCTCAAATGCCTTAAATATATTCTTTTCAATATCATAAACATTTGGCTTGGTCATTGTTATAGTTATCAATTGTGTCAACTTTTACTTTCTCTCATCCCCAATTACATATGCACTGTGTAGTTTTAATTTTTTTTTTTAGTGATTAATCTTAGTTTTTATCTAATTGTTTGCCCTATAGTCTCTGACATAACTATAAGTGGAACATGCACCTCTCACAAACCAAAAGACATCACTTGTCTTCTTTAATTTAAACATTTTTGCATCTGTGTAAGATTTGAAACTAGAATTTCACAATATCTCATAGTCATCTTCTCTAGTTGTTTCTCAAAGCTCTCTTCAAGACTTAGTTCATGTTCAATTACCAACTTTGAGTTTTCACTTTTTTTTTCTTTCCTATAAGTCATGAGGAAATGAATTTCAATTGTGTTTCATCTATCCATCTCTCTTAAATTGTTTTATTCAATAGTTACCAATTGTAGAATTTTTTTTATATATTTTTTTTCATAGATATTGTTAATAAATTATGCTAAATGAGTAGCTTCCTGATGTGGTGTGAGCTAATTTTTTTATTGCTAGGATAATATCTTTTTAACTTTCTTGACTTTTTCCGAATTATAAACCACTCATGCTTTGACGAATCTCCATGTGTTTTTCATTTGTTTGGATTTATGGGCTTTTGATTCTATTTAGTGAATAGATAATAAGGAATTAAGGATCTGAGATTGACATTATTTTAAGGATGTTTGAAAATGACATAGTGAAGTATAGAATATTTTTTTGGGTTGTATCTCCTTGTTTCTCATACTTATGGTGGACATTGATGAGTTGGATTATTTGAATGAAATGAGCTTTGGAAAAATACTAGTAATTACATGAATTGTTGCAATATATTTGAGTGAAAATATTATGTTAGTGTTTCTCGATGTCACTAATTCAAACTTGTGACTTTCCATTGTAAGTGGTAGAAATATATCTTTTATTTTCTAGAAAACATGACTCTAACTTGTGAAAAAGGTTCTTATGCCTCCATGTTAAATGTTATATGATGGAAAAAACCTGAATCTCTCTATTTCCTCAGTCCAGATCAGGTTAGGAATATGCATAACTATCCTAGGCTTTTTCTAAATTCAATGCACAACAAAAAATTAATTTTTTTTATACTTTATAAGGATCTAGAAAGTTCTAACGAAAACTATACCTCAAATTCGGATGTTCCCGAGTCTTCTGCCCGATGACTCAAACCTTGATCTTGGCACACTTCCAATGGGGAGAAAAGGAGGGTGGAGGCTATAGTTCTCTATCTCTCTGGATGGTGGAAGATAAAAGTTATGGAAACCCTAACCTCTAGGGGGTATTTGTAGGGTTCCTAAGTGGGCTTAGGTGACTTGAGACCATACAGGCTTGGGTCACTTAATCTAACCCAAAATGAGTTCTAACTAATTAATTAACCCAATAAGGCCTACTAATTAATCAATTAGCCCAATCAAGAGACCTTGTTCACTTACCCCTTGATTCGTCCCTAGCAGCGGCAGTGGCAATGGCACCATTTGATTCGAGGTTCGATCCCCGGCAACGGCGCCATTTGATTCATGCCCAATTGGTGTCTCAACTGATTCATGTCCAGCTGGTGCTCCTTGATTGAGGGATTAATCAACAAAATTTATAACCTATTACACCATATACTAGGGTAGCAAAGACAAAGCTACTATAGCATAGTGGCTCTAGGATCGTTCACTGGGATGGGTTTTCACTTCACAAATGATATTAATTCAAAGTTGAATTGGTGCCTTTTCATTTCAAGGTTAGCTTTAAAAGAAAACATAAAGATGTTTGAATGAAAAAGGTTGGTTTTAAGCTAACCAAAAATAGTAACTGATTTTAACTACAAAGAAAGATGTTTCTTGGAGTTCAGATCACTAGGCTCAGGTTCCTCATACAAAAAGGGAGTTCCGGTCACTTGTTTCTTTTCCTCGCATTAGAGATTCAACTTATAGTTAATTCTCTAACCGGTGTTGTACAGATGCTTCCCATTAATGGGTTCAAACACTAAATCCCTCTCACTGATGCAACTTGCAATGACTCATACCTCTCACCTAGCACTTGCCATTCAAGGTGATCTTTAACCTTGGATTCCCCTTCACAAACTCGCAAGAGATAACTAATGGATGTCTCCTTGGAGTCCAAAAGCTTACCAAGTGTTGGCTATTCTAGAAAATCCTACCTTCAAGTCACCTCCCAAAGGCTCGCAAGGGGTAAACTAGTGCATCTCTATGGTTGGAGATCACTTGCCTTACCAAGTGTTGGCCCAAGTGATTTAAAGGCGTTTTAAGTTAACTAAAAAGATAAAAACCATTAACGGGTTACACTTACTCTTCATTAAAAACTAAAACAACAAAACTTCCAATTTATTCATGTGGAAACTTACCCAGCTTTCCTCACTCCAAGAGACAAAAAGCTTAGCCTCTCATCCTCTGAGGAAAAATCCTCAGAGTTTGGTTGGCTAGAAAATGAAAATGAAGGAGAAGACAAGAATATATATCAAAAACAGAGCAAGTGCTCTGTTCGTTGATTCTATATATTGGATTACATATTACATATCTGATGATGATACAGTGGATGCAAGGGAGTTTATATAGGAAGGTAATTTACCCTTCCTTGGATACTTTCTAGCTAAGGAATTACATGAGTGGTTGAATACAAGGAGAAAATGGAAATTTATACAAAAATATCTGAAGAAAAGATCTAAAAGAGTCGGTGCAAAAATATCGGGAAGCTTCAGGAACATTTCGCAGGTGAAAAATGGTGTCTGCGAGATTTCGCAGACACTCAAGAGGGCTGCGAAATATTTTCGCAACAACAAGTTAAACTCGCAGGGCTGCGAAATTGGCTTCCACCTTGAGGTTCTCAGAGCTCCAGCTTGCGGCATGTATCGGGTAGCTTCAGGAGGAATTCCATAGCACTGTACAAAAAGGCTGCGAAATTCTCGCAACAAAAGGCTGATTTCGCAACACTTTGGAGTGATCTGATTGCAATGGCTGTAACTCCTTCGTTTCAACTCCGAATCGCGCACCGTTTAAAGCATTGGATTCTTGACTTCCTGATCTTTGAAATGGTATATAGAATGTAGAAAATGGACTTCGGAAAGTGCTCCAAAAGTGCAAAAGAAGACTGCAGCTGGCTTTCCTCTGTTTTCTTCACTCTGTTTTTCCTCTCTCCTTGCTTCTCTCCTTGCATACTTTGAACGACTTTGGCAAAGGGCTATGGAGCTCCAAAGCTTGGTTCTTCATGAATTTGAGCTTCCATAAGCTTTGCCATGGATTCCAAATAACTCTCCTCAATCTTGGATTGTTTTGGTGATCAAATTACTAACAAAAACACCAAAACTTACACAATTTGCTTAGAAATGATTGCAAGGGTCCTTAACATGTTAATTGGGTTAAAAGACAATAACTACTACTCAAAAGTGTTTAAAAGGATTAATTACAAGCTACAAAATAGCACTTTTTGAGTAGTAATCACCCCTATACAACCTTACGTAATTATCAAAACGCCCTTATGCACAAAAGTGAACTTAGAGCCAATTCAACCCTCATAACCCATGCCAACAAGGTATATGAGTTTAAAGCGGGGACCATTGGGACCCATAGAAATACTGACTCCCTCAAAATCCAATTCTAAAGTTGATTCAATATCACACTACAAAGAATCAACTAAACTCCAATATCCTATGTAAATAACAACGAGACACTAAGTGATCGGGTCCGTGACCTGCTATCCATTGTGTGCAGTCTCCCCATGAACTAATGTCCGTAGTTTAATAAGGTGAAAGCTATTAGTCTTTCAAGACTACCTCTACCTCCTATTTTGTGTTCAATTGACATATCTTAGCTCTCAAAGAGTCTATGTCAAGTCACATTTAATGAACTACATGACCATAGTTTCCATGAACACACCTCCTTAAAATCACCCAAAGGGACACACTGTCTCAATCCCAAGAGATATCATAGTGTCTCTATTAAAAATACCTATTACTACCAGCTTCTATCAACAATGACCCAATCCATACGGAATATATGATCAACTTATGATTTCACACGTAGGTCAAAGTCATTACCAACTTTAGCACAAACTCAATATTCTCTCAAGGTTGAGAGACAACACAATGAAACAGCTTGGTGAGGTCATGACTCAATAATAGCCTTAAGTCGTGACTCACCATAGGTCTTATCCAACGTGTAACCATACACACTAGTGCACTCACCATGGGAAACCCATCCCGATAACCAAGACCAGTGATCCCTCCAATTAGGAGGTGGTGCACTACAACCTTTAATGGGTTGCCTAGACCCATGAACCAGTTGTGAACAAGTCATCTATTTGCAAGGAACCCGTGACTTAGATCTTCTATGCAACTCCTAATGCACCTAAGTCACGTACAATACAAAAAATGCAAACAAGAATGCTCATAAAGTATAATATATGGAATAAGAATAGATAAAAGTGAAACTGGAACATCATTAAATAAATAGTGATGTGGACCCTCACCTAATCCACCGACCAACACGACTCGCTATTTTAAAGGTGAAAGGGAAAGTTGGTTTTCGAGTTTTGAAAAATTCGTCCCACTAAGGAACGGTTTTGTTTGGAGTCGCCACTTACTTTTTATTTTTATTTTTAAATGGGGAAAATTTAAGTAAGAACAAAAACCCCAGCATGACTCCAGTCAGGAAAAAGCGGTCTACGAAAACTAGATTCTGGGTCCGAGGATCAGGTTACTTATCAGGAAGGTACCTCATGCGAAGTAGAACCTCTCTAGGCCCGAAACTCGGTCTCTACTAATGAACTGGGTATATGGGAGAAAATGGGTCAAAGATCAAACAAACCTTGGGTTAAACAATTGACATGAATCACATAGACGCGCCTAGTATTTAACATGCACATACACTCAACAAGTCAAAATCAGAGAGCATACCTGAGGTCCCCAACCAAGCGCTGCATAAGAGGTCAGTCAATAAGCTCAAATGCATAACAAATATACATAACAATCATGCATCAAGCATTCATGTGAATTTCATTATCCAAAGCCGAAGTGCATACCTGTGGTCCCCAGCCATGCGCTGTAAGGAAAAGGTGAGGCAAGTAATACAAGCATACAACATGCACTCTCAATCAAACATCAAATCTCATACCTAAAAGGGAGGGAAGCGGGTCGAAATGAAATAAATGGTTTGCTTTCTTTTACACACATTTCTCTAAATTCCATCAAACCAAACCATGCTCGCTTAATCCACATTCTTCCCATCCATGAAGTGGGCTCACATGAAATCTAACCAAACCGAACTTTGACCCTCAAAGTGGCCCACAAGTGCCTTGGAGCCAAAGGGCTCAAGCCACAACAAAAATGGAAGTCAAAACATGCTAAAACTGGGACTGCCTAGCACAACTTGTTGAACCGGTTCCCAACTGGTTCAACCAATTGAGAAAAATTATGAAACTTTACCAACAGATTCCTCGAAGAATAAGGAATCCAAAAAAAATGGCGCTCAATTCTAAGCCCGAATGAGAGAGAATTGGCCGAAACAATACAATGTGTTTATAAAACGGGGTTGCCTAGCAAAACCTGTTGAACCGATTCCCAACCAGTTCAACCGATTGAGAAAATTTCTGAAACTTTACCAACAGATTCCTTGAAGAATAAGAAATCCAAAAAAAAAAATAGCACTCAATTCCGAGCCCGGATGAGGGAGAACTGGCCGAAACAATGCAACATATTTATTTTTCACTTCAACAATGGAGACAAGTGAGTGGGTTGGTCATGCAGGGGTGCATAGAAAAATGGTCAGCTAGCTACCGTCAACGGGACTCCCATCTAAAAAGCTACTCGAACCTGCTCCTATGTATCCTGAAGAGAGAATGGGGGGCCTCTAAGGAGTGGCGCCGCTCATGCCATGGCAGCAAAGGAAGCCATCCTGTTCAGGCATTAATCCATTAACACAAAACCTTCCAGAACTGGACAGGCTTATCTCTTATATCCAAGCCTCTGTCATTCTCCAATACATGCTCAAACACATAAACAAGGACTCTAACACCGTAAAAAAGGAGTAGAAAGCATAGATGAAAACATTAAAGAAAAAAAATCCCAAGGAAATGTGAGCAAAAGATGAACATAAATAGCCTCAGTTCAGGGGTAGATTCATGGGCTGAAAAGGGGAAACGATTCAAAACAGATTTTTAACATGGAAAAAATCAAATGAGATCAATGGCATCAACTGAATGAATAACATAGCAAACAGACAAAGAACCAATTTCAACCTAACAATTTGTGGCCCTTTTCATCTACACCAATCAATAAAACATTAAATATTCCGAAACAACCAGAATGGGGAATTGAATATAAGCAAGAATTCTGAGAGTAATTAGAAACGTACCTTGAAAGAACCACTCTTTGAGAGGTGTTCCTCAGCTTCAAGTGAGATTGATTTTCCTTCTGCAAAATCCACGCAAAACCTGTGATCACGATCTCTTTTTCTTTTTTCCAAATCAAACAAAAATTCCTTTTTTTTTTTTCCTCAAGATCTTTTTTCTTTTCCCATTCTCTTTGTTTTTCTTTAAAAATCTTTCCCACTTTTCCCTCTCAGACCTCCGTTTTTCTTTTTTTCTAGGTGCCAAACCCTTAGAGACCGCTAGACTCTTTCCCCACGCTTTCAGTTTCCCTTCCTGTAGAGTCTCCCCCTAGATTTCTCAAAAACCCCCATTTTTTTCCTCTCCAAACGTCTCTTTTTTTCTTTCCCTCTCCAACTTCCCTCCTCAATATCTATACCACACCTTTTTCTTTCCCCTTCAGCTCTGGAAATCCCCACCTTCAACCTCAAAACCCCAACTCATTTAGCTCCCATCTTCCTGAGGTGGGCAACTGCCCCTCATAACTTCATAATTCCTTGTCAGCCAAGAATCCACATGGATTCAAGGTGGGTTGCAATCAACCCGAAAAAAGGCCCAAATCGGACATAAAACCATCCTTCTAACCCATCTGGAGCACCAAGGCTCAAACTAGCCTGAACAAAGGCACCAAAAATGCCCAAAACAGAGTCGTTCGCAAGCAGCCTCGACGAACCACCTAAAAAAAAACTTGTCGAATCGGTTGACCATCTAGTTGACCGGTTGAGAAAAATTCTCAAATTTTGATACAATTCCTTGAAGAATAAGGAATCCAAAAAAAACGGTATGTGATTCCGAGTTCAAATGATGGAGATATGATAGAAACTAGCCCAAGTGCTCCGTATTCGAACAAGCTCCTATGAACTCCAACTGAACTAAAGTTTTGAGGAGACCTCAATTCCTTTCTTTAACATGATGTGAACAACTAGGGAATTGGCCATGACGGCACTCCAAAATGAACTACACACTCGCACTACATTGGACTGCAGATGAACCTACACGAGGCTTAAAAATCGATCAAACCCAAAAGGGGGTCATGGCGGTGCCATACGAAAAAAATTAGGTGCATGTGACACCCCTAAGATAAATGCAAGTATCGAAGGACAAAATTGAGGGTCTACAAATATGTTCCTCTTCAGTAGAGTGAATGAACGAGTGAAACACGAGTGCGAAGTGCAAGCAATGAATGAGTGAAATGAACTCTAGTAAAGAATTCAAATGACTAACAATTTTGTCCCCACACAACAATGAAGAAGGCTAAGGGAAATGAGTCATGCTGACCGAATGGACTAGGGGATCCAGGCACAATGTCGGAGAAAGCTAAAGGAATCTGGACACGATTCCAAGGAAGACTAAAAGAAACCGGACACGATGCTAGAAAAGATCAAAAGATCCAGACACGATGTCGGAGTAGACTAAAGGAAAATGGATCAAGTCCAGGCGAGTATCGGAGAACCCAAGGAAATCTAGGCACGATGCCGGAGAAAAGATCGTATCCGGCCGAGTACCGGAGAATACGAGACAGACAGGGAATCGAATCTGGGCGAGTACCGGAGAATCCAAGACATAAAGGATTGTATCCGGCCAGGTACCGGAGAAGAGATCGTATCCGGGCAAGTACCGAAGAATACGAGACAGACGGGGGATCGAATCCGGGCGAGTACCAGAGAAGGGTCCAGGCGAGTACCGAGAAAAAGTCGAATTTGGGCAAGTACTAGAGAAGGGTCCAGGCGAGTACCAGGAAAGAGGTAGAATCCGAGTGAGTACCGGAGAAAGGTCCAGGCGAGTACCGAAAAATGGTCGAATCCGAGCGAGTACCGAAGAAGGGTCCGAGCAAGAACCGGGAAAGGGTCGAATCTGGGTGAGTACCGGGAAAGGGGTAGAATCAGGGCTAGTACCTAGGAAGGGTCGAATCTGGGCGAGTACCGAAAAACCCAAAAAAATTAGCCAAGCACAACAACACAAGGAAAGAGGGTGTATGCCCTAGTATGAACATGAGAACGCTGCTAAATGATTCAAATAAGCAAGAAATCAAACATCTCAATCACGAAAGACGAAAGAGTATGCCTCAATGTGACGTCTAGAAAATGTGAATAAATGACAAGCGAGAAAACAAGAACACCACTAACAAGATAGAAAGAAATGGGGTATGCCCCTATAGGACAACTCAAAAATGTGACTAAAGGTGAAAAGAAAGGGTTATGCCCCAATCTAAGATATCCATACCATGTCAGAATCCCATAACCGTACATATGGTCAAAGTTAGAGAGCTAAAAACATCACAAACATTCATTCCTAGAACAACATCGACTTTATTCCGCGACATCCAATATCCACCAAAAAAATTTGATAGGGGGTATGCCCCAGTGTGTACATCTGATATGCAAGTGCCTCGATAAAAAAACAACTCTGAAATATATCACTGAAGACCCAATCGTCTGGATAAGCGAACATGACAAAGTATGGGGTATGCCCCAGTGTGCACACCCACTAGGTCGACGAACACGCATGAATATGATCCCAGACCATCTCTCAGAAGCAAGTTGTTGTATAAAGAAACCAAGCTGAATGTGGGGGCCTACTCAAACACTGATGCCAAGCGTCACCTGGTGAAATGGGTTGTCTGCGTCCCAGTGTAAGAACTGATGATAGGGGTATGCCTTAGTATGAATATAACAAACCAACAAGCGGATGGGGTCCTGGACAGTCTCGACTCTCTGCATCATCTGTCTATAATCATGACCAAAGGCGAGGAGACGAAACAGAAAAGCAGTATGTGATCCTCGATATCCTTCAAAAAATGAAGCCCTATCAGCATCACGTACTTCAATCAGTAGACGGAGCTTGTCCAAATGAAATGCGTCGAAGCAAACACGAGACCTCATGGCCTCATGGTGGTCTTACGACTCGGACCATAATGAAGACTAGGGGTAAAAGATGAATGAAACAGCGGGAAACAAAGGCCCAAATACCCAATAGATAATGTCAAGCCTTTATGTGCACAATGTCAAATATCGGAGGACCATGTGAGTAAGGTGACTCAACCCTACATTCAAATTAACAATGTCCAACGACAGGTGATGTGCACCAAAGAACACGTTGTTCATGAAGCAAGACAATGATCGACGAGGGTAAAAGAAGACGAAAATGGGTCAGACGAATGATGAATGGGTGTACAAGAAAATGAAGAAACAAGTTGGGATAAAAGTGTAGCAATGTGTGATAATGACGAATAACTCATCCCATGAACTCCAAATTAAAGCAAGTCACTGTATGATGGGAATGGTGATATAGATAATGATCCAAGGAACCTAGTGCAAAGAAAACCTAAACCTCACTCCCAATATGTCTCTCAGATCCATGGAGAAAAATATCGTACAATGCTCTCACTAACTCTCAGAAGAATAATAAGTCTCTCAAACCCAAAATGACCTATGATGATCAAGCCGTGATACTGTCGGCAAACCATGCAAAACCCAAATATTAATGACATGAACATCGAACAAGCACAAGTTTTTTTTTTTTTTTTACGGAACAATCGACAAAGTAAGCCAATGGCCATACCAACATGATCTGACAAATGTACCTCAAATCCCAAACCCAAATGGTCCCCTCAAACTAAAACTCCTAGATCAAAACCTAAGGGTGGAACGAAGGGTGTGACAAGTATAACCTGCAGCTTCAAGACGAGAGCGCGTCATCATCACACAAGGGAAGATAGAAGCGAAAAGAATCGAAATGATAGAAACAAAACTCAAAGACATACAAAGTGAAGATGCACAATGTAGGAAAGAAGAAATCATGAATGACCCAAAAATGAAACAAACGAACAATGACACAATGGAGTCACAATACTCACCGATCCAGACAATAAATGCAAAGCGCACAAGAGGAGGCCCCCAACCCAAGTGAGAAAAGGTATGCAAGGCTAAGTGAACGAATAGGTCATAATGAATCGTGTGAGGCTCAACGGGCTAGCAATGGGATATATCAATGTGTGGGTATGCAACAGGGAATATGGCTATTCAAAACGATGGCCACCCATCCTCTGACCATGATCTCACGCGTAAAACTTCTTCAGCTGATCCACATTGACTAGCTCCAAAAACTGATTTTCTTCTAGATCTGTCAACCAGGCACCTCCCTCTCGGGTCAAATCTTAGATAACATATGGCCCGCTCCAGCTCGGTCTGAACTTGCCTCTAGGGTTGCTGATCAATCCCTTGAGGACCTTCAAAACTAGGTCACCTTTATGGAATTTCCTAGGCTTAACCCTCTTCCTGAATGCATGGGTCATTTTCCTCTGATAAGCTTGAACATGATTTGTTGCCCTCAATTTCCTCTCATCTAGAAGGCTAAGTTGATCATAACGAGACTGAGCCCATTCGGTCTTGGATATCTACTGCTCTAATGCTACTCTCAAAGATCCCATCTCAATCTCAACAGGTAGCACTGTCTTTATACCATACACCAAGGAGTAAGGCGTTGCTTCGGTCGAAGTACGAAAAGAAATGCAATAAGCCCATAGCTCGAAAGGGACCTTCTCTGACCAATCCTGAGAAGTCTTAACCATCTTCCTCAAAATCCGCTTAATATTCTTATTGGCGGCCTCAACTGCCCCATTAGTCTACGGCCTATATGCAGACGATCTATGATGCTGAATGCCATACTCCTGAACCAATGTATCCACCTCGCCTCTGAAATGCACCCCTCTGTCTGAGATCGGCTCATGAGGGACCCCATGTCGGCAGATGATCTGTGATCTGATGAACTTAGCCATCTTGGCCGTTGTCAATTTGGCGTAAGAAGCGGCTTCCACCCACTTGGTGAAGTAATCAATGGCTACTAAGATGTACTTATGCCCGCTGGAAGACTTGGGCGAGATCTTTCTAATAATATCAATACCCCACACTGAAAATGGCCAAGGGGATGTGAGTGCATGCAACTCTGAATGTGGCATGTGAATGAGATCACCGTGCATCTGGCACTCTAGGCACCTCTGAACGAACTGACAACAATCTGCCTCCATGGTCAACCAGAAATAACTTGTCTTCATAATCTTTCGGGCCAACATGTGTCCTCCCATATGTGGGCCACAAACTCCTGCATGAACCTCTCTCATCACTCGATCTGCAGAGGCATAGTCTAGACATAACAACAATAGGTCATCGGACGATCATCTGTACAATGACTCTCCACAAATCACAAATCTAGTGGCTAACTGCCTCAAAGCTCTCTTATCCTTGATAGTGGTTGACTCAAGGTAAACTCCACATGATAGAAACTAATAAATATCATGGTACCATGGTAGTCCATCCCGATCCTCAATATTTCCAATCAGACAACAATATGCTGGTGCGGACCTGGTCTCAATCAACAATGGTCGCATAGTCACTCCCGTAAGGATCTCAATCATAGAAGCCAAGGTGGCTAGCGCATCAGCAAACTGATTTTCTACCCTGGGCAGATGTATATATCTCAACTCCTCAAACCTATCAACCAACAAATCCAAATAAGCATGATAGGGTTTCAACTTCTCATTCCGAGTCCTCCAAATACCCTAAGTCTGCTGAATAACCAAGTTGGAATCCTCGTGGATTTCCAACTATCTAACTCCAAGATCGAGCGCAGTCTCTAGACCTGTAATGCATGCCTCGTACTCAACAACATTATTCGTCAACCGGTGATGATCAGAGAATGCCAACCGGACTAATCTGGGAATATGATCACCCTGAGGTGATATCAATAGGATGCCAATACCAAACCCCGACTGATTGGCGGCACTATCAAAGTACAACCGCCATCCTACAATACTAGTCACTGAGACAAACTGCTCATCAGGGAAATCATCGTCAACCGGTTTTTCATCAAATATTGGCAAAAAAAGCCAAATGATCTACAACAATGCTCCATTTTACTGATTTTTGTGTGACATACTGAATATCAAACTCTGTCAGTGGCACTAACCATCTCATGAGCCTACCAGTTAAAACAGGTCTGTCGAACAGATATCTCAATGGATTTAATTGAGACCAATAATATGGAATACTTGGTCACATAGTGTCTCAACCTTCTGGTGCCCCAAACCAGTGTCAAACAGAGGCGCTCAATCATAATGTATTTGCACTCATACTTGAACATCCACTTACTCAGATAATAAATGGCTCGCTCTTTTCCTAAATCATCAAGCTGAGCTAACATGCATCCCATGGCAATGTCTGATACTGACAAGTACAGAAGCAGAAGGCGCCCTGGCGTAGGCGGTACTAAAACTAGAGAAGAAATGAGACACTTTTTAATCTTCTCAAAAGTGCACTGGCAATCATCATCCCAAACTGTAGGCTGACTCTTCCTCAGAAGACGGAAGATGGGCTCGCATATGTTTGTCAATCTGGCAATGAAACAACTGATATACTGTAATATGCCAAGAAAGCCTCTGATCTCTCTCTCAGTTCTCGGAGTAGGCATGTCAAGTATGACTCCGATCTTCTCTGGATTAACCTCTATACCACGCTCATTAACGATATGCCGCAGCAATTTCCCAAAAGTTACCCCAAAGGTGCACTTCTTGGGATTCAACCTTAACTTGAACTATCTTATCCTCTCAAAAAATCTCTGTAAGGCTGCTAAGTGATTTGCCCTGTCTTGAGACTTCACTATCATGTCATCCACATATACGTCAACATCTCTATGTATCATGTCATGGAATAGAGTAGTAGCAACTCTCTAATAGGTGGCTCCTACACTCTTCAACCCAAATGGCATAACCCGGTAGTAGTAAGTACCCCACTCAGTGATGAAAGAAGTCTTCTCCATATCCTCTAAAGCCATCAAAATATGATTATACCCAGAAAAATCATCCATAAATGATAACATCGAATGCCCTACAGTACTATCAACCAACATATCAATGTGTGGGAGGGAGAAATCATCTTTAGGACTGGCCTTATTCAGATCTCGAAAGTTAACACAAACTCTAACTTTTTCATCATTTTTAGGAACAGGAACGACATTAGCCAGCCACTCAAGATATTCGACCACTGACAGGAAACCAACACTGAGTTGTTTCTGAATTTCTTCCTTAACCTGCAAACTCCATCGAGGGTGTAATCTCCTCAATTTCTACTTAACTAGTCTAACATGTGGTAGGATAGGCAAGCGATGTTGGACTATAGAGGGATCAAGGCCTGGCATGTCCTCATATGACCATGCAAATACATCCAGGTATGACCTAAGTAGGTCAATCAGTCTGCTCCTCTCGTCAGGAGATAAGGAAGTGTCAATCTTCAGTTCCCTGGGCTGATCAGGGGTCCCAAAATCTACCAACTCAATGCTACCAGAAATGGGTGTTACTTTCATTTCCTCTTAATCTAAATCAAAATCCGACTGATCACTCAATGGGCCATTTGGGCCTCTCACATCATCAACATCATGTATATATGTCGTGGGTGTCGGTGGTACAATCAAAGGAAAATGCAATGACACAGGTGAATACTCGAAAACACTCATATCATTATTATTTCCACCAATCACATCATCAAAACGGGTGACAAACCTAGGCATAGTGTTAAAATAAAGAGGTGGGTCCACACAATCGAACGTTCCCTCAACACTAATAACATTAGAAGTAACAACAGTAACAGAGGCACCATCATCTATCTCAAGCATAAAAGCCCCAAACATATCCAAAGTAGAACGAGGCCCGTGCGAGGCTGCATCCAAAATACAACTAGTGTCAATCATATCCATCTCGTCTATGCAAGCATCATAAAGAGTCACATCATCAGTGTCGATCATAGAAACTCCGAACAAATCGAAATCAGAGTGGGAACCGTGTGGGACTGCATCGAGAATACGACCTACCCCTATCATGTCCATCTCGTCGGTACAAGCATCAGGCAGAGTCACTCCATCAGCATCAATCACAGTATCCATAAGTACATCATAATCAGAAACTGCCTCCGGGAAGCATATGGAGAACATGTTGGCTCGGTCGGGCGATGGGGATGCAACTATCATAACATCAAGTGTCTTAGGGATCCCGGTACCCAAATGCATTTGCACCAAGGTTCGCTGGAGGTCCTGAACCTCAACAGCCTCTGAAATACAAACGATCCCTTCCATGTGGGGTGCATGATCTGAACCTCTGACAAAGTAATCAGTCAACTGAAAGGTGTACAGGCGAATGGGGCAATCAAATGGTACCCCAGACGAGCGGGCCCTTACTCTGTCCTTGCACAGTCGCGCCATGTAACGTGCATCCTCCTCCATAGGAGTGTAACCTAACCCATAAGGTATGTCATGATCAACTGTGAAAGTAAACTCGCGTGGTCCATGTTGGTGGCGACCCAATCCCAAGCCGGGCAGATAAGACATGCTCCTCATCATGTTAAGCACCAATGTGCTACTGTACTGGTTGAATGACATAAGCACCATATCTCTGTTGTCATCCTCTAAACTGACAACCTGAACCTCATCAAAAGTAAACCCGATCAAATGCAAGTCATCCTCATTGTGACTAATTTGTAATACTGGCTTGGAAGAAGTGACAACATCCCGGTCAGACTGTATCATGATAATGCGACCCTCGTGTATGAACTTCACCTTATGATGAAGGGAAGATGGTATGGCACCAGCCTCATGAATCTAAGGATTACCAAGAAACAAGTTAAAGAATGACTGAATCCTCAGAACCTAGAAAAGCACTGAATATTTGATTGGTCCAATCATAACGTGTGTAGTGAGAATACTCATAATTGTCCTCTGAGTCCCATCATAAGCTTTAACGGTCTATGTAGATGGCCCAAAATCAGATGGAGAAAAGCCAAGGGCAATGGCTGTAACTAAAGGACAAACATTCAAGGTGGAGCCGTTGTCCAACAAGATCGACAACACTCTATGGCCTGACGAGCAACATCAATGAACAAAGGTCGAACATGATCTGACCCCTCTGGTGGCAAGTCATCGTTAGAAAACACAATGCACGCAGCCCTATCAGCTGTCAGAAAGTGAATCAGCTCCTTTGGGGTGGTAGCAGTATCAACTCTAATCTGACTGGGAGCTCTGATCAATGCATCTCTATGTGTGCTAGATGAGGCTAAGAGGCTCCAAATGGATATGCGAGCCTGCGTAGTGCGTAGTTGGCGCAAAATCTCATCATCCTCTCTGTGAATCTCCTCCCTAGCAACTGTACCAACAAATAGCCTATCGACAGGTGGAGGATGTGCTACTCTCCTACTCCGTGTGACTATCTGAATATCTCTATGAGCGGACCCATACCCCTCCAAGAACAGAATGAAGGGTGTCAAATGTGGCACATGTTGTAAATACACTAGTGAGACTACGATCTGTCGGGGAATCTCATATGGGGCTAACCTGAATGGCCTGGGGACTTGCTGTCCATGGGTATATCCACTAAAATTTGAGTCCTCGTACAAATTGATCAGCTAAGAAGCCTCTCCATCCCATCCCATCATAAATACATTACCCTCTGTGTGCTCAATCAAATGGATTCCCCTTAGGGGTGGAGGTACAGCTCTAGTGTCATGAGTAGGTAACGGGTCTGTGGTCATTGCAGGTCATCCCAAATCAACCAAACCCTGATCAATCAAGTCCTGTATAGCATGTCTTAGTGCTGAGTAACTGTCTATATCATGGCCCATTCTCTGGTGGTAAGCACAGTGAAGGTCTGTTCTGAATTCTGGTGGGGTAGGCTATAGTGGTGGTCTGGGCGGTAACTAGGCAATCAATTCCCTCTCAACCAATCTCTGAAATGCTCTGCTCAATGGCATCCCAAGCTATGTGAACTGTTTAGCTGACCTTGGCGGAGGCGGTGCTCTATACTGATGGAACTGCATGGATGGCCTCTGGGATGCTTGTGTAACATATACTAGTTGTGACGACGAATGTAGATAAGCTGACCCTGCTAGCCTAATGGGAATAGTTGGCCTGTACTGATCATGCTGTATCATCTGATAAGAGGTATCTGAAAACTGCCTCTGAGTCTGAGGCTGACGTGAGGACCTATGCCCCATCATACCAATGGCGCCAACATCCGATGGCCTGGGTCCTGACCCCGACTTCTTCCACTTTGAGTTTGAGGGGGAAGAATCTACCCATAATCCTCTATATATACCCTCATCCATGCCATAGAGGGCATGTACTAAGGAGCCAAAATTTGTATGCGAAAAGCCCATGAGATGTCTAGCATAGCGGAGCTAAAAACGGCGCATAATCATACTGATCCGATCACGCTCTAAGGGTATGTTAATAATTTGTGCTATCTTCTCCCTCCAGCGTGAGATGAAGGAGGTAACTATCTCATCCGACCTTTGTTTGAGGGCCTCTAAATCTATCCGGGATACATCAACTACAGTATTAAAGGAATACTGTCTGAGAAACTCCTGTGCCAGATCAGTCCATGTTGGGCGTCGTGAGGGGTCTAATGAAGCAAACCACCACTGGGCAACACCACTCAGGACAGAGGGAACAACGTGATCATCTATGTCTTGTCTAACCTATGCCCGCACATAATAGCACTATACAACTGCAAGTGAATACAGGGACACCCGATCCCCTGTATCTCTCAATGTCCAGCATGCGAAACTCAACCGGCAAAGCTGCAACAGGCAGGTCATCATACCCATCCCAACTTATGACTCCATCGGTGACATGCAGTGACCTCATTCTCTGCTCAATCCTCTCAATATGGGCCTGAATATCATCTGCAACTTGTGCAGGGGCCGCAACAGAATGTGGTGTAGTCTCAGTTTGACCATGTAAGACAAAGGCCCCTGCTTGTGGGGCTGACTGAACTGGGGGTGGTGGTGGAGGAGGTAGGATTGTGTAGTCCGGCTGTATGGTAGGTCTGGGTGGTGGTGGTGGTGGTGGGGGTGTGGAATAATCATGTGGGTGGTCCCCTGAATCGGTACTGGTGGGGCCTGGTGCCCTTCAATCCTCTGACCTAGTCCTAAAATAACATCTTTGAGTGACGTCATGGTATCTGTAATCTCAGCCAACTAGCCAACAGTAGCATGCTACGGGTCCATATCTCTCTGAACTGATGTCTGTTCTGACTGGCTACACTGGTTTGATCCTCTAACAAGTCTGTCTCCGACCCTGATCCAAGCTTGAGAACCCAGGTCGGTCTCAATCAACAATCCTACAAAAGAAAAAGGGTATGTCAATCCCCATGACTACCAGTCCTGAAATCAATTCTATAATGTAATCCCACGACTAAATCCTCTGAGGGAATGAACTGTCATGTGATGTTAATAGCTAATCTAATACATGGCTCCACGGGTAGGAGCAGGATTCTGACATGGTGATACCTTAGGGGTAAGGTGGTTCAAAATCCAACAACGGGAAAATACAAGTCCTAAAAGCTAGATGGCAGTACCCACAAAGGGGATATGCAACCTATGATTCTAACCAACAATCAAAGTGACACTCTGGCCACGCAAGTATCCACGAAATCCAGCTCAAGGCTATGCAGGTCTTCATTGCTCGGATATTCGTCATCTTCATAGTGCTCCCAAACATTGATATAGCCCTTATGCTAGACCCTATTCCAAACCCCTAGCTTGGTCGAAGGCAAACAGTTAGGAATGACTCCTAAACAATTCAAGAAACCAATAAGGAATAGTCGACCAAGACTAGTGATTCAGAAATAAGGGGATACAAGCGCGCCCCACAAACACAAACGATAAGCAGTCATGCAAGAGAAAGGGCAGTCATGTAGGAAACAGTCATGCGCAAAGAGATACCCTACCATACAATCTACACACAAGTTAATCATCTAAGCCTATCATAAACCGCAAAACCAAGAACCAACAACAACGAATAAGCATGCCACAACCAATCAGGTGAACACACAAGCAACAACGTATCACAAGTGCAAGTCAAATACCAACCAAGTAAGTGATCACCAGTCACCTATAAAGCCTAAGAGTAAATTGGTCAATGAACCATGTGCTCCAATATACCCAACTCAAGTTCAAGTTTGATCCTCTTATGAAACCAGAGATTCTGGGTTCGATCCCCAGTGGAGTCGCCAATTTGTGGACCCTCACCCGATCCACCGATCAGTGTGACTCACTATTTTAAAGGTGAAAGGGAAAGTTGGTTTTCGAGTTTTGAAAATTTCATCCCAATGAGGAATGGTTTTGTTTGGAGTCGCCACTTACTTTTTATTTTTATTTTTAAATGAGGAAATTTTCAGTAAGAACAAAAACCCTAGCATGACTCCAGTCAGGAAAAAGCGGTCTGCAAAAACTAGATTCTAGGTCTAGGGATCAGGTTACCTATTGGGAAAGTACCTCATGCAAGGTAGCACGCCTCTAGGCCCGGAACTCGGTCTCTACTAATGAACTGGGTATATGGGAGCATATGGGTCAAAGATCAAACAAACTTTGGGCTAAACAAATGACATGAATCACATAGACCCACCTAGTATTTAGCATGCACATAGACTCAACAAGTCAAAATCAGAGTGCATACTTGAGGTCCCCAGCCAAGCATTGCATAAGAGGTTAGTCAATAAGCTCAAATGCACAAAAAATATACATAGCAATCATGCACCAAGCATTCATGTGAATTTCATTATCCAAAGCCAAAGTGCATACCTGTGGTCCCCAGCCACGTGCTGCAACGAAAAGGTGAGGAAAGTAATACAAGCATACAACATGCACTCTTAATCAAACATCAAATCTCATACCCAAAAGGGAGGAAAGTAGGTCAAAATGAAATAAATGGTTTGCTTTCTTTTGCACACATTCCTCTAAATTCCATCAAACCAAACCATGCTCGCTTAATCCACATTTTTCCCATCCATGAAGTGGGCTCACATAAAATCTAACCAAACCGAACTTTGACCCTAAAGGTGGCCTACAAGTGCCTTAGAGCCTAAGGGCTCAAGCCACAACAAAAATGGGGGTCAAAACATGCTAAAACTAGGGCTGCCTAGCACAACCTATTGAACCCATTCAACCGATTGAGAAAAATTTTGAAACTTTACCAGCAGATTCCTCGAAGAATAAGAAATCCAGCAAAAAAAATGGAACTCAATTCCGAGCCCGGATGAAGAAGAACCGGCCGAAACAATGCAACGTGTTTATTTTTCACTTCAATAGTGGAGACAAGTGAGTGAGCTAGTCATGCGGGGACGCATGGGAAAATGGTCAGCTGGCTACCGTCGGCGGGACTCCCATCTAAAAAAGCTACCCGAACCTACTCCTATGTATCCCGACGAGGGAATGAGGGCCTCAAAGGAGATGCGCTGCTCATGCCATGGTGGCAAAGGAAGCCATCCTGTTAGGCATTAATCCATTAACACAAAACTTTCCAGAACTGGACAGGCTTATCTCTTATATCCAAGCCTCTGTTATTCTCCAATACAGGCTCAAACACATAGACAAGAACTCTAATATCGTAAAAAAAAAAAGTAGAAAGCATAGATGAAAACATTAAAGAAAAAAATACAAGGGAATGGTGAGCAAAAGATGAACATAAATAGCCTCAGTTCAGGAGTAGATTCATGGGTTGAAACGGGGAAACAATTCAAAACAGATTTTTAACATGAACAAAATCAAACGAGATCAATGGCATCAACTGAATGAAGAACATAGCAAACAGATAAAGAACCAATTTCAATCTAACAATTTATGGCCCTTTTCGTCCACACCAATCAATGAAACATTAAATATTCCGAAACAACCAGAAGGAGGAATTGAATATAAGCAAGAATTCTGAGAGTAATTAGAAACGTACCCTAAAAGAACTAGACTTTGAGAGGTGTTCCTCAGCTTCAAGTGAGATTGATTATCTTTCTGAAAAATCCACTCAAGACAGGTGATCACGATCTTTTTTCTTCTTTCCAAAGCAAACAAAATTCCTCTCTTTTTTTTTTTCCTCAAGATCCTTTTTCTTTCCCGTTCTCTCTGTTTTTCTTTAAAAATCTTTCCCACTTTTTCCTCTCAGACCTCCGTTTTTCTTTTTCTCTAGGTGAAAAACCCTTAGAGACCCCTAGACTCTTCTCCCACGCTTTCAGTTTCCCTTCCTGCAGAGTCTCCCCCCAGATTTCTCAAAAACCCCCCATTTTTTCCTCTACAAACGTCTCCTCTTTTCCTTTCCTTTCCAACTTCCCTCCTCAACATCTGCACCACACCTTTTTATTTCTCTTTCAGCTCTGGAAATCCCCACCTTCATCCTTGAAACCCCAACTCATTTATCTCCCATCTTCCCAAGGTGAGCAACTGCCCCTCATAACTTCATAATTCCTTGCCTGCCAAGAATCCACATGGATTCAAGCTGGGTTGCAATCAACCCGAAAAATGGCCCAAATCGGACATAAAACCATCCTCCTAACCCATTTGGAGCACTAAGGCTTGAACCATCCTGAACAAGAGCACCAAAAATGCCAAAAGCAGAGCCATTTGCAAGCAGCCCTGACGAACCGGTCGACCTCCTAAAAAAAAAATTGAACCAATTGAACCGGTTGACCATCAGTTTTAACGGTTGATAAAAATACTCATATTTTGATACAATATTCCTTGAAGAATAAGTAATCCAACAAAAAAAACGGTGAGCAATTCCGAGTTCGGATGAGGGAGATATGATCGAAACAAGCCCAAGTGCTCCATATTCAAACCTGCTCCTATGAACTCCAACTGAATTGAAGTTTTGGGGAGACCTCACTTCCTTCCTTTAGCATAATGTGAACAACTAGGGAATTGGCCATGATGGCACTCCAAAATGAACTAAACACTCGCACTATATTGAACCGCAAATGAACCTACACAAGGCTTGAAAATCGATCAAACCCAAAAGGGGGGCATGGCGGTGCCATGAGGAAAAAATTGGGTGCATGTGACACCCCTAAGATAAATGCAAGTGTCAAAGGAAAAAATTGAGGTCTACAAATGAATTCCAAATTTATTACATCATGTCATGCTTTTAAGGGCTTTATCCTAACATTATATATTTGAGATAAACATGATATAATGAGATTTATGTTTCTTTGCTATAATATTTCAATAAGTAATTGTGTTTTAATTTTAATAAACTATGCATGCATGAAACAATTCAAGTATCATTGGCATCATTGGTATCATTGTGAGACAAAAGTTTCTCTTATTACATACTAAAGAGATTTAAGTTATCAAAAAGTGAAAATGGTTTTATCTAGGCTAGTTTCAAGTTGACAACTTTTAAATTATTTATCATGTGATAAAGAACTTTTCCCCACAAATGATACTTGAATTGTCTAATTAGACAGTGTAGGAAAACATAATATCTATGAAGTTAATTGTTTGTTCTTAATTCAATTTTTAGAAATTTTGGTAGTCTTTCCTCTTATTTTCTAGGTGCATATTTGGATAAAGTTGCATAGTATGCCTTGTCCATTTTACATACTTAGAGAACTATAGGGAAATTCTACTAAAATTTCTTTAAAATGAAATTGACCACATTGGTCATTGACACATAGAGATTATGTATTTCTATATGGGATAGGAACTACTACCGAATTTAGGATGTTGGACATGTTAGAATGCATAAAACATGCATCAAAATTTGACATACTCAAATGATTTTCTTTGTGTTGCTTAAGGAGTTTATTGAGAAAATTGTTATGGACAATGTTTGATGCAAAGGCCATGGACAAACCGAATATAACAATATTAATATGCACTAGTTTTATTGAGGTTATACATCCATTTTAATGCAAGATTCATGGTCAACAACATTTATAACTTTTTAATCACTACTACAAATAAGATATACCATGACCTTGTTTTTTCCTTGGCACTTTTAAAAATGTTAATAATTAGCGTGATATTTCAAAAGTGTAGATCTATGTTCATAGATCAAAATGGTTAGAACAATGCTTACTCTTTTTCTTTTAAATTTGGCATCTTAAACAAATGTTGAACTACATTTTCTTGATTATTATTTGAACAAAAAAAAAAAAAAGGTTGTTAAACAAATAGCATGGAAAATGTTGCTATTTTCTTCAATTTGAAGTTTGATCACTATTGAAAGTTTGTTCTTAAAAAATGGATTGTTTGTGGATTTCAAAGGATAGAGGATTAAAGGAGTATGAGGATGGGGTAGAACATTTTTATCACATTTGCAATATAAAATTCTGCATATAAAAACTCCATTAAAAGCCCATGCTTGTAGAGTGGTAATATGATATTTCATATTCCTCAAAGATTTCCTCAAAAGATTAGAGAGCATATGTTTTTCTATAGAATTAATCAGAATTACCATATATGGTATTGGCATGGGGAAGCAACTCCAAGTGAACCACCAACTAGAAGGGTAGAACATTATAATATGGTTCAATTTAATGATGTAGATAGTACAATAGAAATGGTTGAAGTTGTACAAGTTGAATGTCAAAATGACCTAAAATTGCTTGAAAGATTACTTTAAATTGTTGAAAAACCTTTTATATCCTAGTTGTAGAAAATTCACACAATTGTTTGCATTGGTTAAATTATACAACTTGAAAACACACTGAGTGGTTTGATAAAAGCTTTTCAGAGCTTTTAAAAATGCTTAGATATATGTTGCCTCGAAATAATGAGTTACCCTTGTCTATGTATGAAGCAAAAATGACATTGAATACATTAGGAATGGAATATGACAAAATACACACATGCCCCATGATTGTATACTTTACAGGAATAAGTTGAAAGATGCATTTTCATGTCCTATTGATTCGTCCCCAGTTGGTGTAATCTTGATTCAGTCCTGTGATGGGAGTTATCAACAAAATTTATAAACCTAATTCACCATATACTAGGGTAGCATAGCTAGCATAGCATAGTGGTTCTAGGATCGTCCACAGGGATGGGTTTTCACTTCACACATGATATTAGTTTAAAGAACTGGATTAGTGCTTTTTCTTTTCTAAGTTAGCTTTAAAAAAAAACATAAGTTTGATTGAAAAGGATTGGTTTTAAATTAACCAAAAATAGTAACTAAGATTAATTACAAAGAAAAGGTTTATTGGAGTTTTAGGTCACTAGGTTCAGGTTCCTTATACAAATATAGAGATTCCGGATCTTTTCCTTGCATTAGGGATTTAACCTATAGTTATCTCCCAAACCGGTGTGTTACAGTTGCTTCCCATTAATGGTTTCAAACACTAAATTCCTCTCATTGAATCATCTTGCAATGGCTCATACCTCTCACCTAGTATTGGACATTCAAGGTGATTCTTAACCTTGGATTACCCTTCAAAAGTTCGCAAGAGATAACTAATGGATGTCTCCAGGGAGTCCGAAAGCTTACCAAGTGTTGGCTATTCTAGATAATCCTACCTTTAAACCACCTCCTAGAGGCTCGCAAGAGATAACTAATGGATCTCTATGGATTGAGTCCGAAAATCTTACCAAGTGTTGGCCCAGGTGATTATAAGGGATTTTAAGTTAACTAAAAATATAAAAACCATTAACGGGTCACAACTTTTTCTTCATTAAAAACTGAAACAATGAAAACTCCCACTTTTGTAACCTAACCACTCATCCTCTGAGGCCTCAGAGGATGTTTGGTTAGAAAGAAAAATAAATACAAAATGAGTAGGTAAAGTAGAGCAAAGCTCTGTGTATTTCTTACTAAGAGAATTTACCCACCACTTCTCTGGAATTTCTTCCGAGATATATACAGAAGATATTTTCTAAGAAATATCTAGAGAGATATTTTTAACCTCCCTTTAGATATCCTAAATATCCCAAAAATATCATTAGCTGATTACAAGGAGAAAATAGGAAATTACACAAAATATCTTGAGATAAAAATCTAACTAAGTCGGTGCAAAAAAATCTGAAGACTACACAGGAAGATTTCGCAATGCTTGCGAAAATTTCGCACAGGGTGCGAAATTGATTTTCCTCAGCTTTGGTTTCACAAGGGGTTGCGAAATTCATTTTCCTCAGTTTCACAAGGCTTGTGAAATTTCGCACAAGGTGCAAAATGACCCTCTAACTTGGTGCAGTTGTCTTCAAATGGCCATAACTTCTTCATTTTAGCTCTGATTTGCACACCGTTTGAAGCATTGGACTCCTGACTTCCCAATATTCGAAACAATATATAGTATGTATATAATGGACTCTAGTAAGTACTCTAAATTTGTCTTTCAGCTGCTCTCATTTTGAATTTCTCATAGCATGCCAAGATTGCGCATAGCCATGCGAAATTGCTTCATGTTAGATTTCTCTCTCTGTTTTTCTTCCTTGCATCTCTTGATTGGCTTGGAAACCTATTGCCAAGGGTTGCACAAAATTCTCCCTCATTCTTGGCTTGCTTCAATGATCAAAAAGCTACCAAAAACACCAAAACTAGCCAAAAACTGATTAAAAACATTTGCAAGGTTCTTTAATGTGCCAATTGAGTTAAAAGGTAATAAATACTACTCAAAAGTGTTTAAAAGAGTTTATAACAAGCTATAAAAGAGCACTTTTTGAGTAGTAATCACCTATCTATGGAACTTCAAGGTGAAAAGTAGATAATATAGGAACTAAAAAATGACAAGAACTCCTAGGAAAGTAATGTGGTATTTTCCTCCAATTCCAAGATTTAGAAGAAGGTTTCAATCATCAAAAATCGTAAAAGACCTCATATGGCATACCTAAGGAAGAGATTTAGATGACAAAATGTGTCATCCAGCGGACTCTCTATCATGGCTAATTGACCATAAATGGCCCAACTTTGTTTCAAAACCTAGAAACTTGAGACTTCCCATTTTAGCAGATGGTATAAATCCTCACAATTCATTAATTAGCAAATATAGTTGTTTGTCCTAAAGAGCTCGAAGCAGCAACTATGGACAATGTTTTTTTATCATAAAGAGCAAGTTATGGGCAACACTATGGCTGCAAATAGAGGTAAAACCTTTAACTTGTTTTTAGTTTGATTTTTGTTTTCTTTCATAATGGAAATAGAAAATCATCTAAACAAATAGGACCTTAATAATTTTTTTTTATTCTACCATTTATTTTTGAATAAAATAATTTAAAAGATTCCATTCTTATATTTGTTAGACTTTTTTTTTAATGAAGAAAAAAATAGTCTCCCTTTTAGCATATATATTATATATGATTAACAATGGGCATAATAAAATTTATTTAATAAATAATTGATGTGACATTCTAAATTGAAAGTCATAAATTAGCTCATTAGTTTGATGTTAGCCCTAAAACTACAAGACTTGATTACATACTTAGATTTTGTTCTTGAAATTTAAGAGATAATTGATGTGACATCTTGAATTGAAAGTTATAAATTAGCTGATTAGTTTGATGTTGGCACTAAAACTACAAAACCCAATGACATAAATTTTGTTCTTGAGAAATGTCATTATGGTTCATAGTAAGGCTTAGTTTGGTGTGTCAGACCATGCATGCATGATATCTCTTCACATTCTCTTGCTTTTTGACAGACATGCTACCATACTCAAGGTATTTGCCAAGGTTCATCTTGGACTACTTAAAACTTTAGGGTCCTTTCTTTGAGTTCACAAGCTTCTTTCCCTTAGTGTCAACCCCAACTCCCAAAATCCACTCCTTATTAGTGCACTGACGAAATCTACAAATGCACCATAAAGTGAGAATGACAACATGAAAATGTATTAATGCATCTTAGATGTGGGAACTTAAAAAAAAAAAAAAAAAAATCTAAAGTTTAGACTTGTTTCTGTTAATTAGAAATTACTAAGCAATGAATCTTGCTAGTGTGGAAAGTACTAATAGATTGACCAAGGAAGGTATATATAAAAAAGATTCACATTGCCAATTGGGAAAATTCCTCTGCAAACGCCAATCCTATCTTCCTAACCATCATGGATGTTGAGAAGTAGATATTGATGACTATGATGAAGATCACAAAGGATTATCATATCAAGGAGTTAGACATTTGTTAGTTATCAACAATTTTAATGAGGGTGATATTAACTACTTGGTTGTTGATAGTGTATTGCGTAGTTCCACCAAGCCAATCCGTTCCTGCATTGAGATCAATCTTGATGAAAAGGTAACATATATTTTTCATTTCCTAATTATATCAACTGCTTCATGGTGCCTTTGTCTGATAAGCTTAACAGGTTCTTCTACATTTCCACCCTCTAATTCTCTAACGTTCATCATGATAGGGTTGAAATTTCATCATCAAATCAAAACATATCCTCCTATAAGAGGCCTTTGAATTCTAAAATAATCAATTTACTTGATTCTCATATTGGCAAAGACAAGCTTACACTATTGGAAAGACTACCTCTCACCTTTGCCTTCCCAAATAGCAAAGATGAGAGAGAACCTTTCACAAAATTACAAGAATTATTCAAGTTTGGAATTCATAGGCATTGTTATTGAATTTCATTTGTATAAAATTGGCGTGTTGTGTTTATTTTGTTGGTATTAAAATTGAATTTTTTTTAATTGCAAATTGATTTTTTTTTTCTCTCACATTTATACCCATTAGAGTTTCTTACTAGGGTTTGTGTTTGAAATTTGGAGAAAGTATGGTGCAATTGTTCACCGGTGTGGTGTACCATTTTGTTTGTTGTATATGATCTTTGGGTATTTGATTTAATTTTATTGTTGTTGAAATTGAAAGTTGAAATCCAAGTTAATTGTTTAACTAGCTATTTGTAGTTGACTTGTTTGCACCGATCTTGATTACCCATTTCATGGGAATAATTGATTCCAATTTTCCTTCATGGTTACTGAAAATATATTGTAGGTGAAGGACTATTATGGAGTATATTTAATTCACAAGATTGAATATTGAACAAAGATATGCCTTAGGTCTAGCTTATATGGAATAGCATATCTTACATTTAGTTAACTAAATATACTATACAAATTTTGGTTATATATAATATCTATGTTACAAATTTGGATAATTCGAAGTCTAAGTGACTTGATATAATTATTGTTGCATCTTAAAAATAATTTCACAAAGTAGAATTACAATGACTCCTACACACCCTAGATTCTAACTCAAATTCTCACTTGATTTTATTTTATTTTTGGTTTTCAATCAATTAATAATATGTTATGGGCTAGTATAGCTTATAGTTGAGATGAATTTTATTTAAGAGCACCTCAATTTGAAGCAAATTGAAGAAAAAAATGACTTATTATACCTTATGAAAGATAATATTATTAATTTCCATGTTTTTTTTTTTCAAATAACCTTTTCATGACATGAACTTATATGGAACATTGTTGTATTAATTGATTAGGAAATCACTAAGCCTAAGAAAGTGAGAAAATTTAAAAGGGAAGGAATGTCACCATTGTATTTTAGCACAAAGGAAGATGATCTCTAGCTATGACGAAAATTCAAGAAATGAACAACTTCCATTAAAGATGAAGGCACAATTGGGTGACATTTAAAAAAAAATGTCAAAGGAAGTTATTGTTTTAGCTACGGATATGTTTTTTTTTTTTTTTTCAGACTTCTTGTGTTACTCATATATACAATATGCAATGTGATTTCTATTTTATATTATAAATTTATTACTCTTAGCACTTCATTTATGGGATAGATAAATAATAATTACTTTAATTTTATTTAATTGTTGGATAGTTGTTGGATGGATAAATAATTGTCATTTCTTTATATTTGAGTTATTTCAATATCAAATGCCAATTAAAATAAAAGAGCAATAGGTGAAGCTAATTTTAGATTGTCACAATCCTTGGCACTTCCACTAAGTGTCAAGGTTTAGAGCAATCAACAATGGAAAAGGTGAACAATGATACTTCCAAAAGACGTCAAGGTTATTTCATCTTCAACAGTAACAGTTTTTGTAAGTGTCATTATTTAAAAAATCAACAATAACATTGGCAAATTGGTACACCTCAATGCTTCTAAAAAAAACATCATTATTTGTTCCATATTTACAATGACGCTTTTAAAAGTGTCAACATCGCTAAACACTCTTTACAATGACACTTGATTTCATGGCGCTTTTAAGAAGTGTAATTGTTTGTAGAAACTTATTATGACAAGCTAAGAGATGACACTTCGGAGAAGTGTCATTGTTTGTCTTTCTTGACGGGTAAAAAGTGTCATTATTGATCGATTTTTGTTATAATGAATCCAATTGGTTGTGATTGAGTTAATGAAATGATCACCAACTTTTTTGCAACCATACAACACTACATAACCTTAATACCTTTATGATGATGTCGTAAGAACATATGCCTTTATGTGACCTATTAAATAAACTGGTCTTATCAACTAAAAAATATTCCTCTAGTTAGTAAAAACTTCATTCATGTGGTCATTTATGAGCATCATAATAATCCATATTAAAAATATTTAAAAACATTAATGCACTAAAACATTGATTTCATCAACAAAAATACACTCATTCTTTTGACTTATAACATTCAAAGATGTTTAAAAATATATATGTACAATAAAACATCATCAAATTTATTAACAATTAAACTTTTAACCCTAAAACAATCCGTTACTTTAGTAGATGAGACACTATTTGGAATAATATTATTTTTAGCTCAAGTTAGAAGTTAAAATGCTAAGGTTAAAAGAACAAAACCAACAAAAAAAAAAAAAAGTTATTTTTTGTCAAACTTGACACTAGTTCAAGTTAGATAATGTAGCTCAATGCCCTATTGAATTGAGTCATATAACTAGACTCCCTAATTATATATTATGATGCACACACAACCTTTGGTCTAGAATACATGATTAAATTAAATGCCCAACCTAGTTTGCAAAGCTAAACTAGAATCCCAAATCTAGTTTATTATAAATACTCTTCAACCAACTTGCTATAGCATTCAAATAAGACAATGACAATGATAGAAAACCAAAAAAATACCTAATATATCATTGAAAACTCCTTCCTAAAGGAGGTAAAAAAAATCATGAAGTAACTTTCTTCTATTAATAAAAAATGGGAATACAATGATCTATATAGTGTTTTAACTCGAAACTTATGGTATTACAAATATTAAAGAAGAAATTTAAAACACACACACACACACAACAAGCATGTTGTCAAGCTTATAAAAGTTGGAGAAATCTCTGCATACAAGTCTTCAAAACATGATGGAGAGTAACCTTGATATTTAAGTCAACAATATACAAGGAAAGACAACCCAAAAAGATACAACTTTGAGAACAAACTCTCCTTTTTGCTTTTTTACATAACCCTTTTTTTTTTTTCTTTTTGAAAACTTCTCTCATTTCCTCTAATTGTTACACTATACAACAATCCTAAAAAAACAGAGTTTAAAGGTCTGTTTGATAATTGTTTTTAAAAATAATTCTGAAAAATAGTTTTTGAAAATTATTCTTTAATGTTTAATTTGTAGAACAAAAGTTTGTTTGGAAACCCAAAATATTTTTAACATGTTTTTAATGTTGTTAAATATGTTTTAAAATTTTTTTTTATGTCTAGTATTTTATTTTTAATCATTCTACATGTTTATATAATTATTTTTTAAGACAACCCTTAAAAAATAAGTAAAAATAACATAAAACAGTTAAAAGATGTTTTCTTAGTTTTTTTATTCTGAAGAATAAAAAATTGTTCTTGAAAACAGTTGCCAAACAAGAATCTTTTCATGTTAGTCTAAGTATCACATTAGTTATTGCTTAAAAACTAGTCTTTCAACTAAAAAAGAAGGTCCACTACTTATGGGTCAAACCTTCAACTTTCAAACCTCAACACAAAGTTATAGTCAAGACTAATATTCACATATTAGTATTAATATAGTTCATTAAATATGAAATTTCTATAGAAGCCAAAATCAAGTTTTTAGGGGAAGTAACATTCACTTTCATAATAAGCACTTTTTAACTCATAAGTTAGTACTTGCAACAAGATTTCTTAATAGAGACTTTAATTGAGTTTTAAGAAGAATTTTTTGTTTGTCAAAAACCAATTCAAACAAAATCTAAAACTAATATTATTATCTAAAAGACATAATGAACAACATAAACCATAAACTAAAGTGGTAGTGACAACCAATACGTAGCGTCAATGAATAATTGAAAATAGCCTCATTTTCTAATAATCTCAAACCTAGAAGCTCTAAAATTCTTACCTAATTCTTTGTGATGACTTTAGTTCAACCTTACTAGCGAGGGCAAAATTCTAAATAATTTTTGTCACAACTCATAAATTTAGAAGAAAAAAATGAAAATAAATGGAATCCCTAATGAGAAATTGTTATTTTCCCCCTTTATGACAAAAATAGTAACCGACTAGTATTATTAAATAACATGGAAATTGTTATTTCAACTTTAATACCATGTATGACATAACTTTAATAACCTTAATTTATAAGATTATTTAATTTAAAAGGATAAAACAATTACATATTCATAAGAATCACTTCTATTTTTTTAAAAACAATAAATTCCATTTTTTGGACAAAAATACCCTCCATTGTTTTTATCAACATTTCACAATCAAACAATTATTGGAAAAAAAAAAAAAGGTATAAGGGTAGCTATATTAAAATGAGGTTATAATTATAATACTCAATAAGTGGAGATTGTTTTTCCAAATATTGGGATCATCTTGTCCATTTGACATAAAAAATTTTAATTTATATTATAATTACTCTTATAGTAAGAGAGAGAGTAATTTCACATGAAATGGACCCATAAACATAGGTTTATTATGAGGCATGATACTCTAATAATAATAGGAAATAAGACGAGATGTGCTACCATAATAATAGAAAATAAGATAAGTAATTCAATACTTAATAAAGGTCTAAAACAATTATGCTTCTCATTAAATGATATTAATGATGGAAAAAAACTAAGGGGTGTTTAATAAAATTTAATATTTATTAATTTATGATTTAAGTTGACTATAAGTTAAATTATAATTAAATTGTTAATTTAAAACTTATTAATTTTTATTTTAAATATTAAGACTATTTAATAAAATTAATTTAAAATTTATTAAGACTGTTTGATAAAATTTAATTAAAATTTATTCTAAATTATCAAATTGATATATTTATTTTCATAAATTAAAACTAAGGTAAAGGAGATCAAGTAACAATGAATGTCTGTCATGGAGTAGTGAAAGAGATCCTAGAGGTAACGGGATAAATTATGGTAAAAAATGTCAAATAAAAATATGAATTTAAGAATAAATTAATTGTTTGTACTTATTACTTAAAGTTGTTTTTTATTTTATATCATTAAGTTATTTTATTAAACATGTTTAATTTATTTAATGACTTAAATTAAGTTATTAATTTATTTAATGACCCATATCGAATACATTTGGCTAGTAGGCCTGGAGTCAAGAATATTGCTATCATATGTTTTATGTATTAAGGTGCCAAGAATAATTCACCACAAAATATATGATAAGTTGATAAGTATAGGATACAATCTAAAAATGCACTTGATTTCATCATCTAAATAAATGCTCTTGGCAAAATGGATCATCCTAGCTGAAACCAGAGCACAAGCCGCCATGGACAGGAGGCAACGGAGAAACCCTTCTGCTTCTTCTTCTGCCTTTTCATCTCCAGCTTCATCCTCATCGCGTTTCCGCTCAGAGAAATTCTCCTCGAATCCCCCAAAAACTAGTAACTCCCTGGAGGATGCTCACCAATTGAAAAGCAAATGTGGGAAGCCACAAAGACCAGAGCAAGAGGAGGAAGAAAAGCAAGATCCGAACAATCTTCTCTCCTTAGTTGGAACTTGCCCCTTCATGTGCCCTGGTAAAAATGCGTGCTTATTTTTCCATTTTTTTAAATTCTATTTTCCTGTTATTCTGTGTTTGGTTTCCGAGAAATTGGAGGAAAACAGTAGAAAAGAGAAGTGAATCTGGAGTTTGTGTCATTTTTGTGGCTTTTACATAAATTTTACAAATAAAATTGATATTTCCCCCCCTTTATTAGATACCAATCTGCAGAAGATGTAGGAATCCCAAAAAAAAAATTCGCTTTTGCCTTTACTTCCCCCAAATCTTTCATAATGGAAAATGGACTTACCACCTCTTTTATCACTTTTCCTTTACCATGTCAGGTTTACATGTAATCAAACACTGTATTTGGAGTAGAGCACTTATCCTAATGTCAAATGGTGTTGAAAACTTGAATTACTGGATCTTAAGACTCCAGAAGAAATTTGATTGTTTATGATTATTGCTCCATGAGAAGGGAAAGGGATTTCTTTTGTTTTTGCTCACATATATGGCCAAATTGATTTATCTCCTTCTCATACGAACAAAATAAGGACATTTCTTGTCTTGCTGCCTTTTATGCCACCGGTTCCACATGCTGATGTGACAACCCTTGTGCTATTCTGTACAAATGGTAGGAAAATTCTGGTAAGACTGGTGGCCAGCCTATCATGTTCAGAGAATAAATTCAATGTATATCTGGAATTCACTCTATATCAGTATAGGGTGTTGATATTGATTATAAATGACTAAATTCAATTTATTATCCTTACATTAGGGAGTGCTAAAAGGATGCAAATTGTTCATGTTATACCCAAAGACATACAAGTGATGCTAGAGATTTTCACAATGTAGATAATCATAGAGTAGAGATGAACACTATGGAGTCTTTTGGCATGTGTTCATTCCATGTATGGGAACATGCTTTGGAAGATTATGTTTCCTCCTCCCTCCCCTCCCCTCCCCTCCCCTCCCCAAAGTTAATACTATGTTGTCATGGCAAGAACTTTGGTGACATGCTTCTGAGTGGAATAGCCTCCTAGAAGTCCATTTATGTGGCAGTTGGCAAGTTCTTCTAGTCAATGAGAACTTTGTGACTATCTGATTGTTGTACTAATCATCATCAGATTTTTTTTTAAGTTCAAGTTGCAAATAGCCTTTCACAGTTGAAGGTAGCAATGAAGAGGCCTGTTGAAATAATTATTTCTTCTGCTTGAATGGATTAAAATCAGATACCACACCTTCAGCCTAGAAAACTATGGACTTTCCTATGTACCTGCAATTGGCTGAATACTGGTGTGACACTGACCAAAGGCTCTCTGATGCTGTTATTAATTTCCTGAGCAAATAAGAGAAAACAGAGAGGTCATAATGTGAATCAGTTACCTCTTGAGTAGGGATGAAGGCTTTTTATAACTTTTTACTTTCTGGTTAGGCCTTGGAAGCACTTCTGTGAACCATGATTTTGTACTGTAAAATTAGATGGGATGGATAGGTCACCTTAACTCTACTTTTGGAAGTGATTGGGGAGCGCATGACTGTATGAATATTGATGTGTTCTCCCCACACAGAGCCCAACTTCTTTTTGAACTAGGAAGCATGAAGGGTGGGTGGATGTGGGCTGAGGAAGGAAGATTTGACTTGTGTGCCGCAGGCCTGCGGTACCAATTTGTTCCAGAACTTGATAAGGCCCATAAACTGGTAGGCAAGTTTCATTATTTGGTCACCACTGAATTTTGGCAGTATGGCCACAAGGAAGGTAGGAAGGAGAGGGAGAAGAGAAAACCCCAATTGCCAATTGCAAGCTTCCGGTTGGCACAGTGCTCATTGCTGACATTTTCATTTGATTTTGACCTCGCAACAGATACAGCTTAACATGATGGACCAGTTTTTCACAATCTTGTGATTCATTACCCAACTTCTAGTAACAGTTTCTCAGCAGATGACTCACCCATGACAGGCTGATGATGTCTGCACACAACTTGAAAGGTATTCATGCCAAGGTGTGAAAGGTCATATTGTGACACCATTTTGCCTATTCCAGAAAATGTAACAAATGTATGGCTGGTTCTTGACCAAAAAATGCTGGCATTGGTCACCAAGTGCTAGGGTGATTCTTGACAAAAAATCTTCGTATTGTTCAGAACAATGATTTACAACTTCAGATTGGCCATCCAGTTAACGATGATAAGCACTTGTTTTACAAAGTTCAGTGTCATAAAAGCAAAATAATTTTGTCAACAAATATGCAGATAACTTTATCATAATTACTACTTATGGAAGTTAAGGATAAGTTGGGTAATGTGAGAAAGTTTTGGTCAGAGGATATGAGGATAACTTTGTTGCAATTGCTAAGCTACACCTCCTAGGACTACTAGCAGAAAAGTATGAGCAACAGAACAAATTTACAGTCCATCCCCATTAGCTGCATGGAGAGGTTGGGCTTATTGCTGCTATGGTGGAGGTCACCTTCTTGTAAACTTTGAAATCTGCGAATGAAGAGGCAGATTTCTTAGAGGAATGGGTAGGATTCAGCTTGTGGTAGATATTGAGCTTATTGCCTCTATGGTGGGCGTCACTTTCGAGTGGACTCCAAGCCCCCCAAATGACAGGGGGGTGGGGAGGATGGGGGTGGTGGGGGGCCAATTCTAATTTCATGTCTTCTCAATGTGGATTTGAGGTTTAACGAGATTTTTGGGAAATCATTAAGGTTAAAAGTAATCGAAAGAGTGTGTCTGTGGAGAGCAAGAGGGGGAAATGTTTGGTTCCCAGCTAGGGTTGCTTCATCCGACCGTTAATCTCACAGCAAACACCGACGGAGCGTTATTGTTGGAGGCTTCCAGGTACTCTGATCAATTCTCTTGTTCTTTTTTTTCTTTGGGGAAGCGGGAAACCTCTCTTTCTTCTACTCCTTCTGGGTGGGATGGGGAAGGTGTTGCCATTGCCAGGGTTTCCGATCGGGGCAGTGGTTTAGAAGCCGTAGGGGGAGCTGTTATGGGCCTGTTAAGGATGATATTGGCGGATGGGAGGGAGGCCGAGGTCTTGGATTTGGCGGGTAGGGAGTCTGGGACTTTCGAGGAGGCGTCAGAGGGGGTTTCGAAAAGGGTCTCCCAAGAGGATGAGGAAGAGAGGGACGAAGAGGGGGAACTGTGTTGGCATTCTAGTAGCTTGGTTAAGTTCAGCCGCTATCTTGGAATGCCGATGGAGGGCTTCGAAGGGGAAATTTTGTTTTTGCTTAAAAGAATAAAAGAGAGGAAATTTCAAAAAGGAAAGTTGAATGGCAGAAAAAGGAAAAAATTGGAGTCGTCAAAATTCGAAATAGAATTGAGAAAGTTGGAATGGATAGTGAATTATCTTGGAGGAGGAGAAGAGGGGGGGGGAAGTATGAGCAGGTCTAAATGAAGCTCCAACTGCTCACTTGGAATGTAAGAGGGGCCAATAATTGTGATAAAAGGAAGGTGATCAAAGCTTTGATAAAGAAGAATAGGGTGGATCTGGTTTGCCTATAGGAAACCAAGATTTAGGAAATGTCAATGGGCATTATCCGTAGCTAAGGAGTGGGAAGATTCCTTGAATGGGGAGATGTAGATTCAAGGGGCACAGCTGGAGGTATAGTGGTGTTTTGGGATAACAGGGTGTTGGATTTGGTTGACCTTCAAAAAGGATTGTTCTCTATTTCTTGCACTTTTAAGAGCTGCGAGGATGGTTTCATATGGATGTTTACAGGGGTTTATGGCCCAACGTTGAGGAGGAATAGGGAGAGTTTTTGGGAGGAGTTGGGGGCCATTAAGGGGCTTTGGAATGGGTTGTGGTGTGTTGTAGGGGATTTTAATGCCATTCTAAGTCCGGAAGAGCGCAACAGAGGAGGGAGATTGAATTCAAACATGAGAAGGTTCTCAGAAGTTATAGAAGATCTAGAGTTAAAGGATCTGCCTATGGTTGGGGGTCCTTTTACTTGGATTGGAGGGCTGAATAACCAGTCTTTTTCAAGGCTAGATCGTTTTTTGGTTAATGAGGGGTGGGATAGTCATTTTGGTGATGCGAGGCAGTTTGTTCTACTAAGACCTGTGTCCGATCACTTTCCGGTTCTTCTGGACGGAGGGGGCCTGAGAAGAGGCCCTTCCCCGTTTAGATTTGAGAATATGTGGCTGAAAGTGGAAGGTGTTAAGGACCTTTTGAAGCATTGGTGGGAGGAAGGTAGCTTCAGTGGATCCCCAAGTTTTATCTTGGCCGAAAAACTAAAATTTATGAAGGCTAAGCTGAAGAAGTGGAACAAAAACACATTTGGTAGGGTTGAATATAGAAAGAATTTGGCTTTGGAGCAGGTGGAGTTTTGGCATACCAAGGAGAAAATTAGTAGACTGTCGTTGGAAGAGCTGGAAGCTAGAAAAGAAGCGAGGGAAGATTATAAAAAATGGGTCTTACTTGAAAAAATCACGTGGAGGCAAAAATCTAGGGAAGTGTGGTTGAAAGAAGGGGATAGAAATACCGGTTTTTTCCACAACGCCAATGCTCACAGGAGGAGGAATAATGTGGACAGAATTAAGATTAATGGAGCCTGGCTTACGGAGGTGAATGGAATTAGGGAAGGGATTGCCAATGCTTTTAGGTTGTTGCTGTCCAATCCGGGGGAATGGCGCCCTTCTGTTTTCGGGCTATAGTTTGAGACTTTGGAGCCTTTGGACGCTAGTGCCTTGGAGATTCATTTTTCTGAAGAGGTCTTCGATGCACTATTGGGCTATAATGGGGATAAAGCCCCGGGGCCAGATGGATTCTCTATGACCTTTTGGCAATTTGCTTGGGATTTCGTGAAGGCTGATGTGATGTGTTTCTTCAAGGAGTTCTATCAAAATGGCAAATTTGTTAAAAGCCTAAATGCAACTTTTATGGTCCTAATCCCAAAAAAAGCAGGGGTTGAAGCCTTAGGGGATTTTAGGCCTATAAGCTTGGTGGGAAGCTTGTACAAGTGGCTGGCCAAGGTCTTAGCCAATAGGCTAAAAAAGGTGGTTGGAAAGGTGGTCTCCAAGGCTCAAGGGGCGTTTGTGGAAGGTAGACAAATCCTAGATGCAGTGTTGATAGCTAATGAAGCCATTGATTCGGTTCTCAAGAATAATGAGAGTGGCATTTTGTGCAAACTGGATATAGAGAAGGCGTATGATAACGTGGACTGGACTTTTATTCTCACAGTCATGCAGAAAATGGGTTTTGGGGAAAAATGGATCAGGTGGATTAAGTGGTGCATATCCACTGCAAGTTTCTCCGTGTTGGTCAATGGAACCCCTACGGGTTTCTTCCAAAGCTCTAGGGGTTTGAGACAAGGCGATCCCCTTTCCCCTTATCTCTTTGTGATAGTTATGGAGGTCTTTAGTGCTTTTCTTGAAAGGGCTGTAGAGGGAGGTTTCTTATTGGGTTGTAGGGTGAAGGGTAGGAGTGAAGAAGGGGTCCTAATTTCTCACTTGTTGTTTGCTGATGATACATTGGTGTTCTGTAAACCTTCACAAGATCAATTGACTTATCTCAGTTGGTTACTTATGTGGTTTGAGGCCGTTTCGGGATTGAGAATAAATTTGGAAAAAAGTGAACTCATTCCAGTAGGGAGGGTAGAGAATATGGATGATCTTGCTTGGGAATTTGGTTGTAGATTGGGTAGCCTTCCAACCACCTATTTGGGGATGCCCTTGGATGCTCCTTTTAAGTCAGTTACAGTTTGGGATGGTGTGGAAGAGCGCTTCTGAAGAAGGTTAGCCATGTGGAAGAGACAATATTTATCCAAGGGAGGAGGGCGACTCTTATTCGAAGCACGTTATCGAATTTACCCATCTATCTCATGTCATTGTTGTGCTTACCAAGCTCAGTCAGACGGAGATTAGAGAAAATCCAAAGGGACTTCCTTTGGGGTGGGGGCAATTTGGAGCGAAAGCCTCATTTAGTAAGATGGGAGTTGGTGTGTTTAAGTAAGAAGAAAGGAGGTTTGGGGGTCAAATGCCTTTCCATTCTCAACAAGGCTCTTCTTGCTAAATGGAATTGGCGTTTCGCAAATGAGAGAGAAGCTTTGTGGAATCAAGTGATTAGAGGGAAGTATGGAGAAGATAGAGGGGGTTGGTGCTCTCGGGAAGTGAGAGAGGCTCATGGTATGGGGTTATGGAAAGGAAAAAGGATGGATAGGGAGTTGGTGAGCGATAGGATGGTTTTCATTGTTAGTAATGGGAGGAGGGTGAGATTTTGGAGGGATAGATGGTGCAGGGATTCTCCTTTGTGTATATCTTTTCCTTCTCTTTTTGATTTGACTGTTGAGAAGGAAGCGTGGGTGGCAGATTTTTGGGATCCTTTGGCTGAGGGGGGTTGGGGGGTGGGGGAGGGGGTTTGGAACCCCTATTTTTTAAGAGCTTTCAATGATTGGGAGGTAGAGGAGGCGGAAAGATTTTTGGAGAGGCTTCATGGTAAAAGAGTTATTGAGGATGTGGAGGATATAGTGTCCTGGACTGAAACTAAGAGTGGTAAATTCTCGGTCAAGTCTCTCTATGTTGCCCTTGAAGCGGGTTGTTCATCTCTGTTTCCTTCAAGCTATATTTGGAATGTGAATGTGCAGCCCAAGATTAGTTTCTTTGCCTGGGAGGCTACGTGGGGCAAAGCCTTAACCTTGGATATGGTCCAGAAAAGAGGACGGGCATTGGCAAATAGATACTTTATGTGTCTTGAGAAAGAGGAGACCATAAACCATCTGCTCCTTCATTGTTCAAGAACAAGGGTGTTAGGGGATCTACTTTTTACCTTATTTGGGGTGTCTTGGGTATTGCCTTCTTCAGTTAGAGAGACCCTTCTAAGCTGGAATGGTTTTTTCGTGGGCAAAAAACGCAAAAAGGCGTGGAGAGCTGCTCCTCTTCACATTTTCTGGACGGTTTGGAAGGCGAGGAATAGATTGGCTTTCAAGGATGATATGTTGTCAATTCAGCGACTGAAACACTCTTTTATCCTTTCTTTTTGGTCCGATACTAAGTTGTTCATAGATGATTGCCCTCTAACTATATCTAATTTTATTGATTGGTTGGGCTCTAAGTAGGATTGGGTTGTTGGGCTATCTTTGTTTTTTAGCCTTGTTGGAGGCGGGTGTATAGGTATTATATACCTTGAGTCGCTTTTTTAGCGTTTCTTTTATATATGAAATCTTATTTACTTATCAAAAAAAAAAAAATGTAATTGAAGACTTTCACATTAATGAGGTAATAAATAACCACTGATACTTCTTCACCCCAAAGTTCCTTCACAAAAATTTGGCAAGTGAAGAACTATTTCGGAGTTGTGAAGCACCAATTCCAGCTTCATTATCTTGATCTTCAGAAAGAGGGATCCAACTTGATTTGGGATTTTATACCTGTCAACCCAGTCACTAATTTTTAGGAGAATACTTCCAATTTACCATTGGGTTGCTTTAGAAAGTTTCTTAATAGTGCCATCTCTCTAGCTTAAGGGGCTTTTGTTAATGGAAGGCAAATACTAGATGTGGTTATCATTAGTAATGAAATCCTAGACAAATACTAGATGTGGTTGTCATTAGTAATGAAATCCTAGATGAAAAATTCTGTTCTAAGGACGAAGGGATGGTTTTTAAAATAGGTTTTGAGGAAGTTTGTGATCACATAGATTGGGGTTTCATGTATGATACATACTTTGAATAGGGAAGGCCTTGAACCTGGATGGCACAAAGGGACTGGATATTTTGAGGTTGTTTTTCAAACTGCAGGCTCTTTAATGGTGTTATTGAAGCTGAGTGTTTAGCACTCGAGGAAGATTCGGACATGGTTGTTTGCCTGGATGTAATGAACCTCCATATTGAAGGGGATTCCTTTGTTATTGTCTCAGAACCTTCTTTGAAGGCAAAGGTCCTTAGTGGATTGCTCATCAGATGGGGTGGCTTCATAATCATGCTAGAGACATTGCTTGTTCTTCTCTATTGAGGCCCAGATCAGCTAGCCAGGTGCATGGCTATATTTTTCTTATAGGGATGCTAATATCTGAAAATTTTTATTGAGAACACTTACTGCTCTTTGATTGGTTTGAGGCATGGAGCGGCTTTTCTGTTCTCTTCTTGCCATAAATGCATATCATCCCTCTTTTTGATCTTGTTTAACTCAATAAATTCTCATTTGTTATAAAAAAGAGATATTATGTTACATGATGGAAGGACTTTATTCTGTTATGGAATATGCAAAACCTAGATCTATTGGCTAGAGCTATACAGTAGGTTGTTGGGCTGTTCAGCATTGTCTCTTTTTTGGATAGGTTTGGCCAATGCCCCTTGATGTTACTTTTTGGTAATGTAATTTTCTTTGATTTTTCTTGAAAATTCCTCATTTTTCAAGCTTGCTTGTATATCTTTCCTGCTTCCATTAATGATTGTTTGATTCCTTACTAAAATAAATAACAAATTATGATGCAAAAGGATTACGTTTATGGAAAATTTTGAGATTTTCACCAGATTAGAGTCTCTGAAGCTGGTACTTGTCTTGACACAGATAATAGGAATCGTTTTCCCCCCAAACTACATAAGACATGTCTGCTACTTGGTAATGTTCCATTGGCAGTTATAAACTCTCCTGTCAAAAGTGAATCTGTTGTAGCATTCCAAATGGTGTAGTGTCGTACATAGATTGGTAATTGAGGACTTTATTATGGATTTTGTCCTGTTCTGGTTGTGCCAACAAGTTCTATCCTGTTCTTTGTCTTGCTGATTTGGGTGGTTGTGCATCATGATCCTACAGCTGTATAATTATGCTTCAGGAGCATAGTTATTCTGGTTTTACCATCCAGATGATGGTACTAAAGTATTTGTATTCTAGATTGCACAACTCCTTATATGGGATATTTTTGCACCAAATGCTTAGTGATCAAGAGAACTCTCATATTAAACACAGTCATCTTCTATTAAACTAAATTCCTTAAGTATGCAGTCTCACAACTACATCATACCATTCTTTTCCTTTTTTCTTCCTTTCTTGCTATTACAGGTTGGTTGCCACTAATATAGTAGAAAGCAAATTACACGACCCTGCTTCCATAAGACCTTTCTTATTCCATAGGTTGAAATAGAAAAAACACTTGATGGGACTAATGTTTCTTTTTGCAACCAAGCAAATTAAAATGTTTTGAAACCCATGCTGCCATGATCGTAGGTAATTTGCATTTTATATGTCTACTCCTTTCTATTTACCATAATGATGCATGCATCTAGTCAAATTGTGTATTTCTTATGCTTGTATTTATTTCCTGATGAGTTTATTCTGACTCTTTGATCAGGATTTCTGCAATCACATTGCTTGCTATTGAATTTTCAATGGCTTAATATGAATTATTAATAAAGATGTTGTTTAATTATTTCAGCAGCTTATACTTGGTAATTTCTTTTAACAACTCTTATCTCTGATGTTCATTTGTAATAAATAGCTGGAGAAAGGGCCCAACGTGAACGCCTTCGGGACTTGGCTGTGTTTGAGAGGTTACATGGAAATCCTGGGAAAACATCTCCAAGCCTTGCTGTCAAAAAGGTAAACCCTACATCTCATTCCTCTATACCGCATCTTAGCTTCTCATCTTGCATCGGACAATGATACTCTTATTGAATCATCTTTACCATATCAGCCATCAACATGTGCACTTATTGAGCGCTAATTCAGGCACTTATACTTGTGCTTTTGTTTTGTTTTGTTTTATCTTGTCTTGCTTTGTTTTGGAGGTGATTGTGTTGGATGACCTATATCTGTGTTAGACACCAAAGCCTATCTTAATGCTACTGTAAAGTAAGACTATGCTAATAAGCTATTGATCTGTTACAGGGTTTATGCCAAACTGATTTTTTAGTTTCTCTAGTAGAAAACTTGTTTTTTCCCCTGTTATATTGGTGCTATTGTTGGATTTGTGTTTGTTGTTGATCAAGCATTTGCTGAAACTTTTTTTTTTTTTTTCCTTTGCTTCTTGACGTGCAAAGCATTATTGTTTGAATTTTAATGATCCCATTTGATTCACTATTCAATATTTTTATTTGATATTACATCTATCTCATTTGTTTTCTTTTCTTAGTTTGTTTGGTTTTTTTTTTTTTTTTTTTGAATTTGTGACATTTGAATTTGATGGAGCCACCATTAATTTATTTTTCCTTATTATTGTGGGGTGTGCTTTATTTTGTTGTACTATTATTGTCATGTAACTTTTCTTTTTTGTTTTGTTTAATCTATTGTTCCTATGAGCATTAAATGCTTCTAAAATGTATGGAACAGGCTAAACCTTTCTATAGTTTTTTTAAAAAAAACTCATTTATTATCTATTTTCTTGTGCTCAAAAAATTATATTTTTTTAGTAAAATTGAAAATTTAGGGAGCTCTTAGGCCTCAGCAACTCAACCCCTTGAGGGTTTAGGCCTATCATAGCAAGATGTAAACCCCCTTGCCTCTTATGCTTTTACCTTATGAAACTATACCAAGAAACAAACACCACAACTCCCTGCTGCCATCAAAGGATACTTCAAAGTTTGCTTCAAATCAATCTTAAGGCTAATTATCATAGGCTTGTCATCATGTCACTAAAATTGGTATTGTAACCAAAGTCCTATTGCGAAATCTTCAAGTTGCAGCTCCTCTTTTTCTGTTGGCTCTTGTATTGTTAGGTGGCCGCAACCTGTTGCTTTTCTTATGCTTTATGAACTACTCCAGTTAAAATAATGCTCCAAGTAGATGCTTTTTGGATCTTGACTCTAGCAAGAGGCTTATATTGCAAATTTTTTTGTGGAGGCCTAGATAGGTTAACTAGGAAGACAATAGCTTGCTTAAGAGGATTGCCACCTCTCCTTTTGGGTTTGTAAAAATTTTGGTTCTCCCTTGACCTTAGGAGTCCTGTGGTTTCAATTTTGGATGTGCTCTAGGTTGTAGCCTGTGTTATGCTTTCTAAATGGTAATCTTCTTCTTGTTTTAGCTGGGATGCTTTTGTTTATTTTGCTCGTTTGCTTTCTTTGTTTCTTTATTGTGGCTGTAGGATCACCAATCAACTTTTTATTCTCTGCAAAAACTGTTTATGTTTCATAATGAAAAAGGAAAAAACAAAGGCAAGTTAGCCTAGAATAGGTTTCATCTTGTTTCTTCTTTTACCATTAGTGTGGATTCGAACTCAGGAAGAGGCCTTCAAACAAGTGGCATTTGTGTTTTTTAAACATATATCTTTATTCAATCATTAGTAAGTGTTTGCTGTCTTGTCTGTTCTTTTGGTTGTTTTTGTCTTTGTCAAAGTGTATAATTGTAATATCCCACACCGTATAGAGGAAAAAGTTCCTAGCGCTATATATGTATGAACTTCTTTTAATCTTGTTGATTCGTTTTTAAGCCGCGAGGGTCGCTTAGGCTCAAAGCAAATAATATCCACACAACTGGGAGTAGGTTGTTACAAATGGTATCAAAGTCAATCCTCGACCTCGGTAGGAGAGTTTGCTTGGCCTAAAATGGGTGTTCGTTTATTTGACCCTACAATCCTGTGGGACACAATAAGGACGTTGTGTCTGCATGAGAGGGTGATTGTAATATCCTACATTACATAGGAGAAAAAGTTCCTAATGTTATATATATATATATATATATATATATATATATATATATATATATATATATATATATATATATTCCTCTTAACCTTGTACACATATTTTAAAGTCATGAAGGCCACTTAAGCATAGGATGGATAATATCTATACGGTTGGCTGCAGGTTGTTACAATAATTACTTTTGATTTTCCTTTCATATGTTTAATTGCATAATATTATTATAGCAAAATATTAATCTATCATAATGCAACGTCTTGTAAAGCTTATGTTGGGTCTCATGATTTGATCTCTTGTCATTTTTATTATTATGATTCAACATCATCTTAGCTTATAATCATTTATACACTTGATGCATGAGAAATGAAGATGCCATAAATTGTAGGATCTTTTTCTCCAATTTGTTCCTTGATATTTTATAATGCCATGAAATGTCTATATTTTGATGCAGAAAGCCGTTCACCCTCCATCTCTCTCACTAGTTTTGCAGAACCATTGCCACTAAGCACATGCAGGCATCAGATGTGCGGCCACTTCCAGTGTTGGAAGAGACTTTGAACTACCTATTAAACCTGTTGGATGCCACGGAACATCCTTTTGACGTGGTTCATGATTTCGTCTTTGATAGGACAAGATCAATAAGACAAGATCTTAGCATGCAGAATATCGTTAATGATCAAACAATTCATATGTTTGAAGAAATGGTATGAATTTCTTGAAACATAATCTCAATTACCTTTTTTTCTAAGCATTCATCTCCTCAACATACAATAAGTTAGCCAACCCATTGCTAAACACTCTCCTAGTTGGAGAAAATAATCAAAGTATACAAGAGATAAAATGTTGAATAATTGAGTCATTATCCTCTCCTTTTGCTTTATTGAATAAGATAATTTATTCAGTGGAGTCCAAATGAGGTGAAACTGTGATCACACAACTTGAAGCCTACTTTACAATGGATAAATGAATGGTCTGATTCTGAATCTTTCTTGGCACATTAGTTATTATCCAATCCATTCTAATTAAATTATCCACTATTAAGTGTCTATTTCCAGTCACCCTCTAAGTTATGAAAGACCCATAGAACCAAAGCAACTCACACCACCTGTGATAGGAATTGGTGCTCTCTTCCATAATGTCAAGTTTTCCAGTACACTTGCTGACTTTGTAGAATATGCCTACAAAAAGGGCTGCCACCTCCTAATTCCCAATCATAGAAGTTTCTTAACCATATTTCAAAAGTTGTATTTCCTGTTCCCTCTCTTAAAGTTTTTTAAACCTATATATCTTTATCCTAGTAATTCGGAAAAATGAGGAAATTATTTAACAAGAACTCCATCAATTTGTTCCTCAAAATTTTATATAGTTTCTCTCTCTCACTTTTGATTCAAATTCTTAAAGCAAAGGAACAAATTCATGGCCAGTAACATTTTTAGCCAAGCAATAGAATGCACAACAAGCATGCATATGAATGAATTGTGTTTTTTGATGATAATAGATCAAATATTTTAATCTCATCCTAAAACCTTTGAGTTAGCTAAAAGCCGCATCTTATGTTCTGACTTGTGGTTTGTTTCATAATATAGGTGAAATTTCATATTATATCCCACCACAAGCTTCGCAGTTGTAGCAGCAAGCGAAGTTTTTCTTCAGTTCATTACCTCAATATGGAGCAGCTGAAAAAGTGTCTGATATCTCTATATGCTCTGTACAAAGAAAATCGAAATTCAAATTCTATTTACAAGAATGAACCTGAGTTCTACTCATTTCACGTTCTTCTTCATCTTGGCTCTAACAGCCAACCATTGGTGGATACTTGCTTCCATTGTTTGTTTGAGTTCATCTTTTTCAGTATCTCTTGCTGCCTTGTATTGGTTTCTGAATATGTTACTATTTCTGTTCTGAAGGGAGAGTCACTCTCTTTATGGTTGGGTCGTGTACCTTCTCTCATTTTGAAGTCAAAGGAAATGTGTTTTGCTCGGAGACTTTTAAGGTGACCACAAAGCTATTATAGATTCGACTTGCATTTAAATTGTTTATATTCATTTTACATTTAACTCAATGTAGAGTGGTTCTGTTTTCCAATCGATTTTTTTCTCTTCTTTTAGTACCCAATGTTAAAAATTTTGTTTTCATGAACTGAAAGATCTGTCTTTTCTTGTAACAGATTATTTCGGATGGGCAATTATAAGCGTTTCCTTTGTACTACAACAACTGAGGCATCTTATTTACAGTACTACATAATTGAACCTTACATCAATGAGGTTGCTTAAATATGTTGATTTTGCTAGATTTTTCAGTTTGAAAAATATATGCTTCTTTATTGATTTATTGTTTTCCAATTTCATTTATGAGAATATATCTAAAATCTAGACTTGAGTACTTATGCTTTTAGGTTTTATTTTTCTTTCATTTTTGTTAGTAGTTGTACTTCATTATTCTTAAATTTCTCACCAGTTGTTTCTTTATGTGGTTTATTGCTCCTCACTTTCTTCATTCATCTGAAGTGTTCAAATTCAATTTGCTTGTTTCATAAACCAGGTCTTATTTAGAAGTTCTTCTCAATTCCCTTTTTTAGTGCTTCTAAAAGACATGCCTGATTTATATACATTTTTGTTGGTTTTCTTTTGACCGTAAAAGGTTCGAGCATTGGCATTGTCATGTGTAAATTATTGTGGCTACAAACTTCATCCGTATCCAATTGCACACTTGTCCAAACTCTTGATGATGAAGGTATGATTGCATTTACTAGCATTAAATTGCTAAAATTTGTCATCCAAAGTTCCAATATCTTTTGAACCTTAAAGACTTCATTTGCATTTTTGTAGGAATTAGATGTGGAATCATTTTGCAATGCTTGTGGTCTTGAGACCAGCACTGATGAACGGGGAAATAAGTTCTTATCAACCAAGCAAACAAACTTCCATTATCCCAAGGAAGTCTTTCCAAGCTATTGCCTTTTGGGTTTGGAACACTTTTAGAGGTAACAATCAATTGGAACTAGTTACTCTTTCAAACTTCTTATTGTACAAATATAACTTGCATGTGCAACCATTTCTGATCCCATAATTTCAAGAATTTATGACACCTTCTAGTGGTTAGTTTTTTTGGGAATAGAGTAAAGCAATCTATTCACTCCCAGAAACTATCGTCAAAGGAACAGTAGATAACCCCGCAAGACCAAATTTATGTGTGTGCATGGAGATGCATGTTTTCTACATCCCAATCATGCAGTGTTGTGCCAAATGGAATAATAGCAACTGATGATAAGTGGTATTTCTAAAATCTTCTAAGAGTATTCCATCTATTGTAATATTGTTTTCTCAAAATTGTCTTTGAGTCTTATGTGTAAATATTAGAGTTGACCTCTTGTAAGCTATCAACTGATGTTGTAACTTAACTTGAAAGGGAAATTCTATAAATTTAGCCTTGGTTTGGCTCTTGGAAAGCAAAGAAAAATTAGGTTAATAGTGAGTTGATTTCTTCCCTTCCCATGGATGTAAGCACATTCTTGAATCATGTTAATTATTTTTTGGTTTATTTTGTTGTTTTGTTGTTTATTGTTCAATTGTCTCCGCATAACAAGTGGTATCAGAGCTGTTTCCAACACAACAGATGATTCCTGTGCTAACACAAAGTTTGAGGCTAAATGGAAGATGGTAAAAGTTTCTAGAATATTTCCCTATGACAACTACCAATAAAGGATGTACTTAATAGGAAGTTCATAAGGTGTTACATGGCAAGTTGAACAAAACCAATAGCTAGAGATATCTGAAATATTTGGGGCCACTGATCCAACAATAGCAGAGAATAACACAAGAAGAGACCCTCTAATCACCATTTTTGCTTTGATTCTTCTCTACAAAGCATCATCTCCTTTATACAAAAAGACAACCCATTGCTGAGCCCACATTATTCTCTACATATCCCAAAAAAGCCCTCCAAATTTTAGGGCATGGTGCTCTTTTTAGGGGTATTTTGGTACTAAATTTGTGGTAGTCTCTCAAATACCTAAACTACCCTCCAGATTTTAAGGCATGGCCCACTCTTTGAGGTGGTATTTTGGGTACTAATTTTTGTTAGGAGAGGTTTTGGTGTGGAAACTGGAGGGCTTTACACACGTTGCATGTATTTTCTTTTGCATGCATTACACATAGATTGGAGTTTATGCAGTTACTCACTTTTTGTTCGTCCAACAATACTGTAGTGCCACGTCACCATATGATGGGCTCTTTAGTCTTTTCAAACCCAAAAAAAACACCAAAAAAAAAAAAAAAACTAATACTAAAAGGATTGCTAACTAGCTATGTGAAGACGAACCTCTATAGCTAGCTTCTTAGAGGGACCATGATCGCTTAGGCCAAGGAAGTTTAAGGTGATAATATGTTTGTGATGCCCTTAGATGTTTTAGGCACACGTGCGTTACATTAATGTATTCAATGAGTCTCTAACCTTTATTGACAGGTCCGAGTAATCTTTGAAATTTCATTGTGATGGGAAGGTTCCATGTGAACAACACTTGCACATGGGTTAGTCAATCTTAAGAGACGGGGGAAGCTCATCTAACAGCACACAATGTGCGAGCTTTGAAAGGCAATCAGGTTAACATTTCTGAATTGGGACATGACAGCGGACAACAATATTAGGTAGTCCAAAGATGTCGTTATATTAATTGTTATCAATATTTTTATTTATTCAATAGAGATTGAGGATTAAAAAAATACCACAAAAATTAGAAAAAACAAAATTAATTACATGGCTTACATTTCAAATATTTAATAAAATATTGTATGAAAGTTGAATATCATACACTATTAAATAGTTGGATTCTCTTCTTTAATTTTTTTAATTGTCTCATCCTATTAAATTACTCATCTAATATTAATTTATTTTAAAGGTAAAATTAATTATATTGTAAAAAACTTTTAACTGACCAGAGTTTGTGCACAACATCTAATATATACTTAAATATAATCCTCCAACTAAGAAATGAAATCAAAACTTAAAAATCATTTATATATATAGATATATGTTATCAAGTTTAGGTAGTGAAGCAATTAATGTGGTATAAAATTAATGCCAAAACTTTTGATTGTTCCTTCACATTCTCCACAACCAAACAAAGGATATAAGAAAAATAAAGAAAGAAATTTAGGGTAGTTTGATTTTTGTTCTCATCTTGTTGTGAAGTTAATAGAGGAATGCTTGGGTTGGTGCTCGATAGTTAAGTGATAGCAGGGTATAATGATTCTTCCAATCGTGTAAATATTATTTGTTTTAATTTCAATGGATCATCGTCACTTTAAATTGCATCCACATGGTTAAGAGCAACTCATATGTATATAATATCATGAATTTCTTCTTATTCGATATGGAATATCAAATTAGGTATCTTTCAATTTTAGGTATTGTGTAAGTGTTTCAACTCAAATGACTTGGCTTAATGTATACTCAAAGCCTTGACAAAGGAACGTATATGTAATAAAGTGAAAATTAAACCTTGTCGCCCTTCTATCTCTGGTATGAAACACAAGTCCATTATCCCTTAAACATGTGCAAAAAAAGATATACACCTCTGATACATTAATTAAAATAAACGATAGAAAAAGAGACTTTATATATCCATGTACATAATTTGATTAGATTTGTTATATATAGAGAGAAAAAAAACTGTTTAGATTAAGGATCTCATTAATTAATACCTAGAAAATATAAAAGAATAAGAAAAGATTAGAAGGTGTGAATCATAAGATAAGACTACATTTTTTAATTAGATTCATCGAAAGATGGCATATTGTATGAACATTTTTACTCTATATATAAAAACTTATATTATGGTTGAGATATATTAATTTGTCATATTTTTGGACATTTAAAGTAATGAGCAATTACACTAAATTAAATTATTGACCTTATTAATCAATACCTCAAGAGTATAAAATAGTAATAAATGAATAATACAAACTTCATCGAAATATTTTTATAAGCACATTACGTAAATATTCTTATTTAATAAAAGTTTATATGTCATTAAATGAATAGAGAATTTTAACATTTATTGCAGTGCTAAGTAGAGGAGATCCTATTTTTAAGCTGTTGATTAAGGCTTATTTGATAAAACTTAATATTTATTACTTAATAATTTAAGTTGACTTTAAGTTATATTATATTTAAGTTATTTACGTAAAATTTATTATTTAATATTTACTTTAAGTATTAAAGTTATTTGATAAAGTTAATTTAAAAATCATTTTAAATTATCAAATTGTCATATTTACCTTCATTAATTTGGTAACTAGATGCAGATAAATGAAACAAAAAAAAAAATTTGAGATTAAGAATAAGTTAATTACTTTGATTTAACACTTAAAAGTAACTTTAAGATATAATATTAAGTTATTTTATCAAATATATTTAATCTACTTAATAATTAAATTAAGTTATTAAGTTAATGAATGATTACCAAACACCCTATAAGACCCAAAAAATCGAATGAGTTTTAATAGTTTTTAGGATGGGCATGACTAGGTGGTGGTTCAATGCTGATTAATCATAATTCAATCAAGGCAAAATATGTAACAAATACATGTCAAACTGCACCATCCAAATGGGCGCCAAGAACGTTACATTTGACAAATGCCATTACACCTCTACAGCTAGCAATTATTTTGATCACATAAAAAATGGCAAAAAAGTGTGTTGTACTTCATCTTGAAGCTCATTAACTTCATCTTAATTTGATCCGAATTGCAGAAACATGTGAAACTCCATGAATCTATGGTGCTATGGTGGCCTACGTTCATATAACTGGGGACACTTTGGTTTACACTACAATGACCCCAAACAGGGTTTGTAGAGACTTTATCAAGATCACTAGCTTCAAAAGACTAAGGAAAGAAACATGTTCTCAATGAAAACTTGGAGTCAAATTGCAGATAAAGACCTAAAACTCCCACTTAATGTGTTTGAGGAATTGTTGTTTCATGGGGATAAGCTGTTTGGTTTGTACGTGTCTCCTTGGTGATACTTAGAGATCGGTGAAGTATACGTATCCTTTGTGATCTGGTTTGTATATGGGCAGATGAATGTTGATGCCAGGTTCATATATGTTTCTGATATATATCACCCTGGAAGGATCTAGATCAAGGGGATGAGTTTCAAAAGCTTGAGTAGGTTTAAGATGTTCCGAGAATTGGTGAGCATGATATATATCAATACGATATTGCAGAAGACAACAGAGCTTCTGAAATTAATATGTCAGGTTCAATAGTAGGAAATCTTATCAGCTGTCACTTACTGTAATCGTATGCTCTAAATATTCATTTGTTGAAGAAGAAAAAAAAAATTTGCTTTCACACTATTCAATTACAAGAGAATGTTCAATTATAGAAGAAAATAATATTCGCTAGTCTCTTTCAACTTAATCAACATGCAGAGAAAAGCAGTGAATAATAACTTACATACATTGTCTCTCTACCCCTACTTGTTACTCATCAGCCAAGCTTATGGTAATATAAGCTTGGGTTCATCTCTCTATGCCACTGATGAAAACTCCACATGGGCTTTGCCTTTCTGGTGATTTTGCATTTGGATTCCGACCCTCTCCAAGTGAAGAGGACCTATTCCTTCTTGCTATCTGGACTGCAAATGGAAGTTAACTGGTGCCCAGAGGATCAAAAGTTTGGGCTTACCACCAATGGACAGCTTGTTCTCTAGAGGCTAAGATATATGGAAGACAAAGACTGGTAATGTGAGCAGCGAACCAGTGCATGGTGCCGTGCTTGGACATGGAAATTGTATACCAGTATGTGGGAGAGCTTCAAGCACCCAACTAATACCATATTGCCAATCCAGGGATTGGTGTTGGAGCCTACTGTGCAGTTGCTATTTTTGAGGACCTGAGGTTTGCAAATGGAACTGGAAGCTGTTGGAGGAAAAGACTACCTCTTTCAAATGGGAGGTTGGATCAAACTGCTGTTTCCGGAAGTGCTCTAATCAAGATATTGAAGTCCAGTGAACTAACTTCAGGCAGATGCAAGCAAAATAAAGCAATTCTAATACTCTCAGTCCTCTTAGGCCCCTCTGCGTTCTTCTTCTTCGTTTCTCTGGCTGCAATTTCACTAGTTTTCTACCGCTTGAACCTCAAAAATCTGCAGCTTTATCACAGAATCCTGAGTACAAGCGATGGTAGAAGTCTTTGGCACTGTCTATAAAGGGATATTACCATCAGGTTCTGGAAATTCTGTTGCTGAAAAGTTGGAGAAGGTGGTGGGAGAAGATGAGAAAGAATTCAAAGCAGAAGTGAATGTGATGGGCCAAACTCACCATAAGAATCAAGGACACTTGCTGCGTTACTGTTGTGAGGGTGAACACTGACTACTGGTTTTTTTTTGTGCACAATGGCTCTTTATCAAGCTTCCTTTCTGGAGGCGCCCGAGGACTTGTGTACCTACATGAAGAATGCAGTATACAGATCATCCATTGTGACATAAAGCCCTCAGAACATAACTCTTGGATGATTCTTTTACAGCCAAAGTTGCAAACTTCGACTGGGAAAGCTTCTGATAAGCAACCAGACTAGAACACTCACAGGCATCAGAGGGACTATGGGGTATATTCAGACAACTCGGACACTTATAATAACACGTTATGAAGCATCAGCTCAATGCCAGGGTTCAATCTGCAAAGCAAGGGATTCATCAATGTTTCCTTCAAACTAAATAATAAGGAACAGAAATGGATCATTCTGCATTTTCAGTGGTGTTTGTTATAGCATTTATACAAGAACTCTAGGGGTTTCTATGTATAACTTCATTCCTATTTTGTATAATCCAAATCTCTTCAATCGATTTAATGTATAAATGAATCCTATTCATTGTTTGGAGTAACAACAAAATTCTGTAAGACTGGGAAAGTTTCAACACTGGAGAGAAAACAAAATGACAAGACCATAAATTCTGGAAGAGGCCTTTGCTTTCTAACCATTACCATAATTTTAGAGCTCAACCCGGATGAGTAAATTATATTTCAGAATGTTCAGGAGACAATTCTAAAGTGATGAACCTTCTACTCACAGTTTCTTGTTCTTCTTGAACAGAGCAATGAACATCAATAGTTCAGCACCCAGGAATCTCCCCTTCCTCCAATTCCTCCACTGGGAAAAGTCACCTTTCCAGTTAAGAAAATCATCAGGATTAATTTGAGCAAAACATCAGAGTATACATCAAGAAAGCCTTGATCAAAATCAAAATACATCAACAAGTCAACAACTATCAATCAGTAAGGAAAAGGAAAAGGAAAAGGAAATACCTTTGGATATTTACAAATCAAAAATTTGAGAGAGTCCAGCTGCTCTGTACAGAAAGGCTTGAGCTTATTCCATGGCCCAGGCTTTAGATGGTTCTGAATTACGGACGAGAGGGTTGAGTTTTCTTTCATTCTGCAATAAGATTAAAAACATCAATGAAACACTAAAAGTTTGTATATAGAAGCCCTTCTAAAGATAAGAATTGGTAAGAGAGCTCACCCATGGTCTAGTAAAACAACATCTGTTAGATAAGTAACCACCATTCTATTGTCCAGCTAATGCATTTAGATCTAAGATAACATATGGAAAAATAGTCGAAAATAGCTAAAGACAGTCCAAAAACTCATTTGACTAATAATTTTTTAAAAACAGAAACATAAAACCAGGATGAAGAATCCACCCCTCTCCTTGACACCACTTCAATACCAAATAAAATGTTACAATGACCATTTATGGTCTTAAGAGACAGTGGATGTTGTTTGGGCTCAAGACATAAGACAAGCCAAAAATCAAGAAGAAAACAACATCAAAATTGGCACAGAAACAAGTACATCAACTATCTAATAAAGAGATTTATGCATGTAACAAATGCAAATGAAATATGATACAAGATTTTCATGGATTAAACAAAAATAGATGGCAAAATAGAAGGATAAGGTCACAGACAGGACAATATTAAAAGAAATTATTATTTTTCCGACCTGAAAATCGAGGCATTCAGAACAGTACAAGTTTGTAAGTAGTCCATGGAAACCAGGGAACATATGCAGATGTTGTATTCTATTGCATAAGGCAAACACTCAATACTTACAAGCATAATCATGCCCAGAAAGCCATGAATCCCTTTTTGTTTTGCTTTTTTACCTATTCCCATCTCTTATGGCCAGAAGTGCCCAGGATGATATAACCTCACCAAATAAGTTAGAAACCAGCCCATTCAGCAGGTTGAGTAGCCAGCTTGCCCTCAATCTTCTTTGAGTCAACAAACAGCTGGGCATTATTGCCTCCAATGGAGGGTCTGGAAATATTAGAGCCGGCAGCAGGGGTGGCTGTAAAACTCTCTGTTCCAAAACCCCAAGTTTCAGGGCCAGAAGTTCCTTCTGTGGCTGGTTTGTTGTGATGGCCATTTCGGGTCCTAACAGACTTGCTATTGTTGTCTGGGCACCTGCCTCAGAGAAAGCCTGCCAAAGATCAGAGTCTGGGCCAGGGGAAACGGATTTTCTTTGCTGGAGTTCCCAGTCTGTTGCTTCAATCTTTTCTCTGTGCTGTTATGAGAAGAAAACCTATCAGACACATGAATGGGTACAAAAAGGTAAACTTCAGGTTTTGGTTCTATTGAAAAGCACAGGAAACTTCACAAGAGGCAAATTATACCCCAGAAATTGACTTACCCAAATGTCTACTTTCTCATTTATAGGTTTCCTCCTAATCAAATCCCCACATCTAGGACAGGAAAAGGAAGAAACTGGGAGTCAACATTTTTTCAACCAAAAGCACTAACTTACCAAAAAACATAGTTTTCCATTCAACCTCGGGAGCTGTATGTGCAGGTGTACTGTACTTTCTGATATTGTCTTCTTCAATGCCCATTTCTTCAGGCTTCTTAAAGTGCTTATGATTGGTGGAGGTGCTTCCAAAATTACACAACTTCCATAATCCATTAGGGCCCAATAGAAGATTCTCAGCATTTATATAAGAACTTTAGGGTTTATACCAATGATCATGTTACAGTATAAATCATAGTGAACTGGTGGAATTTGATCATTTAGCCAACCTCATCAAAAAACTGTTTCACAGTTGAGGGGATTGTTAACCTTCCCATGGGCCAAGCAGCAATTTCTGAAACTGATCCTGAAATCAAAAATCCCACACAAGTAGATATTTAACAGAAGAGGATCCGAATCTCTTCAATTGATTAATGTATAAATGAAATAATAAAAAATTTTAGAGATAATTATAGGGAGATGAACCTTATACCTCTGAGTTTCTTAGTCTTCTTGAACAGAGCAATGAGCATCAAGTGTTGAGCACCCAGGAATCTCCCTTCCTCTACAGGGAAAATCTGAACAATCTATCTTTCTTCATATTCCACTTCCTTGCAAAAGTCAAAACATGAAGAAAATATCATCAAAATTGAGACAAAAATAAGTGCATCAACTGTCTCAAGAAGAGATTTATGCCTATTGCTTACCTTTTGCAGAAGTCCACTTGGTTAGAGCACATTTTACATGGACGCCCAATCACTGCAAGCTGCTGAACCAAAGGAGGTTCAAACATCTAAAAAATTTGACTAACTCAAGTATCATAAAAATGCTTCACATGAATTCCAAATGATCTCATATCTAAAAAACATTGGCATAAAATTATTGTTGTTTACCTTACATGTTTCTTCCATGGTCATAATTGAAACTTTGTTTATCATAACAAATCTTCTATGCTCATCCTGATTACTTACAATGAACACTGAAATGAAAAGAAAAAAAAAACACAAAAAATGACGATTAGTTTGGTTTGATAAATTTAGCACACACAATTCCCTTTTTCTTGTATGAAAAAGGAAAGAGTAAAAAAAAAAATGAATTTAATAATTTTTTAAAACTAGCAATTATAAAACTAGTTTGGTTCTCAGAAAATTTATGGGAAAGCAGGGAAAAAAAAGTGTAAACTTTTTCTCTTGTTTGATTGTTTATGGGAAAATTGAGGGAAAAACAAATATTTATGAGGAATCTATTTAACACTTTTGAGGAACAAAAAATGTTTTAGATGTTGTCAAATCGATAATTTAAATGTATTTAATTCCAATTAAATGAGTTTAATCAAACACATGAAATGAAATTGTGAATAAAATTATTTAAAAGCATTGAAATTCATGTCATTAAAGTTGTCCATAAAATTTGGTATATTAAAGCAAGAAAAAAACAAAGCAATTTGAATGACTTGCTAATAAAGCAGCTAACTAGAATATGCCCTAGAGTTGTTCTATGTATATAAGAAATAAACAGAGAACACAATAAATAAATAAAAAACCAGAAAATAAAATACAAACAAACGAAAATAAACAGCGTTGTTCAATGGTTATAAATGGTTATTTTTGCAAACCACCAAATCAAAACAGAGCATGAAAACGTGTTCAATATTTGTTTCAGGCTTGAAGCATCAAGAAAAAGAAAATCTTAAATCAAATAAATAGGACTAGCGAATGAATTGGAACTTGAAAGAAAAGTTCAAGTGCAAAAGAATTACCTGACTCTATATTGGCGGAGTGGCACTTTGATTAATATAGCACACCATTGATCATTATTTTTGGAATGTGAGCTATATAACGCCATTCTTCCCCTTTCTCAAATTGACACCGTTTTTCCAGTAGAGGACACCCGTAGATCCTCAGAAAAGAGAGGGAGTCTGAAAGTCTCTCTTTTGTCAAGTATTTGAGCTTACGACAGATCATGATCTCCAATGTTTTAAGAGAGGTGAGGTGTTGAAGACCCACTTTTTTCAAGGATTGGAGCATTGGGCACTCATGGATCCACAAACTTTCAAGAGAGGTGAGGTGTTGAAGACCCGCTTCTGTCAATGATTGGAGCCTCGAGCATTGACAAATTACTAATCGTTTTAGAGAGATAAGGTGTTGAAGAACCGATCCTGTCGAGAACTGGAGCTTTGGGCAGAAGTAGATCCTTAATTCTAAAAGAGAGGTGAGTTGTTGAAGACCCCCGCTGTCAAGAGACTTGAGATTTGGAAGATTCCAGATTTGAAGAGAAGTCAGAGAAGAGGGCAGCAAACACTCTTTGGGAAATAATTCAATGTCTTCACATCCACCTTTGATTATGAAATGAGTAAGAGAGGTCAGCCTTTGCAAACCCCACTCCACCTGGGGCGTGAGTTGGTTGCACTTCTTAATTTCAAGTTCACGTAGGTTGGAAGGCAAACCCTCTCTCTGAAACAACAATTCTGGACAATCATATAAATTCAAGTACTGTACAGATGACTGTCTGTGTGCCAATGACCTGAGCTTGGAGCACCTATGAATCGAACAAGACTTCAAGTTGAGAGCGCGTAATTCGATAGATTCAAGATCAGAGCAACCTCTTAGACGCAGGGAACATAAAGATGTGGGATCACCCTCTGAAACCAAAATCGAGAGCTTCTCAAGCCCATTAAGACCATTGATTTCGAAATCAGTCAACTTGGGGAAGATGCCTAATGAGAAGGATAACGACAGAGAATCATCGATAACACCACGTTCGATGATTAGACGTTCAAGGACTGGGAGATGGCATCTGAACAACTCAGGTACGAGAAACGCTAATTTCGAGCAGTTATAGATTAACAGTGATTTCAGTGTAGTGGGTAAACCAACTTTGTGCAGGGATCTAGAAAAAATACAATCACAGATTTTCAGATCATGAATGTTGGTTTGCGAGATTTCCTCCTCTAGCAGAGACTCCACATAATCACATTTTCTAATTGACAGCTGGTGTGGTGCCATTGGAAGTTGACTCCACTGAGACACATCTAAAATTTCAATTTCTGAAGTTTGAAGAGGTGTGAAGTCACAACCTGGCATTTGCAACCGCAGTTTACCAAAATCCACCATCCTCAACTGACGAATTGCAGGAACTGTGAGTGAAGCCATAAGCAGCTGCGGACATCCATCAATTTGAAGTTCCACCAATGAAAGAAGCTGTTCTGGTAATTTCCCAGTGAGTTTGGGACACTTTCGTATAAAAAGCTTTTGGAGACGAGGGAATTCTCCACAACATAACCATTTCTCCCAGTTCTTCATATCCTCAAATGATAGTGTTTCTAGGAATTGAAAGGAAGCATTCTCATATAACTCATCACCCACACACTCTACTCCATTCATCCTTGAGATTTGCAGATATTTAAGCTGGGTTAGCTGTCCAAGTGGTGGCAATGTTGAGCAATTGCCACAACCCCGAAGCTCAAGGGACACGAGATTCAACACTGAAGGATCTCCAAGCCAATTTGGAAATCCTTCACCAGGATAGTTTGTGATGGAGAGTTGTTTTAAATTTGGATGAGGTTGTAACTTGTTGAGTATATCATGCGTTGTTGCACCACTTTGTGTAACACCACTGGTACCCCAACCAAAGATTAACTCATAAAGATAACTTTTATCCTTCATATTAGCCCTTAATGCATCATTAACACTCACCACATTCTCCATGTTTGAAATACAAAGTTTTCCTCGAATCTCTGACAGCTCCCCCAATTCTCCAATTCTTAATCCATCGTTTTGGCCCACAATAAATTGAGTCAACCTTTGTAAACTTTTTAATCGACCAATTCCATGACTTGACATTTCTCTCAATGAACCACATCCATCAATATCAAGATAGCGCAAATTAATCAATTTTCCCATCTTTGAAGGCAATTCATCAAGTTTTGAACAATTTCTCAGCATCATCGTTTGTAAATTGCATAAACAACATGCTGATTTAGGTAATTTTTTAATCCTCGTGGAAGACAAATCCAAGTAACGCAAATGTTTTAAATTACCTATCGATTTAGGCAAATCAGTTATTGTATATGCACATAATGATAACACGCGTAAACACCACATTTTTGGTAATATATCTTGCAAAACTCTTTTACTCAACTTATACAAAGGAAGATCAACCCATGGCTTCACTCTTAAGAATGTCCGAAGAGATTTAGCTTTAGGGACAGCCTCAAAATTCTTAAATGCAACAAGCCTGGTATCATCACTATTAAAGTACAAAAAGTGGCGAGCCTTCTCAGATACTTCTGGTGGTAACTTATCATCATCTTCCACTCGAGCACAAAAATCTCCAGACACGTATTGAGCCAATTCATGTATTAGATCATGCATTACAAAGCATGATCCTTCTATTCCAATAGATTTTTGAAAGAAAGACTTGGCAAGAAGCTCATCAAAATATGACTCACCGATCTCTTCCATTCTCCTTCCTTTGTTTTGTTGTGCATGTAAAAGACCTTCTGCCATCCATAATAAAATCAGCTCCTCTTTGTTGAATTGGTGGTCCTGGGGAAAAATAGAACAATAAGCAAAACAATGCTTCAGAGGTAAAGAAAGATGATGGTAGCTTAATATCAAAGACGGAAGAATTTCGGAGCCACGCTGCGGATGCCATATTTCACTTCTCAACACATCGTCCCATTCCCTTTTTTCGTCCTTAGAATACAAGAGACAGCCGAGTGCTTTCACAGCCAAAGGCAATCCTTGGCACTTGTCCACAATCTGTCTGCCTATGCGTTGAAGCTCAAGGTATGCGTTGGGGTCTCTATCTTCAAATGCATGCTTTTTAAACAGGGACCAACTATCTTCAGAGCTTAATTCCCCAAGATGATGAGTAGGGACTGCTCGCATGGTTGTTGCAACAGATTGATCACGACTGGTCACGACAATCTTGCTTCCCTCTGCTGCGAGGAGTGGAGTTCGTAGAATATTCCAAACTTCACGATCACTAAGCTCCATATAACCTTCATCACGAGGCTTCAAATTCCAGACGTCATCAAGAACAAGCAGAAATTTCTTGTTACGAAGTTGCTCTGTGAGTTGAAGCTGAAGCAAATTTAGGTTGTCAGCGGAAGTAGGTGGAGAACCAATTTCCTCAAGAATTGTTTTGGTGAGTTTGATAAGGAAAAACTCAGTGGAAACACAGACCCATGCTTGCAAGTCGAAGTGTTTCTTCACTTCCTCATTTTTATAGAGACGCCGAGCAAGCGTGGTCTTGCCGCTGCCGCCCATGCCCACTATGGACATCACCCCCATTTTGTCGCCTGTTGTATTGTCAGAACGCAACCACTCCACCATCTCCTTCTGAATTCCATCCCTGCCGACAAAAATGGAGTCATGCTCCAAAGAAGTGGTTATTGGTGATCTTGGTCTTGGTGACCGTTTCTCGCCCCCACCTTCTGCCAGCCCCAACCCAACTTTTTCTAGTGCGATTTTTTCCAGTTGAACAATCATGCCCCTGACCCTGGACTCCATGCTTTTGATAGCAAATGGGGCCTTCACAGAAGCAGAGAACTTCTTCCATTTCCACGCCTTAAGAGTTCCGTCGGTAACGATCTCGTCCAGCAGGTCTTCCGCACCATACACAGCATCCTTGACAGGGACGAGCCACTCTTTGACATTTGGGTTCGAAAATTGCTTCACCTCCGCATCATCGAGCACATTGTGAACAACCACGAGTTTCCTCTTCAACTCGTTGAGGAGTTCATCGCTAAGGCTCCGTCGCCGAATGAAGTTTATGAGCTCTGGAGAAGCCAACCTTTCGAATAGAACTTGAAGCGAAGTTGAGAGGAGGGCGTCCGCCATATCTGTGTCGACTGTTGCTTTGCAATAGGAATTCAGAGGATTGGTTTCTGTTACCGCGATACCACCAAACTGCAAAAGACTGGGTTTGGATTACCACACTGCAGAATGCTTGAAGGAATCATTATTGGTGGTGGACCCAGCTGCCAGATATTGGTGGTGGACCCAGCTACACTGCAGAATGCTTGAAGTTATTGGTGGTGACCCAGCTGCCAATATTTGTCAAACACCATAGTGGTGAGAAAAAGAACAGGAAAAGCGAGTGGGAGGTAGATGCGCTTTCCCCAAGGAAAGCAGAATCAACAACAGCATTCGGTATTTTTCTTTTTCATCTACGCATTTCTTCTTTCTTTCTTCTAGTATTATTATTAGTAGACATATACACACAAATATTTGTTTATAACATTTTCATTCTTAATATTATAAAATTTATTATTAATAATATTTATACTAATATTATTTTTTAATAATTATATTAGTATCAGGATTTTATAATTAGTATCCTTACTTTTATTGCTTATAATAATAATTATTATTATTATATTATGTTATTATTAAAATTTATTAGTATTTTCACATAAACAATGATATATGCATAAGACATATTAAAATTTTGAATATTATGGTTATTATTATTTAATAATAATATTATTATTTGATTCAAAAAAAGTTTATAATATAATAATAACAAAAATAATTTTTTTAATAAAATAAATTATAAAAATATAATAATTTTATTATTTATAAAATACATTTATTTTAATGCAATTAAAAAAATTAAAATAATTTTAAAAAATTTAAAAATTTTCAAAAAAAAGTTAAATGGGACGGGATTAGGATGGGATCGATCCATCCCAATGTCGTCCCGTTGTCATCCCTAACTCATCTTGTGATAATTAAGGCCATTTTTTATCATTGTTTTTTTAAAATGGTCTTTTATCCTTAATATATATATATATAATAATTAGAAATAAAACATAATTTTTGTTTTTAAAAATAAAAAATAAGGCATTTTTAGATCATATCCTTTTAGTTACTTTTATTTGTTTTTAAAAAGTAATTATATAAATATAAAAAATAAAATAATTTAAATAAAATTTATTTTTAAAATATAGAAAATTAGTTAATAACACTTTATCTTCTCAAGCTCTTGTTTTATAAAATATCATAAAATAATTTTCAAAAACTTTTTTTTTTCACTATTTTGACAAACAAAACGTGTTGCAATAATGCACTTAAATTCAATGAACCTAAAAGCCAAATGTGCAGTGTTGACTTTTCAACAGAGAGTTCACACATGCCCATTTTTTTAATTAAAGCACTATTGATATAAAATATATATTTAAATAAAAATTAGACTTTTAAAAAAATTAAAATATATTTTTAAAATTAAAATATATTTTTAAAATGTTAAAAAAATATTTACAATATTTCCTTAAAAAAAACATCTTCCAAAAACATTTCTTTAAAAAATACTTTCACCGATAACAATTTAGACACACTTGTGATTTAATAGTTAAATATTCTTTCCAATTCAACTATCAGTTTGTATTACCACGATACCACCAAACTGCAAAAGACTAATTTTGGATTACCAAAATGCAGAAGAGCTGAAGGAATCATTGATGGTGGACGACCCAGATGTCCACATTATTTGTCAGACACCATAATTGAGTGATGAGGAAATGAAAGAAAAGAAAATAAAAAACAAAAAAGGTGATGCCAAACATGGTCTTATAAGGTGGGTGGAGCGAAAGCAACAAAGGAAACTAGCAGGATTTTTCATTGCTATTCCATACCTTAAAGGACAAATTTTGAATTACCAAAATACAAAAGACTTGAAGGAATCATTGATGGTGGTGGACCAGATGTCCACATTATTTGCCAAACACCATAATTGAGTGATGACAAAACAAAAGAAAAAGCAAAAAAGGTGATGCCAACATGGTCTTGTAAGGTGGGTGGAGCAAAAGCAACAAAACAAACTAGTAGGATTTTTTTATTGCTATTCCATATCTCAAATGACTAATTTTGAATTACCAAAATATAAAAGACACGAAGGAATCATTGATGGTGGTGGACCAAGATGTTCACATTATTTGCCAAACACCATAATTGAGTGATGAGAAAATGAAAAACAAAAAAGGTGATGACAAACATGGTCTTATAAGGTGGGTGGAGCGAAAGCAACAAAGTAAACTAGCAAGACTTTTCGTTGCTATTCCATACTTCAAAGGATTGATTTTGAATCATCAAAATACAGAATACTTGATGGAATCATTGATGGTGGTGGACCCCGATGTCCATATTATTTGCCAAACACCATAATTGAGTGATGAGAAAATGAAAAAAAAAAAAAAGTTAAGAAAAAACAAAGAAGTGATGCCAAACATGGTGTCGTGAGGTGGGTGGAGCAAAAACAACAAAACAAACTAGTAGGATTTTTTGTTGTTATTCCATACTGAGAAAATAAAGGGCTATTCTAAATAGATAAAAACACCCAAGAGAGGAGGTGAATAGAAGTTAAAAAATTTCTTTTTAAACACAATAAAATTAAGCATAAGAAGTACAAATATAAAGAAGTAAGGTTATAGAAAGTAAACTCAAATTTATAGTGGTTCGACACTTCCTTACTTACATCCACTCTCCTCAAGCTCCTAATCGAGTGAGGGTTCCACTTATACTTGAAGTTTCAACCAAACTTCTAATCACTTTTTACACTTGGATTTCATCTCCAATGGACTCTTACACAATCTTTTCAAGTCTTTACTCACTTGAAGGTTTTAACACTCAATTAACAAGTTTGAATCTCTCAACCTAGCTCAACAATGACTCAAATACAACTCAAGGCTAGGATGAATCACTAAGGTGCACTAAAGAATATGCAAATGAAAATTTAATGCACTAATAAAATAATGAGAGCTTTTATGGCAATAATAAGTAGGTAAACAAATAAATGCAAGTGTTCTCTTACTCATAAATGAGGTAGAGCTCTCAATTTATAGGTTTCTAACCTCAGGAGCTAAAAAGCCAAAAAACAGTCTCAACTGGTTGAACTGGGGGTTGACTGGTTCATTAGCCGTTGGAACATTAAATGCTTGGCAGGTGACCGTTACCCTCGACCAAACCTTAACTGAGAAGGCAAATCCATCAACCAGGAAAGAAAGGCTACTAGAAGAGAGAGAATGTTTTTCACATCTCTCAACCGGACCTTGACATAGAAAGAGTAATCGGTAGACCGATACCTTAGCTGATTGAGCCGATTGGCCAGTGCCTCGACTAGTTCACCATTTTTAGTCTGAAAACCTATCTTTTTCTGGTCTTTTTGCTTCTAGCACTTAGGTAAGGACTTTAGATAAAATAATATGTCAATTTTGAAATGTTTTGCCTAAGGTTCATTTGATAGAACTCGGATTTTGATGGAAATGTAACTTTAATGCATAAACCGAGTTTTAAAGATGTATGAAATGATATGAATATCCTAAGTACACTCATGCATTTATCTTACGTATGTTTCCTATGATTAAAAGGTCGTTCAAAAGTCTTGATCTTGCATTCATTAGGTCCTTTAATGAATTTCCAAATTAACACCTGAAATTCTTTATAATTCAAATCAATTAGTAACTTAACCATGATTTGTTATAATCAAAACATGATTAGGAGAATCATTGGGCTAACACATACCTCAAAGGACTAATTTTGAATTACCAAAATATAGAAGACTTGAAGGAATCACTAATCTTTTTATAATTTAGAAAAATAAGTAAAACGAGTTTGAAGAAATGTATAAAAATAATTTATTAAATTTAAATTTATTTCTTATTTTCCTTCATTTTTTCTTTTTTTCTACTTTTTCTTTCTATTTTCTTTCCTTCTCGTTTTCCCTCAAATTTTCCAAGAGCCAAATATAGCTTAAAGGTTTAGAATCTTATGCACAAGACTTTCAATTTTTTTTACAATATTATTTTATTAGTTAAGAATTAAAATTTAATGTACCATATCTAACACTAACAAAAAAATTTATAACAACCAATCTTATCTTTTAAGAATATATTGTTTAAATGAGATTAAAAATTAAAAATAAATTTTAATTCATTTAACAACTAAATTAAAATGAAATTTATATATATATATATCATAAATTTATACAATTTTGAATCATTTTATATGGAGGATTGAGAATGGAGAGATTGAAGAATTGTTTGGTGACGAGGAGATTGATCGAAGATTTTATAGTCTTAAGGTTCTATGGGATGAAATTTTTTGTAAAGAGTTTAAATTTTTGTAAAAAATAAAATTAGTTTTATGTTATTTGATTTCATGGAAATACAAAGTTTTAATTCAAAGATTATGTTTTAAAAATATTATTTTTAAAATATATTTAGTAAAGATTTATAAAAATTTAAAATTAAAATTAGTTAATCTATCAACTAAATTAAAATAAGATTTATATATTATTTTTATAGATTTACATGTGTAAAATCTTTAAAATGCCTCAACTTAAAATATCCTTACAAAATTTCATTAATCTACTAGCAATCTGCATATTGTCTCTACATAGAGTCAATTTGCATTAGGATGAATACCATCATAATAATAATTACGCTCCACATATGATGTATCTTAACATCCACTTGGAGGTTAAAAAATAATTAAAGTAAGGGAAACTAATATATTTAAAATTTAAAAATCATTATGAAGATTTGGACAATAATTCAAGTAGGCATCTTTGAAATTTGGCTTCCAAATCCCTTTGTCAATATACACCACCCTATGACAATTAAATAAATTAAAAGAAGGAAAAAAAATGTTAAAGGAATGACAAAACATAGGGAACAATTATATTTAAGGAGTGGATGGAGTTGATAATGACTAAAGGGTACAAATCTTGCATAATTGAACTAAAAAGGTAGAAAAGGTTTGTAGATTGTTGTGGAAGATATAAACCCACTTTGTGAGTCAAAAATGCTCAAAATACCCTTAAGGGTGTTTTTTAAAAAAGGACAATTAAGTACTCATGATAATTAATATATTAAGATTTCAAGAAAAATTAATAATAAATAAAATCTTTTTCTAAATCTATTTAACAATCATATAGTTTTTATTTTATTTTATTTTTTCAAGTGGCAACTATTATCTTAATTTATTTTTCATTTTAAGGTTCAATTATTATTATTCTTTATTTTGAAATTTAATTAAATGAAACTGTATAAGACATGTTTATATTAATTAGCTAAAAAGGATAGATTTTTTAGCAATATGATTAAAATAAATAAAAACAAGGAATTTGATTTTCTTTATAAAATAGATTAGGAAAAGTATATTTCGATACATTCGTATGAAAAAAAAATTCATAAAATAGGAACTCAAGTTTATAAAATACAAATTTTAAGCATTCATCTAAAAATAATTATCATTTCATGCATTTTTTTTGTCAAATATATTATATTTGATAATTTAGGTATTATATTTTAATAATATAAGTAGTACCTTTGACCCCCATAAAACTTGAATTATTTTAAATAGTTTCTATTATATAATTATTTAACCATTTGATATAAATATTAAATAATAAAAAATATATCATTTTTTAAAGAATTTTAATTATATTTGACTTTCTTTTGTATTTTCTATGGTGTAATTCACATATGAGAAAATCATTTTCTTTAACATTTTTTTTTCTTTCCTTAATAATTTTCGAGAACCAAACAAGGCTTGTAGGTTTGAATTATAGGGTATAGATGCCAAAAATACCAGAATGAGTTTGGGTTTTCATGCTAAATGTCTTTATTATTATTTGGTAGCACTTTTCCAAAATTGTTCCATTCCCAAAACCACTTAATTTGCTTAAATATTTTTACCTCACGATATCATAACATTATAATGGAATAGATTTTGTTGGTGTTCAAATCATGTCAACTCAATTTCCAAACCATTCGGATTGTCATTTGGTGAAAAATAGAAAGAAATTTTACTTTATTGAAAAGCATTTCATTTTGATTTGAATATGCTGCAATGAAATAGTTACTAAACCATGGGGTAGCAGAAGAAGTAATCGAGAAAATGAAGAAGGATGTTCAAGAATTCTTTATGCTGCCATTGGAGAAGTTTTCAAGATTTCTCCTGAGTAGAAAACTTAATGGTAAGAGTACAATAAGTCATATGAAATTGGAGAACTGAAAGAGCATAAGAACCATGTTTTATTAAAAGACCTGTGAAAGTTTAATCAGTCATGGAACTACTAAGAGGGGATGAATTAACAGTTTTCTTAAATTTTGTCCAAAGTTATGAATTTTTATTTTTTATAATTTTTTTTTACTTAAATTGAAACTTATTAATCAAGGTAAGATTTCAGCCACATCGAGAAACAATTTACGTGAAAAGGGACTGATAAAATCTTGAGTTTACAGATGTAAAAATCATAAGGCCAAAGACTGTAGAACTCCAACCCACTGAATCAAGAATAGAAACACAAATTTATCTACCAACCTACACTAATCTCATATCTACAATGCAACACCATCATACTCTTAAGTGACTTGAAAGGATGTGAATATTTCTCACAAACTTCATAATGAAATTCAAATTAGCTCTGAGAGTTTTGGGTTAGGCACAAAGAGTAATAATGCATAGCTTTTGTGTGTGAGTTTTTAAGTGAACTTAAGACTCAATTTAAAGCATGTATTTTACTAAAAATAAAAAAATAAATTTAAGAAACTTCAAGAATTTTGGAAAGATAAATTTTAAAAAAAATTCAAAGAGAGTCAGAAAATGTTTCCTTTTTAAATTCTCAATTTAATTTATTTTCAAATTTATTAAGAGTTTAAGAAATATTTTCTTTTTAAATTATCAATTTAAAACTCTCTTTTAAATTAATTTTCATGCAAGTCTACTCTATACATTTTACATCGTTATTCTCAATTAACTCAACAATATTAGAGTGTAACATCCCCAATTGATTTTACACCAACCTTAAGTCTTCAAAGACAATGATTGAGGCATTTCTTCTCCTATTTTCTCCGATGTAGAAAAAAAAACTTGAATAAGGTTAAAGCTGGTCTATAGCAAAAAGTCTTAATTTGAGTTAGCCTCTTTTTTTCTTTTCCAAATGATATGCAGGTCCATCTAGCCTTCAACTCAATTTTTTTATTCAAAAATCACATGTGGATATGTGAACAAGTAAAAGTTGAGTTTTACCAAGCATATCATTTTGAAAATTAGGAAATTTAAAAGGTATTAGTTTGTTAAACTCACCACCCCTGTTTATTCTACAAAACAAGAAGATTAGCAAAGAAAAAGCATTCATATTTGTACTACAAAATAAAAAGATTAGCAAAGAGAGAAATTGTAAGACTTAATTTTTTAATTAAAGCCTCAATTGACAATTGCGGCTTTTTTTTTAAACTGAAATCTCAATTGTCAATTGAGGCTTTATTTTTGTGGAAGGATTATGTGACACTCACGTGACTAGAAAAAAGATAAGTTTCAAAAGTGGCTTAAAAGGTATAAATTTTATGATCAAAGATGCCATTTTGACCCAAAATCCCATGGGTGCATGAGACTCTAGTTAATCATAGATTTCATGGATAAAAATCAGAGTTAGGATGATTCAACCCCAAAGCGTCAAGAATTCTTTAACATAATGTTAGAACATTTTCCAATTTAAATTCGAGAGTTGACTTTATTTGAATATGCTTTTGATTTTTTTTTTTAAATAAGCTTCAGTGTTTTTCTTAAAAATAAATAAAAATGGGAGCTTCTATATAGAAAGTAAAAATTTTATCCAACAAATATAAGGCTCACCTTATATCCTTATAAAATAAAAAATTTTAAATTTTTTAATACCTCAAAATTTTTAATCAATATTTAAATATCATTATATTTTCAATATGATCCTTTAAAAGTTTAAATTACTTATATTTTTATTTTCAAAAATACAAAAAAAAAAGAATGATTTTTTTTGTTTTTTAATTAATAAGATGGATGAAATAATCCCAAATTTGCAAAAATAACTTCTTCCATGTTTGAATTTGAAAAATAACTCATTTCCAACATAAATACTCTTCAATATTTGGATTATTTTAATATAAATTTTAGAAGAAAGTGTTATTTTGACAGGAAATCATGAAGGACATTTTTGTTAAAAATTGATCTTTTTTTAAGGCTAAAATATATATAGGCTTATATTTACAAATTTGAGACTATTCCGTCCTCTTAATCAAATAACTTAAAAAAGAAAAGAGTTAATTCAACAAGTGGGTTTAAAATACTCACAAAATTGCAATATATATATGAAATTACAAATTTACCCTCGTGTGTTGAGCACATGACACTTCCATTCATTAAAGCTAACATTGTTAAATAACAAATGTACATTGCAGCTATTTAAGAAGCATGAAGGGCACATTGCTTGATTTTAGTACATGGTGAGAAACTTGTTGAACAAGTTATGTGTAAAGTTTTATGGTTCATGTATGATAGAAAATACAGATCTACTATAACACTGGATTTGCAATTTGGGTTAATATTTAAAGAAAAGACCATAGGACAAAAAGAATTAAACTTTTAGTGGAAAACAATAAAGAAAGGACTACATGGAAAAAGGGAAGAGATCATTATAAAGCAAGATTATTGAATAGAAATAATTCCAAGATCCTAAGGCAAGTCATAGAGTATCACTACTACTATCACAAAAAGGGGTATATCATAAAATTTATGAAATTTTGAAAAAGACCTAAAAAGCGAAGAAAAAAAAAAAACAAATCAAAGAAGCCTACAAGTGTAACTAGTGTTCTTAAAGTTAAGAAATGAAGGTAATAAATCAAAAGTAGATTTGTTAATAGTTTTTAAAATGCTTGAATTAGGAATTGTCTACTTGTACCATACAAGCCCTTGTAGAGACTGGTTTGACATGTAAATTGTTTGTAAAATCATTTTAATGGGCAATGATGCACCAAGTTGCTCCACGAGAAGGGGAGGGGCTTGTGAAACCATCACTTGTCGTGGCATACATCGTCGGGTAATCACGAATGAGGGCATCCACGGGAGGCCAATGTCTACTCTCGCTCCACACCCCTCTAGTACAAGGCTCTAGGAGGGAGAGAGGCAACAAGTGTGTGACACCAAGGTAAATATGCTTGACCTTATGGCTTTGGGAGCAACTTGCATTTAAAGGCTTGATGATTCACAAGATTCTACAATTCATACCAAGTATTGCATTTTGCGACGTTCTTCATCAATGAGAGAGCCTAGATATCCATTGTCAAGAATTATTTATGTATGAAAACAACGGCGCCTAACCGACATGCCCAAGATCAAGGCAACTGGAGCGTGTTGCTTCGCCCAAGTTACTTAGCGCGTTTTGTGCCGAAGTTTGTTGTTCGCTCAAGAGGGCTTTTGTGAATCTTTGTAATAAAGGGATAATACAGAGTGGGCCGTAATTTAGCATCTTACACGCTTAGTTTCTTCCATTGGTGGCATATATTATTTTGTTTGCCATTGGTGATTATTTAATAAAACTATGAGAATATTTCATGAAATATAAATAAGAGGTTTTTAGGATATTTAATCGATGGTAAACAAAAGTTGAAAACTAAGTAGGGAGGAAGATAAAATATTTTAGATTTGATAGTGGACTTGAGCATTAGAACAAGAAGTTCACAAAGTATTGCGAGAATTCTTATATTACTTAACATCACATGTAAAGAAATTACAAAGCAAAATGGAGTGGTTGAAAAGATGAATAGAACACCATTGGAATGACTAGGTGGCTAAGATTAACCATTGGGTTACTTAAGAATTTAAGGGCTAAAGCTATCAACATAACTTATCATGTAATTACTTAGTTGTCAAGTTTTACAATTATTTTCAATATTCCAAAAGAAGTGTCAAGTAAATCAATTGACTTTTCATCTATTGAAATATTTGATTGTTGCACTTATATTCATATATAGGTGAAAAAAAAATTCAATCCAAAATAAAAAAGGTATATATTCCTTGGGTTTGAAAAAAGGATTGATCAAAGACTATAGACTTTGGGATCCAACAATTAAAGAAAAAAAAGTGGTGAGCAGAGATGAATTCGATGAAAAACATATGTTAAAGAAAGATCAAGGACAAATGAAATTGGTATTGAAAAAAAATTCAACTACATGACCAATCATCGAGATGAAATTTGAGGAAAATGTCATTAAATATGAAATCCCTCCTAATTGATGTCCCTATTAGAACTTTATATGGGCATCTTTCTCTATTGCTCTAAAGAATCATCGGATTGGGTAAGGACATCAATTTTAAGATTTTAATTTTTTTTCATTATTTATTGGAATAGGAGATCTTTAAATTTTTTTGGGGCTCAATTAGGAAGGATGATAGTCATCAATGTCTTGGTGCTATGTCAAATGAGAATCCAATGCACATGTTGACTAAAGTTGTTCTTAAGGATAAGTTCAAGCATTGGTTGAATGTCATTAATTTTTCATTTTGTAGAACATGGAAGGTCAATTTTATCGAAGAGCCAGGTCAATCAACTTCTATTAGGACTTCCATTGATTCTTGATTTGACTAGAGGGACTCCTAGCAGTAAATTTGTATGAAGGGGCCCTACGGAGATGCAAGAGCTGCCAATCGGATCGACCAATAAATGATAGGCCCATGCAGAGATGTCCCTGAAATAGGGGATTGGTTGATTGGAAAGCTTAGGCAGAGTATAAAGGAGAACAATTTAGCATTTTGGGAAAAGCACATATGAAGATGTTTACAAGTTTGGAAATTTGAGTTAAAGAAGAGATGGTCTAAAAATGTTTCAAATTTCAATTTTATGTTTTTCTAAGTTTGATATATCCTATATGGATATTTGGGAAGTCTTCTCTTGTTACATAAGGTAGTCCTATGATGAGATTTGTTATGAAAATAGGTTCTTCCTCGTGTGAAATATTCCTATGAAATTAAGAAGGAATATAGGAAGAGTTTTGATTGAAATTATGAATCTTTTTTTATGTAATTAGAACTTAAATATGAGAGTTTCAGAATTGTAATTACACCTTTGAATATAAATAATTGATAATAGTGAATTAGTTTACCTTCTCCCCCTAGATGTAGGTAAATGCTAAATTATGTTAAATCTTGTATTCTCATATGATTTTTTTTTTTTCATTTATTTTTCATTTTCTTGCCCATTTCTAACTTGCTACTACATAATAACAGGTGGTATCAGGCTTTTTGTGTTTGCACAACAAATGGTCTCAGTATTTCCAGCACCACAAAAATGATATTTTACTTAATTGCTCCTCAGTGGAAAAGTTGGAAAGAAAAATTAAATCATCGACTATACCTTTTTTTTTTTTTTCAAAACTTTTCTCGTCTTTGTGCAAGAAAATTAGTATATTTTCTCTTTAGTATTTGTTTCTCTTATATATATATATATATATATATATATATATATATATATATATATATATATATATATATATATATTCAAATGAAACCTTAATCATCTTTTATATGAAGTATAAAAGAATTAGAAAATATTCAAATTTTAAATGATTTTTATTATACTTTGTCCACTTCCTATTTCATATATCAAATTACAATAGAATTTAAAATTCTTTTATACGTTTTTCCCCCCTTTGCTACCACATAAATGCAAAGACAGTATGTGAGTTAAATACCTTAAAAGAAAAAGAAATTAAAATGCTATAGAAAACAAATGTAACCTCTTGAAATTCAAGGAAACAAAACACTAAACTTTTTCATGTATTTTATTCCATTTATAAATGCAATATGACAAAAATAGACAAAAATATAAATGGAAGCCCTTTGGGTCCTTCATTTTATATTTTATCAACTTCGACCAATTCTATTTCTATAGCACAACCGATACTATAAAGTTCAATGAGCATATAATATATAAAGATACTAATCAATACGAATTATTCTTTCTTTCAAATGGCTACTTGTATTAAAAATTAAATGTAATTCCTCCTAAACAATAAAATATGTTGACAAGATTTCAATGAATATACAGTACATAAAGATATGACCAATTAGTATGAATTATTCTTTCTTTTAAATAACTACTTGTACTAAAAAAATAAGTAAACGTAATTCCTCCTAGACAATAAAATATGTTGACACAAGGAGGAATATATTTACTAATTATATTATTTGCAATAGCCTCAATCTTGCGACGTTTTTCGAACCAACCATAGACTTTATTGAGATAGGTTAACCAAGGGAGCTCCCACTCTCATAACTCATATATGAAAATTTCATCTTGTACAACTCAAATAGAAACCCATAAATACCCGTTGAAACCACAATGTAATAAAAAATAAAAAAACATATTTCAATGGATTCAATCAGTATTTTTCCGATCTCGGATAAACAAACAAATTTTTCTTTATTTTGTTTTTTTTTTCATTAATCTTTGTAAGTAAATTATATTTTAATTTAACAAAGCACTAAACTTTAATTTAATTTTCATGCAGGATTAACTAGCTTATCATAATAAAATTTATCAATATAGCTGAGCAAAGATTTGATGTAATAATACCATACAAAATTCAAGTAAAATTAAATTAATCAAATAGGACACTGTGGTTATATTTGGATACATATTCTATTTTTTATTTTTAAAATTAAAATTTTGATATAAAATATGACAACCCTTTGTATAAAAAATAAAAATTTATCCTATAATCTTAAAACTACTTTTCAATATTAAAAAAAAAAAATGAGGACGTGTCCTAAAATTTTAAACAAATTTAAAAATATTTTTAAATACCCAAGATATCCACTTTTTTCTTTTTTAATAAAAATTCCTATATTTGATATAAAACTCTATTTTAAAAAATGAAAAATAAAAAATGTATCCAAACATAAGCTAAATTGTTAGAGTTCATTGTGAAATTTCTTTGATTCTACAATTCATAGTGAAATGAAGATGAGAGATAACTGACTGAACTATGAAAAAAAAAAAAGTTAACATTGATGAGATTCAAAAATGCTAGTTAATGAAAGTTTCTCCGCCAGGATGACTAAGAAAAATGCTGAAAAATGTGTCATGCCCAAAGCAATGTTACAATGAAGAATAGAATGAGAGCTAACCCGAAACAAAATCCGACAATCGCCATGAAAGCCTGGATGCAGAGGAAATGTAACTAGAGACATGTAAGGAATCATTAAGCAAGTGAGAACAACATCAAAATCTCATGTACGACTTACCTTTCCCTGAGATTCAAACTTGAATTTTACTGTAAACCATGACAATCCTCTATCTACAATAGGAGCAAGTGCAAGGGCCCTGCATGAGAAGCACCTCTACAAAAATCACAGAAAACCCAAAGGAAAAAGAAAAAAAAAGAATACATAAATAGAAACTAGTCTACCAGAAACTAGAAGGCTGCAACAAATAATCTCCAAATGTCCGATTTAATATTTATTTACGAATGCGCTAAAAGGCCTTTTCATTAGAGAAATCTAGAATAAAAGAGGATAAGGAGCCATTTGGATTACAGAGGTCAAAGATTGGGTTGGATGGGAGCAAGTTTAACCTCCTCAGTAAAAATGAAAATGCAAGGCCCATCATCAACGCTAGGTTCAAAAATTGACACCATTACTTCAAGACTTTCTTTTTTCGTTCTTCAATTGTCATTTTGATTCAAAGAAGCAGCAGCATGATAGATTAAACAATCATCATAAACCCAGTTGCAAGTTATAAGGATAAGAAAGAAAATGAACAGAAAACATATATGAGAGAACTGATAGGCCAAAAAAATCATTGTTGAAGGAATCGAGCATAAATCTCTGAACTAGGAAAATTCACTGATTTTGGGTTATTTTGTGATAAGAGCATTGCAATATCCCAATAAACTGTTACGCTAACTAAAGATTTAAAACAGAATTTAGCTGCTTACCCTCCAGCTCTGACAAGTTTAGTGACCTGGCTGCCTGCCCACACCATAGCCATGATTTTGACAAATCTGCCAATTGGATTCCATATGTCAAGATATTTTGAAAAACTTGTGCAAAAATAAACTTTTTGGAATAAGTTTTTACCTTTCAACTGCCGCCAAATAACCCATCCTTCCTGGTGCTGGAGCAATATAAAACCTAGAAGCAGCATAGTGAATTCAGAGTTATACTGGTTATTTGAAATCTACTCTGAACACCTATGATAGAGACTGCAGGATGTGGTAAAACACTAAGGCATATTTCAAACTACATTATAAGGTATTTGATTAGAAAATTAAATAAATAAATAAATAAAATAACATAACATAAAATACAAAAAAGAAAAAAAAAAATTAACAAACTGAATTTGTCCATATGCAACAATATGCAATTGTTAGCCATGAATCCCAGTTATGTCGGTTTCCAGTATTAATAATTAAGCATGATGTTTATGAACTAGACCAGCATTCTAATAACTCTAGATTGAAGGGCATGGATGTCACATTTGTATTCCATCATGTGCAACTAACATCACATTGAAATAATATCCACTAAAGCAAGTTAAGACCCAGTATATCAGATTAAATTTTTTCTACCATGAATATAAGCTTGATAAAAATGAAGATGGAAATGCAATACTTCTTTATATGACATAATGAAGGGAACCAAATACAGGGACTCCCCATTCCAGATGCAGAAAGCCAAGTTACAACCTTTGCCAAATAAAGAGATCCACCATAAGTTCATTTTTAGACATGCTATAGTTGAATATGCCATCAATAAGTGATCAAAAGCCAATTCAGATGGGAATAACAGCCACAATGTTGGGAAGGTCAATAACAAAAGCATTGACTTGAATGTTGGCAGTGTCATTTACACTGGCCATAAGAACCAGAGGTAATGCATACAGTTGGTAAGGTGGGGAGGAGGGGATGAGAAATTGAAAAGTCTTGAATTTAATTGTTTCATGCAATTCCGTTTTCCAATACTCTATACGATAATATACATTGTACAGCACAAGAATAGGGTTGTTTTAAAATTTTGAACAAATAAAAATTTCATATCAATATCTAATATTTAATAAAAAAGAATGAAACAAGAGTAAGTACATTCTCTTCTCCTTAACATGGTATTAAAGCAGTCTCCAAACTCTTAACTCCTAGTTGCAAACTTGATTTCCACTGGAAGTTGCAGTTTGCTCATTTTGTTATTCAAGTAAGTTACTTCAATCTATCATAGTTTAAATGACTTGGGATGGTAGTTGTCATGGGCACGAATTTTCCCACAAATTTTTCGCATTCATGCAGCGCTTAGAAGCCCTCTAAGCCAACATACTCAAACCCACATGAGATTGCAATCAAGAAAAAACTCACAAAGACACACAAAGCTATGGAGCTCAATCCCTAACTTGTATTTTATTTCTTCTCTAAATAACAATACAAGACATAGCTTAACAAGACTTCCACAATCTCTTTGGTGAGTTCATGCTCTCTCTCAAGCTATGTTTTAAGAAAGTTCTCCCTCTCAATATACCTCTGTATATTCTCTATGATCTCCAGATTGCACGATAATTCAAAGGGCACTCCAGTCCTCCTTTTATAGGTGTGACACCAACCGCTCCCTATTTGATAAGGAGCAAGGAATCCTAGTTCTACTCAAACTACAATTAAAATAAGAATCACTCCTATTCAAACTCAAATTACAATAACAATTTGAATTCAACTCTGAACTTTCAAATGTCTTCGGCCCATTCCTCATTCATTTGAAACTCCTTGTATCAGGCCACGTATCAGCCCTTCAATTCCCTGGTTTGTGGTGCAATACATCTTCCTTAAGCTTGTCCCAATGCCAAGACATCTTTGTTGTGTTCTGCCTGAAGTCTACCCACTCTTGTGCCTTGAGTCAGTCCATTCATGCATTTGAATCAGCTGATGCATCCGATCAGCTTGCTATAGCGTCTCTAGGCAGCCTACTACATGTGTCTCTATGCAACTAGTGTGCATGCCAAGCCCTCTCTTAGCCTACAGATCTAGCAATTTTCCTTGGTGCCAATCTTTCCTAAGGCTGTAGCCCCTTGTTGTTCCTTGAGCATGTCAGTCATGCCCATATGTGTTCCCGCATCTGGATCACGTCCATGCTGAGGCAACCTGCCCAAGTTTGCTCTGCCTAGCTGTTGTTATGGCATCATGCCATGCCCAAGCCCTCTTCTTGGTGCAGCAACGAGTCATGGCATTGCACCCATGACTCATCATCTCTACGCACAAGGCATTGTGCCTTTGTGCTAAGCATTAGGCATCACATCTGAGTCGGCTTCCCTTATCTCTATGCACAAGGCATTGTGCCCTTGTGCCAAGCCACCTCATTGCAGAAGGCTTTTCCCCCTCATGCTACAGTCGGGAAGGGAAGACTGCATAGCACCCCATGTCGTTGCAACCTTGAGTTGCACACCATCACATGTCATGGAGCCCATATATGGTTACTAGCAAGGCTTGCCCATGTGCCTTGCTCATGTTTGAGAACTTGCACCAAAGCCCCTAAGTGTGGCCATGCCCATGCCACCTCGTCTCCCTTGAGTCACCCCCACCCTCACCCCCTTAAAAGAGCATTTTAAGCCCTTTTAATTAATTCAAGAAAATCTAGAAAATTCCACTTCCACTTGGAGTCTCCTTTTTGAAGGTTCCTATAAATCTTTTATCTCTAAGCAAATTAACCAAGTCACTTAATTGTTTTGCAACATTCCTTCCCTTCCCATAGTGTATTTCAAGATCTCTTAATGAACAAGACAATTGGTGGAGGGCATGAAGTAAATGGAATTTATCACCATATCGGCCCACCTCTTACTCCAATTGCTCTACATACTTCCATTTCTTCTATGTAGTGGCACACCTTTCACTTCGCATCTTTAGCATATGGGACTTCTAGTTATATTGGACTCCCAAGTTAAAGCACCAAGTTTGTGAGTCAAGCAAATAGCATCACCATAGTGTTGTTCTAGTCCTTTTTGTTCTATAATCAATAAGAGGAGTACTAGTCCTTTTCATCTTGTTCATTTAGACATTTACAGTTTATGTAGTGTTGTTCCTAATGTTGAACTAAACTTTTTTATTGCTATTTTATTAATTAGATCAATGAAAATGGTATGAGCATAAAGAGGCTGAATAATAGGTACTAATCTCTTAAAAAAAAACTATTTTGTAGAAACATCATCAGGTGACTATGCACAAGTAAATGGTCAGACAAGGCGTGAGAAAAACATTCATTTTTGTGCAACAACCAAGTATTTGCATCTTAATCAACCAAAGAATAAATGGCTGAAGACAATAAATGACTGAACAAAAAGAAAATCATAAGTTTTAGGCCAGACACTTTTTTCATCAATTATATACAACAACAATAAATCAAATAGTCCTAAATTTCAAAAGAATAATGCTCAGCAGCTATGCATACTCACAAGTCACAAATACCTCATCCTTGACTAATTTACATGAATGAATTATTTACTTACCATACCAAGAGAAACGTTGTAAGATAGTATGCAGTATTCAGGAGTCCATAGGATAATATTCCAGAAATTCCATATCTCTTCAGTTTCTTTAGAAGACTGAAAGGTTAAGCAAGAATAAGCTCTCAATGTAAGTAGACATGCATTTCAGCATACAAAGGGCAAAAGGATTGAGGTATCACTTCTTACAGATTGTTTGCATGAAATTCAGTAGTAGAAGAGAAATTAAAATGATTGGGACAAGATCACTCATCCAAACAATAGTTTATTTACTGAGAAAAGGTCTAAAGCATAATCATGCAGTAGACAAAATGAATCTTTTGTGTCATGTTCCAATAATGTTAACAAACTACATTAAATTCGTAAGGTTACATAGAAAAAGAAAGAAAAGACATTGTTGCAATAGTTTGGCTGTTACACTGCTAGCACCCAGACTACGACCAAATCCTTGCATTGAAATTGAATTTCAAACTCCCAATGTGAAAAAGGAAGATACAAAAAAGAAAAGAAAAACAGGAGGAAAAAAAAAAAGGGAAAGAAAAGAAACATGGGATTTCCATGTATAATACATACATATTATATCTATAGATAAATGCATGTATGGGCATATGTCATAGAGGCTGGTCAGAAACATTTCAAGAAGTTTCACAACTTGCTTTGGAATGACAAACACCTGGATCAACAAATGGCTTGTCTCCATTATTGAGAAATTGCGGGTAAATTTCATCCACTACAAGCATGGGGTGGCTGGACAAAGTTATGCCATTTGGTGGGATGTAGTGGACTTAAGACACAAAATTCTAATCATTCTTCTGTCCCTTGTGCAGTGTTGAAGCTGACAATATTATTGAGCATACAAGGAATGTGATGTAAAACATCATTGAGGAGCCATGAGCTGTGAATGCAGGGAGAAATTAAGTTATGATTAAGTTTTGGTGAGGGATTTTCAGATGCAGATCATATGGCAAATTAACTTCAGAGAATTGCATGTTTTTATTCATTTCCATACACATTGAATAATCATATTTAAAATCCCTCATTCACTTGTTTCGCTTCCATTAGTGCTCCTTCCACATGCCTATTAGCAGCACAGACCTCATGATAGTTTGGTAAAGGTAAGACAATAAAATTCAAAAATACAGCTAAAGCCTAAAATATTGGCTCATAAAGAGAGAAACCATCCAAGTTCTAACCAGGGAGACAAGGACTTCAACCTGGTCCATCAATGCATATAAATGGGTAAACATTCCAACAACCATTACGTTAGAAGTACACTAAAAGAAAATTATTAAACAATGTTGTTTCCAAAAAAATTCCATGTGAAAGAATAGAAGAACATACCGCTATAAATGAAATTCATTCAAAACAGTTCAAACAGTAAAGTTAAGAATTGTGACTGCATATTTTTTTTTTAAAAGAAACAAGAATTGTGACGGCATATCACCACACTTGTTTTATTTATAATCCACACAATGTATTCTTCCCTAGCATGTTATCCCATTAAGTAACCTCCAGATAAAATTCCCTTTCTGACTCTATCAATCAGTCAAAAAATTTGATGTAAAATGTAAAATACATGGGTACACAAAAACAACTATATAAACTGCCATCCCATCATTAATAAATCAGTTGTCTATAACATAGACTAATAGCATTGTAAGGCAAGTAGGAAGTACTCTTTTGATGTGTGCAGTTCTCCTTCACCATTTTCGCCCTTTGCACTTGAGTCTATAAAAATATGTATAAGTAGATTTTTAGAAATATCAAGTTTATCAAATGTAAAATATGGTATCACAGAAAGCTACACCATTTTTCTAGTTATCATTTGAAAGATATTGATACCTTCATGGTTGGCAGAGTAGTCATGACCATTTGACATGTCAGAAGCCTAACCTACAACAAAGGCAATGTTGAAAAAGCAATATTCAAAATTCAATGAAAAAAACAGAAGACAAACAAATGAACAAATAGCAAATCATCACACTCAATTGTTTTCCACAAATGAAAAACCAAATGAAAGGAACAAGGAATATATTGAGAAAAAAACCTATGATCAATGGATATGCAGTTGCATTCTAGCACATATATAGGATCAAACAAGTAACTAATCTAGGCATAGCTGCAGCAAATTTGTGTATCTCTGAATGCGTGTCTGCTTTTTGTGGGGGGATATTTATTATGACATGTTCTTAGTGCAGACAAACCATCTGCATTTACTTGAGGATTAGGTAAACATACTTTCCATTTAAAATGAGGCCTTGAACATCAAGCCCCGGTGAGTTTTCAAATAAGGAAAACGTAATAGCTTTACAATGAGTCCCATAGCAAGAAGGCATATACTTCCATTCATCAGCATACCAGAATATAGAATAGTGTGGACACGTGGACACATGCCAGAATTAGCATTGGACACACTAACATGCCAGTCATACATAGAAAGAATTTCCAAAGATATTAAAGTAAAACACTGGTAGTAAGCAAATTAGACCCAGAAAAACATGCAAGTATAGGCCAAGATCAAATCTTAATTTTAATTTCCAGAAAAAAAAAAATTATATCAACCAATAGAAATGGTATCACCAGCAATTAACACCAAAACACACCAACATATCGGAATGCATAACACATGTACCCATCTCCAATCAGCATTACACCTGTACAAGTTAGCCTGTAGCAGGTCATAATAGGTTCAGACTATAAAACCTTCCAAATCTTCCTTTGCAGGGCTTAGAAACCATTTTCTAAGTAATTTGCAAATTTAAAAGCCTGTGACAAAATTTTGGATGAAGAGCTTGAACTATATACTCACAAACCCACTCCAAAATTTCCTTAAGGTAATACACATTTTTTGAAGTCCTGTCCAATGTCTTCTCTTATTTGAGTTAGAAAAGCCAATGTTTTTGTGAATTGACTACTACGTCTGTTGAGGTTTGAGGTGTATAACTAATTTCTTAATATATCATAATTTACATCAGTCAGTAGAAATTAAGGTTCCATCCTTTTACACTAAGAAAATCCTGAGAGCAATTAAAAAATACCTTCTTTTATATTATTAAATTTAAGTTTCCTTTAGGTCTTTGAGTCTAATAGAAATTAGTGTAAAAGGAATTTTAATTTTCTTACACTAAGAAAATTAAAATAATAGGCAAAATAATTTTCAAATTTTGGAACTTTATAGGTAATGCTTATTAAAATAAATCAACAAAGTTTGTCATTTGCCATTGAATGAACCAATTGTGGAAAACTATGCAAAAAAATTTATTAGTATGGAATTTTTTTTTTCTACCGATAAATAGAATTCAATTTCAAACCTGCCCCTCCCAACCCACCACTTGCTGCTTGAGGCAAGCTTAGAGGCAGAAAACTATTTACAATTCTACGTATGGATAAAAATTATTTCTTAGATTTTATGCCAATTCCATATTAGGTATCAATTTATTATTCTACTGTTGTCAGAGCTTCAATTTTGGGCGTCCTCATGGCTATGCCACCCTTAAATGAGAACAACTTTGCTCTTCTGTTTTTCTTTTTGAGGTCTTCAAATTTTTGCAACTTATTTCTATCCAGGTTCTAGGAAACACCCATTTTTTTAAATCTCCAATAATTTAGGGTTCTGTGGCTGAGGGAATAGACTTATTTTTCGTTGAAGCACATAAAATTCTTGGCTATTTTTTTTTTTTTTTTGGCATCAGGTCCTTTTAGGTTGATTTTTCTACTTATTTTTTACCCACCAATTAACATTGCCCTAACTCTATTATCTAACCAAGCAAATGTTTATGAACTGGCAAATCATACTAAAATTTCTTACTAGTTGACATGTGCATCATCTCAGCATGTCATTCCAACACCAAACTACAACCATAATCTCACTAACATCCTAACTGCCTCAATGAGTATGGATTACAGAAATGCAATTAAAATATACTTCCCTGTTTAATTTCATAATTTTTATAATAATATTTCAGCAATATTTCCACATAGTAGCTTATGTGAGAAATCCCCATTTTCGTATAAAATCGAAAAACCCTATAGCTTGCGCATGTGAATAGAAAAAAAAACAGACAGATTTTGCAGAATTGGGAGAGCAGACTCACACCAGCATGGCCATTGATTGAGCAGAAACGCAGATGACGATGATGGTGGTGGAATTGGGAGAAATTGTTGAGTTTGTGGAATGTGGGAACCCTAGGAATGCTGGGATTGAAACCCTGGATTGAAACAAGAGGATTGTGAGAGAGAATTGGAAATTGAAGAAACAAACACAAAAAATAAATCCAAGAAATAAATAAGAAGCGTAAAAATGAAATAGAGAAGATTATGTATGACGCACCTGATGATGTGAAAGCAGCTTCAGCTGGTGAAGGCAAACTTTCGACGGGAGAGACATGAGCATACCGGCCTCCGACGACAATCCCTCCAAAATATTCTTTCTATACCCTTTATTATTATTATTATTATTATTATTATTTTATTATTATTATTTTCAGGTTATTTGAAGTGTAATGTCTAGCTATACCATTTATTATTATTATTATTTTATTGTTATTATTATTTTCAGGTTATTGAAGTGTAATGTCCACCATACCTTATATGTCATCCATGATGAAGCCCTTAGAACTCTCCATGGAGCCTAAATCTCGGGATGCTAATCACCCTATAATAACCAGCATAGAGTAAATTCAAAGTATTATTAATGACAAATTTCGAACTTAGGACCATATGTCATTTATTGAGACCACACTTCTTAATGTTCATCCTTAGCGACACACTCATATATACCAAATTATCCGATGGCCCGCTTTTCCTATTTTCTCATTTTTAGAAATAAAAAGAAAAAATAAGAATAACTTCTATTTTTAAAATTTTAATTTTTTTTATAAGTAAATTTTTGTTCTCATTAGGACTTGTGGAACCTCCCACAAGTCATCTCGAATCCTTGCAGCCAATTAGCTCGGGTTGGCTAACCCAAGCCAAACCTACTTACCAATATGTCCAACCTATGCTAAACTCGATTCAAAGTTAGGTTGGTAGTTACTAAACTCATTGACAACTAAAGTTTCTACGGATTCCTACAAGTTTTCATGGATTATCAAATAAACCACATATAATGGAATCTCCTAATATATAAAAGACATATTTCAAAATTATAAATTAAACCATATTATAAAATAAAATTTTAAAAGCTAAGTATATATCGAAGTCATAAATTATATTACTAGTCACTAATTTTAATGGTAACATGAAACACAAGTGTGAATATTTACAAATATTTTAATAATTAAACAAAAATGATAAACTTATAGTGTAATGTAATAAAACTAGCAAAAGTTATAGTTCTTTCATTATCCCTTTTATAAATTTCATATTTTAAATAAACTAATAAATAATATAATAGTAATGAATTTGCTTAGTCTTCATCATGTAGAACCAATTTGAAGAAATTTTTTTTAATAGGACTGATTAATGACTTAATTAAGGGTAGGTTACAACTAAAATATTTAGTAGGACTGATTAGTGACTTAATTAAGGGTAAGCTACAACTAAAATTTTCCTAGTAGTCTTCCACTATGGCAAATTGTGGGAACTAGTAGTGGCCTGTCCAACCTATAGAGGAAACAAATAGGTGAATGAGTTATTGAATATGTGGCTGAGAGTGACCAACCATTGAGCCCCACATGAAGTTGTAGTGGCTTCTTGCCAACATCAAATCGGTATTAAAAAGGGCTAAAATAAGTGTTTAAAGAGGAGGTATTGAAGGGACACTTAACAACCATAAGAGAAGACGCTTGGCAATTGCTTGAAGTTAATTAGAAACTAACTACATGTAACGACCCGCTCCCAACCATGTAAATATTGTCCTCTTTGGGCCCAAGGGGGTCCTCACGGCTTTAAAACATGTCTACTTGGTTAAAAGGAGTCTCTACATATATAGCGCCAAGAACATTCTCCCCTATCTAATGTGGGACATCACACTACATATGGCTATTTGCAGTCCTTAACCGAGGATATAAAGCCTAGACAACTAAGAAGTTAATTATGAGCTACATGGTAGTGGTGCATAAGGCCCTATATGTGAATATAAGCATCATAATGGATGACTTAGTGAATTAATTGTGGCTGGGGTGGGGAGGGGGTGTGCGTGTGTGTACAGGCCTTAGCCCAAAAAAAGAAATGAAATAGGTTGTGAGCACTTGGTCAAATATAATTGTGAATTAATTAGGGGCAACCATTTTTGGTTAAGAGTTCTTAAAGGATGAAGAGAAAAGTATCCTAAGATAAGAGACCAAAAACATACTCAGGGAGATTCTTGTTAGGATCAAATTGGGGGCATAGATGTATCTCTTTGGTAAGAGTTCCCATAATTTAAGTATTAATGATCATAAAGGACAACTAAATAATGAAATAGGTATAAAAAATTATATATCTTGATATGATCGTGTTGTTAATGAGTTGAAATATTATGCTTTCAACTGTGTATATCTAATAAATACATCAAATGCTTAAAGTTTAATATAGAAATGCTCCACAATGGCTTGTATGACTCATCCTCTTACAAACATACTAGATTTGAAGTATGAAGAATTCTTCTTAGACTTTGTGTGTAGTGTTGTTAGCTTATTGTTGTGTTAAAGTCTATTTTGATGTATTTTGGAAAGAATGACCAACTAGAACCACTATAAGATGTTGCATAACTTATTTAAACAAGGGCTTGTGAGCAAGATTTTTTTTTTTTCCCTTTCATGTACAAATAGTATGATGAATGAAAATTTGATTCTCAGTTGTAATTAGTGTTTTCTTTAAGTTTTAAATCATGCAATGAATACTTAAAATTAGTTTAAGATGTCAAAGAATGTAAGTAAACAAGGTTTTACATGTCGGATATATAATAAATTCAAAACGTTTACCTTCCGCATTGAATGATTACATTTTTTCTTTAAGTGCCCTTTAATCATTCTCATCTTGTTTAATCATTTTTCTCTAATGTCTTGAGCATAGTATATTTCTATAAATTTACATGAGCATTCCTTAACTCTTCTTGGGTGATCCTAAACTTAGCATTGAAACAATCATAATTTAGGCGAAGATGCTTACATGTCTTCATAATCATCCTTGGTTGCTAGCCATTTTTCCTTAATTACTTTAGGATGTTTAGTGAAGATGATTACAAATATTAACTAGTTGACTCATGCATTTTTGTATGAGTGTAGAACAATTGTGCATTCTTTCCACATCACTTATGCATGTTCATTCCAAGAAAGAAGATATAGAACTCTTATCTTTTGCTTACACCACTTGGATCTCCAGCCCATTATGCTTATGTGTCATTTTTATATCACATATGCGACTTGTTTCTCATTAAGATATTTCACTTACATGTTCTTGTATATGCATAATTTAGGGAAAAACATTAAAAAAAAAAAAGAAGCAAAATAGATGTTAATATATATATATTTGGAACAATTAAACTCAAACTATGCAAGTGACCTTGTCTACTATATAGGTGACTTTGTTTACTCTATAGGTAGAGTATATGATAGTGATAGTCAAGGAAGCTATGTGGTTGCATGGTTTAGTGGAGAATTTAATGTTGGAAACTGTTTTCTCTTTTTAATAAAATAAAAATATTTTTAAATTGTGGCCCATTTAAATATTATTTTCCCTAAAATAAATGAAACGTGAGGGCACATCTCTTATGGAATAACCACCCATGTCTACAGACGTGGGACATATTACTCGGTTGAAAACTACCCGAAGTCTTCTTTGATGGGAAGAAAAGAAAATAAATAGATAGATACAGGATTAATTCCAAAAGATGGAAGAAGAGTCTCTGGTCTACAAGAATAAGTCTATGAGTTCCATCGGTGCATGGACATAAGGTCTTATAAGGACTAGCCAACTAATCCCTATTTTGTGTGAATTTGATTGCCATGGCTAGAGGTACGATCTTGGATTTTCATTTTATTACTTGTAATTATCAAAGATATTTATCTAACATTCAAGAGTAAAGCAAGATCACATTATGATTTATTATGATAATGGGAGTGCCCTACATTTATTTAAGAATAAAATTCATCACTCATTGGTAAGGCATATTGATGTCTAATTTCATTTTATTTAAGAGATTCTAGAAGAAAGTCATATCTTATTTTAGAAAGATTGCTAATGTTAATGAGGTAGGTCATATTTTGAGAAAGATTTTTCCTAAAGTCAAGTTTAGCCATTGTTTAAATGTGATCCATGTAGAAAGGATCAATGTACCTTTAGGTGTGTAGTAGTAAAATCCTTAAAGATTGTTTGGTTAGCTTCATTTAAATTACTTAGTTAAATATTACATAGTCAATTATATGTTTGACTTTTTGAACTAGAATATTTAGATTTTGGTTGTTGTAGTTGTTATAATTACTATTTAGGTTTTTAAAAAGGTATAAATTTAGAATTGTAATTGGTTTTATTATTTTCATTTAAAATTCCCAAGAAACTTCATTGAGGGAAAACAAAGCAAGAGAGTTTTTGAGAATTGCTTGTAATTGTTGTTTATTATTTTGATATCTTTAGTGCATTCGTCTTACCATTACCATAGATGAAGGCATATTGTCAAACCACATAAATTGTTTATCTTTGTCTATCGTTTTCTATTATTCTCTTTTACCATGCTTGGATATTTCATCATCATTTTCATAGATTTCTTTGTTTCTTTATAATGAGGAAAATGAAGAAGGTGAGAGATCGAAAATGAAAAAATACATTAGGATTTGGGTTTAAGCGGGAAGATAGACATAGAAGATGATAAAATTTATATAATTTCACATACTTATTTTTGTTTAAACATAAAAAAATTTTAAAAAAAATATTATATTTGGACCTATGTTGTTCTCTTGGAGCCTCAATTCTTTATTTTTTAAATAAAAAGTGGACATATCAAATTAAGACAATATCATAGTCCTTTATTATTATTTTTCATTCTTAGTTGGTTTTTGTCTTGAATTTAGAGTGAAGAAGATGTAATAAATGAGTAGGGAAAGAGGAAGAAAAATGAAGATAACATAAGAACTAGGAATTGGAGAAGTGGAAGAAGATGAGGACATTTCTAGCAATGTTGCATGTCAATTTTTTGTTTAATGATTTCCTTATAATAGTTTTCATATTTCATTATCTCTCTCTAAACTAAGCAACATATTTCTTAAATATTTTGAATTCTAATTTATTTTTAAACGCTTTCATTCTCTACTCTTTCACCATTTTCACATACCTAAAATTTTCTCTCAATTTATTTCAATAATGTTGACATAAAAGTAAATAGCTAAAATAGATAAGTTAATCTTCAACCTATTTTTTTTTTAACAAACCAAAATCTAATATTTTTGTTTAGAAACTAAAATTGAACAAAAATGTATAAACTAAGAGAAAGAAAAAGTAAAAACTAGAGACTTGCAATTGTATAAATGTTAAGATCTCAAGTTAGTAATTTATGTTAGTATTTGTATTTTTTGCTTTTTTTTTTCTTGATTTTTATATACCATTTTAATTAATATTTTCAATTTTGTGATTGAAGTCTCAAATTTTTGAATTTGTGTTATGCTTATTTTATTGTTTCCATGTTAAAAACCAATGTGAAATTAGTATGACATGTACACTTATTATTTTGAAGTGTAATGTTGATATCTTATTTTGTAAAGCCCATGGCGATCAATCATTGTCTCTCATGTGTCTCATTGATGATGTGTGAGTTTGACTAATTATATAGCATCATGCCTCAAAGATTAGTGTTACATATCCAAGACATCTCTCTAATAAACATGACATTCATTACACTTTTCTTGCCCTTAATCTTTGATACATGGAGTCCATGTTCTACCTTCATATCTCCTATGCCATAGTGATGCATTATTTGAAAATGAATATTTATCTTCAATAAGACCCTAAGTCACATGGATGCCTATGAAGCATGGATGTTGCCCAAAGTGAATGCTAAGGAGGGGGGTAGGGGTGTTTCTTACTCTACTCTTTCTTAAGATGGTATCATGTGCTTCTGATAATTGTTTTATTCTTATTCTAGAAAATACATGTTTCCTAAAAACTAATAGTTGTTACTGGTTTATGATCTTTTATACCTCCTTCTAATGTGTCATCCTTACCATAATTCCTTGATGTCAATAAATCTACCTAGTTCATGAGCAAAGCTTAAGGTTTTGGAATGGACTTTGTGTCCTTAGTGGTAAATCTAGTTTCCCTACCCATTAGCATTTCAAGATTAGTTTGAGCGTCTTGGTTTAGCAATTAGATCTTATACTTAACAAGGTCGGATTAACACACATTGATCTCATTTTAGCTAAAATGAAAGAGGTGACAAGTGTGTCTTCATTATAGGTGTCATATGAAGAAGTTTGTATATCCTTATAAAATAACTAATATTCAAAATACTATTTTAGAGCATTATAAAAAAACTTCATTTCTATCCAAATGAAAAAAAAAAAGTGATATTGTTGTTCTCCTTGATCTTACTGCCACCATCTCTACCCAATCATCTACTCTCACTTTTCTTTGCTCTCATTTAAACTCTTGGGACATTTAAAACTTTCAAGTTTTAATTGTAAACTTATAGATATTTTTTAGAAAAAAAAATGGAAGTGAGATCGAAGATTTTGTTTTGAGAAAAGTATTGAAAAAGCCGGAGACTTAGAAACTTTGATTTGCCTATGTCTAAATATGAACTTTTGAATGAAGAAAACAATGTTGTTAGCCCAAGGGTTCTCCTAATCGAGTTTTGATGATAACAAACCATGGTTAAGTGACTAATTGATTTGAATGGTAAAGAATCTCAGGTATAAATTTGAAAATTCATCAAATGACCAAATGGATATAAGATCGAGATTTTTGGAAGACTTTTGATTATAGGAAACGAATGTAAGATGAATGCATGGGTGCACTTAGGATTTTCATACATTTTCATGCATCTTTGAAAACTTGGTTTATTCTTTAAAATTTCGATTTCATTAAAACCCAAGTTTTATCAAATGTACCTTAGGCAAAATGTTTTAAAATTGGCATATTAATTCACTTGAAGGCCTTGCCTAAGTGTTAGAAAAGAAAGAAATTGAAAAAAAATAGGTTTTTGGGGCCAAAAGGCTTAATCGGTCGAGGCTTTGGCCAACCGGATCAACCGGTTGGGGAACCAGTCAACCGGTTGCCCTTGTTTGATCGTGGTCCGGTTGAGGAGTGCTAAAAACACTTTCTCTCATCCAGTAGCTTCCTCTTCCCGGTTGAGGTTCACCTCTTCCCGGTCGAGGTCCGGTCGACCTCCGATCGAGGCAACAGTAACCTGCCAAAGCATTAAATGCTCCAACGGCTAGTGAACCGGTTGACCCCCAGCTCGACCGGTCGAGGCTACCTTTTGCTATTTTTGGCTCCCAAGCTTAGAAATCTATAAATTGAGAGTTCCATTTCATTTATGATATAGAGAACACTTGCAATCAATTGTTTACCTACCTGTTCTTGGCTTAAAAACTTTCATTTCTTTCTTGGTGCATTAAAACCATCGCTTGCATATCTTTTAGTGCACCCTTGTGAGTCATCCTAGTTTTGTTTTGTATTTAAGCTATCTTTGAGCTAGGTTGAGGGTTTCTTTCTTGTAAAACTTGAGTGTTAAAGAATTCAAGAGGTTTGAATCTTGAAGGGATTGTGTAAGAGCCCATTGGAGCCGGAATCCAAGTGTAAATGATTGGAAGCTTGGTTGAAGCTTCAAGCTAGTGGAACCCTCACTCGGTTAGGAGATTAAGGAGAGTGGACGTAGGCAAGGAAGTGTCGAACCACTATAAAATTCGAGTTTGAATTCTATAACTCTATCTCTTTATTTCTTGTTTATAGTATGCTTGAATTTTTTGTATTGAAAAAGTTTTTGAAAAACCCAATTCACCCTCCTCTTGGGTGTTTTTCTCCTTTAAGCATAGCTTTTATTTTCTCAATTAGTATCAGAGCTAGACCTCTTGTTTAAGACTTAATCGTCTAAGAGGAAATGACTATTTCATCAAGCTCATCTCAAACTGAAAATTTTACAAAACGTAGAGCTTCATTTTTTACGGGAACCGACTATCCTTATTGGAAAACTAGAATGACTTGGTATTTACAATCAACTGATTTAGACGTATGGGACGTCATTAAAGATGACCCAACTTTTCCTACTAAACTAGTTGATGGAGTTTTGGTTCCAAAACCCAAACAAGAATGGAATAAGCTTGATAGAAGAAATTTTCAATTATATGCTAAGGCTGTTTTTACTTTGCAATGTGCTATGGATAGAAATGAATATAATAGAATATGTCAATGCAAATCGGCTAAAGAAATTTGGAGATTACTTGAGATAACTCATGAAGGAACAAATCAAGGGAAAGAGTCAAAAATTAATTTACTTGTTCATAACTATGAATTGTTTTCAATGAAAGAAAAGGAAATTATTGTTGAGATGATCATTAGGTTCACCGACATTGTCAATGGTCTTGAAGCTTTGGGAAAAACCTACAAGGAATCCGAGAAGGTGATGAAGATATTGAGGTCACTCCCATCAAAATGACATACTAAGGTCACCGCAATTCAAGAAGCAAAAGACTTGACTAAGCTACCTATGGAAGAGCTCATAGGGTCATTGATGACATGTGAGATTAACTTGGCAAAGAAGCTACAAGAGGGTGAAGACAAAAAGAAGAAGAGCATAGTTCTCAAAGCTACAACCAAGGAAGAAGAAAATGTTGAAGAAGAAAAACCAAGTGAGAAAGATGATGATTTAGTCCTCATCACAAGAAATCTTAACTAATACATGAAGAGTGAAAGGTTTAGAGGAAGAAAGTTCACTTCTAGAAAAGACCTTTCTAAAAAGGAATCCTCATCTCATGGTGACAAGGAGAAATGAGAAGGTAAAAGAGATTTCGTGCGTTTCAAATGCAAAAAATCGGGACACATCAAATATGATTGTCCTATCTACAAAAGTGAAGCTAAGAGAAGAATGAAAAAGACAACGATGGCCACTTGAAGTGAAAGTGAAGAATCCTCCAAAGAAGAAAAGGAAAAAAAAGTGGCAAACATGTGCTTCATGGCAATAGATGAACTTGATGAGGTAAACTCTCACTTTAGTGATGAAGATATGCATGATGTTTTAGAAAAATTATGTGGGGATTTTGAAAAACTTAGTTTGAAAAATAATTCTCTTTAAAAAAAATTCAAGAACTTGAAAAAAAACTTGAAGAAGTGAAAGAAAAATTTTCAATTGTTGAAATCTCTAAAACTCATCTTGAAAAAGAAAATGAGACTTTGAGAAGTGAAAATGAGATTTTCAAAAAGAAAAATGAATGGTTGACCTCCTCTCTTTCAATTTTTTCTCGTGGACAAAAATCTTTTGAAATGATCTTAGCTAGCTAAAAATGTGTTTTTGACAAACAAGGGCTAGGATTCAAATCCTCAAAAAATCAAAAGTATTTTAAAAACTATTTTGTAAAAGAATCCTCAAGTGCAAGTCCTTCTACTACTTGCAACTTTTGTGGAAGAGGATGGCACATTAGTAGCACATGTTCCTTAAGAAATGGTTCTCAAAAGAATTGAAATGCTAAAGTTAAAAAGGTTTGGATTGAGAAATCCAAGGTCACTAACCCTCAAGGACCCAAAAAGATATGGGAACCTAAATCAAATTGAATTTTATTTTGTAGGGTTCAAAGAAGGATAAGTGGTTCTTGGATAGTGGATGCTCAAGACACATGACTGAGGATAAATCCAAGTTTGCTTTCCTTATAAAGAGAAAGAAAGGATACGTTACCTTTGGAGACAATGCAAAAGAAAGGATCATTGGTTAAGGCAACATTGGTAATGACACATCCACTCTTATTGAAAGTGTTTTATTAGTGGATGATTTAAAACATAATCTTTTAAGCATTAGTCAACTTTGTGACAAAGGTTTTAAAGTGATTTTTGAAGCATCTCATTGCATCATCAAAGATATTCAAAATGATAAAACCATCTTCATAGGCTATAGATGTTATAATGTTTATGCTATAAATATTTCAAAATATGATAGCCATGATAGATACTTTTCAAGCATGCATGATTAAAGTTGGTTGTGGCATAGAAGATTGGGACATGCTAACATGGACCTCATTTCCCAACTCAACAAAGATGAACTTGTTAGAGGCCTTTCCAAAATAAATTTTCAAAAAGACAAAGTTTGTGAAACTTGTCAAATGGGAAAGCAAATAAAAAACTCTTTTAAAAACAAAAATTTCATTTCAACAACTAGGCCTCTTGAGTTGTTGCATATGGATTTATTTGGTCCCTCTAGGAAACCAAACCTTGGCGGAAAATCTTATGCATATGTTATTGTGGATGACTTCTCTAGATACACTTGGATCTTGTTTTTAAGTCAAAAGAATGAAGCCTTTTATGAATTTTCAAAGTTTTGCAACAAGGTTCAAAATAAAAAAAGGTTTTACAATTGCTTGTATAAGAAGTGATCATGGGAGAGAATTTGAAAATATTGATTTTGAAGACTATTGCAATGAGCATGGTATTAACCACTATTTTTCAGCTCCTAGAACTCCTCAACAAAATGGGGTAGTTGAAAGGAAAAATAGAAATTTTCAAGAAATGGCTAGAATCATGTTAAATGAAAACAATTTACTAAAATATTTTTGGGTCGAAGCGGTTAACACTTGTTATGTTTTAAATAGAATATTATTGAGGCCCATTCTTAAGAAAACTCCCTATGAGCTTTGGAAAAAAAAGAAACCCAACATTAGCTATTTCAAAGTCTTTGGGTGCAAATGCTTTATATTAAACACCAAAGATAATCTTGGAAAATTTGATGCAAAATCGGATGTTGGAATTTTTCTTGGTTACTCAACTTCAAGTAAAGCCTTTAGAGTTTTTAACAAAAGAACCATGGTTGTAGAGGAGTCAATCCATGTTATTTTTTTATGAATCTAACAACTCTCTCCAAGAAAGAGAGAGTTTTGATGATGATTTAGGCTTGGAGACCTCTCTGGGAAAATTACAAATTGGAGATAGAAGGCAACAAGAAGAAATTGGAGAGGATCCTAAGAAAGAAGAATTACCATTAGCACTACCCTCCTTCCCCCTTCCCCCTTCCCCCTTCCCCCCCTCAACAAGTGCAAGGTGAATCAAGCCAAGACCTTCCTAAAGATTGCAAGTCTGTCATCAACCACCCATAAGATCAAATTATAGGTATTCCATCTAGTGGGGTAAGAACTAGATCATCTCTTGGAAATATTTGCAATAATATTGTTTTTATCTCTCAAATTGAACCTAAAAATATAAATGATGCTCTAGTTGATGAAAATTGGATGATTGCTATGCAAGAAGAGTTAAATCAATTTGAAAGAAGTGAAGTATGAGAATTAGTGCCAAGACCCTCAAATCAAAGTGTTATTGGAACTAGATGGGTCTTTAGAAATAAAATGGATGAAAATAACATAATTGTTAGAAATAAAGCAAGATCGGTAGCCCAAGGTTTTAATCAAGAAGAAGTGATAAATTATGAAGAAACCTTTGCTCCCGTAGCTAGATTGGAAGCCATTAGGATGCTACTTGCCTTTGCATGTTTTAAAGACTTTGTTTTATATCAAATGGATGTGAAAAGTGCTTTCTTAAATGGCTTTATAAATGAAGAAGTATATGTTGAACAACCACCTGGTTTTCAAAGTTTTAACTTTCCTAATCATGTTTTTAAACTTAAAAAGACACTTTATGGTTTGAAACAAGCACCCAGAGCATGGTATGAAAGATTGAGTAAATTTATTTTGAAAAAGGGTTTTAAAATAGGAAAAATTGACCCAACTCTTTTCATAAAGACCAAAGAAAATGACATACTCTTAGTGCAAATATATGTTGATGATATCATTTTTGGAGCTACTAATGTCTCTATTTGTGAAGAATTTTCTAAATGCATGCATAGTGAGTTCGAAATGAGCATGATGGGAGAACTCAACTTCTTCATTGGACTTCAAATCAAGCAACTAAAGGAAGGAACCTTCATCAATCAAGCAAAGTATATAAGAGATCTTCTCAAAAGGTTCAACATGGAAGAAGCCAAAACAATGAAGACTTCAATGAGCTCATCCATCAAGCTTGATAAGGATGAGAAAGGTAAATCCATTGACTCAACTATGTATAGAGGCATGATTCTTTGCTATATTTGACCGCTAGTAGACTCGACATCATGTATATGTATGCTTGTGTGTTAGATTTCAATCTTGTCCTAAAGAATCTCATTTAAGTGCCATAAAACGAATCCTTAGATATTTGAAAGGGACAATGGACATAGACTTATGGTATCCTAAGGGTGATAACTTTGAATTGATTGGATTCTCGGATGCCGACTTTGCCGGTTGTAAAGTTGAAAGAAAAAGCACTAGTGGCACGTGTCATTTCCTAGGACACTCACTTGTTTCATGGCATAGTAAGAAGCAAAATTTGGTAGCTTTGCCAATGGTGGAAGCTGAATACATAGCAACCGGTTTGTGTTGTGCACAAATGCTTTGAATGAAACAAACACTTAGTGATTTTAATTTTTCTTTTGAGCATGTTCCTATTAAATATGATAACACTAGTGCCATAAACATTTCAGAAAATCCCGTGCAACACTCTAGGACTAAGCATATAGAGATTAGACATCATTTTCTTAGAGACCATGCATAAAAGGGTGACATTACACTTGAATTTATAAGCACAAAAGATCAACTTGCCGATATATTTACAAAACCTCTAAGTGTAGAACAATTTGTTGATATTTGAAGACAACTAGGGGTAATTTCTTTATGATCAAATGATTGCTTGATGAATTATTGTTGAATATACCTTATGATTGCATGAATTTCATATCATATGCATCATATAGAAATACACTTAGGAAAATGGTCAAATTTTGACCAAAAATCAAAATTCCCTTAGCATTGGACATAAAAAAATTGGGGATTTCAACTGAAAAAGATAGGAGGGAGGGGGATCATGAGACGAGAAAATGTACAAAAATCGAAGCATTGACCGCTGACCAGGGGGTCGACCGGATAGGGAACTAGTCGACCGGTTCGTCGGGGTGTCGTTTTAAATACTCCTCCCACGCCTCATTTTTTCACTTGTTTCCTCTGGTTCTTCAAGGGTTGTGCTGTTTCAGCTGCCCAGAAGTGATTTTTGATTCCATTGCAGCATTTTAAGGGGTTCAGATTGATTTTTGGAGGCTAGGGCTTTGGATTTGGGACCTAGGGCTTCAGATTTGGGATGGGTTCTCCTCTGTCCGCGCACCTCAGCCAGCTTCAGCTCTATTTTCACGCGCTTAGGGCTTTTGATTGGGTTCGTTTTCTTTTAGTTATATTCATTTCTCTCTCTACCAACCTCGTTTCCTTATTTTATGTTCTTTTGATGGCTCCTAGGAGGGAGACGACAACCTCTAGGGCTTAGGGCAAGCACCTTGCTGAGCCATCTCAGCTTGATAAGACGAAGGCTTGCCGAAAGACGAGGTATGACACGACCCCCTTTAGTTCCGTAGATGACTATCAAAGGTACAACCAGAAGTTCACTCAGAGGAAAGTAGTTCCAATGAGAAGTATTAATTTCTCCCAACTTCAGTATTTCGGGTTTGAGGGACTTTTTGGATGGATGGGATGACTTTTAGCAGTGATGATTTCCGAGCCGATTTTCCCAACTTTGGTGCGTGCATTCTTTTCACAAGTGACCTATGGACTTGGTGGACCGATCATTTCCACCGTTAGAGATGTTGAGATCAGGTTAAGTCCGGAGAGTATTTGCTGTATTTTCGACATCCCTTCAGTTGGACTCAAGGTGTATGAGTGCAAAACTTGGCCCACTATGCCGAGTTTTGAGCCTAGAAAGGCTATTCAGAGGATGTGCGGCCTTACAGACGCCTAGGGGATGGGAAACCATCGGCACATAGCCTAACCGTAATCAGCCGAGTCCTTCATCACATGATCTGCTCCATCCTATTGACACGAGGTGGACACCGAGATGATGTCTCTTACCTTGAGGCATTCCTCATAGACTCGATTCTGACAGGTAGACGGATTCATGTGGGGTATCTGATGATGATGCACATGATATCATGCTGCAAGAGCATAACCCGAGTATTCCCCTATGACCGCTTCCTTACTAGAGTATTCAAGGATGCCAGGGTTGATTTGAGCACAGAGACAAACTTCAAGGCCCCTAGCCTTTGTGACACTTATGATGAGCAATCCTTGGGACGGATGAAGTTTGAGAAAGCCCTCGATGACTCCTGGATTAGGAGAGCTGAGCGACCACCAGCACAGGCTCGGGGACAGGGACAGATGCATCCCAGAATAAAGGAGGCCCAGATCCGAGAGATGGAGGGTGGGTTAGATCCTCATAGAGTCTTTGAGCATAGAGGGCCCAAGCTTGACATTCCTCATCCACCCCAGTCAAAGGGTATTCAGTTTAAGGCCATATTCTCTGAGTCTATGATGTTTGAGCCAACTTACACAGCGGGACCATCATCTTAACCATCTTTCACTGAGTTTCCTCACATAGAGATACCATCTCAAGCACCTCATGCTCCTGATCGTGCGTCTTGGATGGATTTATCTGCTTAGATAAGCTCACTTGGCACTCGTATGGAGGAGCTCGTAGTAGTCAGTGATACTCGATTCTATTCTATAGAGGATCGCATGGATCAGTATTAAACTGGCTTCACCTCTTAATTTGAGCATCTATAGCAGAGATTTGAGCGTATAGAAAAGCATATGGATCAGTAGTAGGCTATATTTGAGCATCTCTAGTAGAGGATTGAGCGCATTGAGAGTCGCCAGGAGAGTCAGCATGAGGAAATGATGGCTTACCTCCACTCCGATTTTCCACCTCCTCAGCCTTGATTTCATCGAGACCCCCTTCGTTTCTTTTTTATGTTGCCAAAGGGGGAGAGATATTTAGGATTGATGAGACCTATACATGCATATCATTATCATATCATCTGTTTGGATTAGCTTTGTTTCGTGTACATTTGACTTTACTATATATGATATGCAATTTTCATGATTTACATTGTTTCCTATTGAAAATTCGCATGTTCTAATTATGTAGATTTTAAATTCATAAGTTTCAGATTAATTGATCCATGATTGGTTTGAGGGGGAGATTTCTTTTTCTCCTAGATAACCGAGGTTTGTCATCATAAAAAATGAGGAGATTGTTAGCCCAAGGGTTCTCCTAATTGGATTTTGGTGATAACAAACCATGGTTAAGTGACTAATTGATTTGAATAGTAAAGAATCTCAGGTATAAATTCGGAAATTCATCAAAGGACCAAATGGATACAAGATCGAGACTTTTGTAAGACTTTTGATTATAGGAAACGAATGTGAGATGAATGCATGGGTGCACTTAGGATTTTCATACATTTTCATGCATATTTGAAAACTCAGTTTATTTTTTAAAATTTCGATTTCATTAAAACCCAAGTTTTATCAAATGTACCTTAGGCAAAATGTTTTAAAATTGACATATTAATTCACTTGAAGGCCTTGCTTAAGTGTTAGAAAAGAAAGGAATTGAAAAAGATAGGTTTTCGGGGCCAAAAGGCTTAACTGGTTGAGGTTCTGGCCAATCGACTCAATCGGTTGGGGAATAGGTCGACCGGTTGCCTTTGTTCGATTGAGGTCCGGTCGAGGAGTGCTAAAAACACTTTCTCTCATCTAGTAGCTTCCTCTTCCCGGTTGAGGTCCGGTTGAGGCAACGATAACCTGCCAAAGCATTAAATGCTCTAACGGCTAGTGAACCAGTCGACCCCCAGCTCTATTGGTCGAGGCTTTTATTACTGTTTTTGGCTCCCGAGTTTAGAAACTTATAAATTGAGAGCTTCACTTCATTTATGATATAGAGAACACTTGCAATCAATTGTCTACCTACCTGTTCTTGGCCTAAAAGCTCTCATTTCTTTCTTAGTGCATTAAAACCATCACTTGCATACCTTTTAGTGTACCCTTGTGAGTCATCCTAGCTTTGTTTTGTATTTGAGCTATCTTTGAGCTAGGTTGAGGGTTTCTTTCTTGTAAAACTTGAGTGTTAAAGACTTCAAGAGGTTTGAATCTTGAAGGGATTGTGTAAGAGCCCATTGGAGCTGGAATCCAAGTGTAAAGGATTGTAAGCTTGGTTGAAGTTTTAAGCTAGTGGAACCCTCACTCAGTTAGGAGATCGAAGAGAGTGGACATAGGCAAGGAAGTGTCGAACCACTATAAAATTCGAGTTTGAATTCTCTAGCTGTATCTCTTTATTTCTTGTTTATAATGTGCTTGAATTTTTTGTATTGAAAAAGTTTTTGAAAAACCCAATTCACACCCCTCTTGGGTGTTTTTCTCCTTTAAGCATAGTTTTTATTTTCTCAAATGTTATATAATTTAATACTTGAAAGGAGTTAGAAGGTTTTTTCTAATTTTGGAGCATGATGTACATTATGATCCCAAATCATGACAACTTAAGTTGTTAGGAAGATCGGTTGCTTAACATGCCAATAGTGTCTTGTTCAGTGGGGGGTTGTGTGTTTGAATCTCACCTCATTATTTCCATGATTTATTGAGCCTCAATGTAAGTCTAAAATGAGGTTAGTTGTATAGGAAAATATTTCTCTTCATAAATGGGTATGGGGTTGCAGTGAAAGAGAGTGTTAAAGAATGGGATCAAATCTTAATAGTTTAAGCTTTTAGAAAAATCAAAAGCTCGATATGGCATTTGAGTCTTATTTATTTGAAGGTTATTAGTTTGGACCTAAAGACATTATTTCCCTAATTTATTGATTAAAAAGAAGACTATATATGAGGTTGTTGATGAGAAGTTAATGGGGGTCCTGAGTTCAAGTCCTCCCCTCATTATTTATCTATCTAATTATTTATGACCATAAAGTGCTCCCCATGGTAGGTATGGGCTCACATATGAGGGAAGGAGGGGTGTTGGACCATTATATATGTTATGTGCCCAAATTTTAACAGCTTAATTAAGCTTTTAGGAAAATTTATTATTTAACATTAATATTGTTTTGTAATCAAAGTAAAATTAACCCTAGTTATTCAACATAATAAAAAACATTAGTTTCCTGATTGAAAATGGTAAGGACTAAGTAAATTGATATAAAATAGAATGTTTTTATAGTTTATGAGGTGAAGTATTAGCACTATAATGTTTAGCAACTAATTTGCTAAAATTACTAGCTAAAACTTGAAAAGTCTTATCTAAGTGAAAAATAAAATAAAATAAAACTCTCTATTTTACATAATAGCATATCTATATCCCCTTAAATTATGAAATTCATGTTGTTTTAAAAAAAAATAGAAAAAGAAAAAGAAAAAACCTAGAAATGCCTACTAAAAAAGAGTAGATTGATACACTCCCTAACCATAAAATTGAGTTGTAAATATAAATTACAGTTCATCCAAGTCTATATACGACTTTAAGAAATCAATAGCTAGTTTCATTTACACCATTGGTTCGCATTTTTTTATTCTATTGAAAAGAAAGCAATGAAAATGAATTGAGACAAAAATAATAAATCTTTAGATAAAAAAAAAAAACAATATAAAGAGGAAAAAAATTAGGAACTATCAAGTTAAAAAATAGAGTGTATGGCAAAAAATAAAAAATAAAAAGATAAAACAAACAACATTTTAAAGTAAGGGTACAATAGTTATTAAAAAGAATCTCAATAAAAGGTTTCTAGAAATTGAAAGAGAGAGGAAAAGTTTTTGGTATGCTTTTATGGTTTAGGGGGTAAAAGTTCATATTACTCGTCATTTTATCATCTTTATAGGAAAAAAATTTAGACTCAACTTTATAACAACTCATATGAGTTAAAAATCTCTTGAATGTATTTTCTCTCAAGTTTCTAATGGATTCCCCTTTATCAAAGGTATGGACATTGAGCTAAATTCACCATTAAAATTCATCAAGTTCCTTTTTTCCTTTTCCTAATTCATCAAGCTATATTTATGAAATATCCTCATTATTCACTAGTAATATCATATTGTCAAAAAATCCCTTAACAGATCTACACCTATCACTAGTTAAATAGATAACATTAAACCGTTATCATTCTCTAAGAAACATCAAGAACATTTTGAGAGAACCATTACTTGACATAATAAATTGGTCTTGAAAGGAAAAGAAAATCATCAAAGCAATCATATTTGTGATGCATTCCTAGTTGCAATAGTTCCAATATTTGAAGCTCACAAATTCTTCACATTTGGATGAACCTTTTTGTTGCAAACATAGATCAACCTTATGGTGCTTACCAATGGGAAAACAATTATAATAAGATACTAGGAATAAAAATGAAATATATTAGTTTAGTGTTACATTTGAAAAGCTAGAGATAAACTAGATTAATTTTGGCTTCAACTTAGGATAGCCAAATAATTCTAATACCTCTTGATTTAGTACATCCATGTTTGCTTGTTCCTTCAAGTGTTTGTGCGCAGATTTTAATGATCTAAACATCTTTCCTCCATGAGGTTCATAGAAAAAATGCACAATCAAATTAATCTATGCATTTTAATTTGTCAAAGGAATGAAAGCAATCAACAGTTAAATTGGTAAAAACAATGTGTAGAGTATTGAATAAATTTTAAGCCAAACACATACACTTAGAGCCCATTAGTTTGAGAATGACTTTAGAAGGATTAGAAGCATTTCCTAATGTTTTTTTACCCAACAGGATGGATTTTTAGATATTAAATCCCATTAATTGAACTTGCATAATTTTCTACTTTTCAAGTCTTTGAAAATCCTAGAATAAGCATACAATTTTAAAGAAATTGAGCATGGTCACCACGACTACTACTTTTTTAAGTTAAATTTTAGAAATCCAAAAGTTTGCATGTATAAGGTGAGAAGATGGAAATTAAGTCTATAATGCCTTATAGTGCAATAATTGCAATATTCTAGTTAAAGAAACTTTCATACTTTTTTTAGACCTCTAAAGTCTGCATGTATAGGATTTGTGCATAACACGCTAGTTTATCATTGTCTCCCTACTTGGTAAAATTTGTAAGTACTAGTTCGAAGAAACTTAAAAATATTTTATCTTGTGCTAAAGAGAAAACCCTTCTTAAACTACTATAATAAAACCTAAGGATGGGTTGTTTATTGGGAAAATTGAGTAAAGATAAATTGTTAAAGAAGAATGATGAATAAATAAGAGTCTAAGTATCACTTTACCACTCAAATGAACTAAAAAAAAAAATCACTGATATGTGCATTTAAATGGTAATAACTAGAAAATTTAAAAATCATCATTGCTTATTTTGCTTACAAGTTTCCCAAAATTACTCTTATTATTATTTTGCTTACAGACATATATAATCTTTTTTTGTATAAGTTTCAATCTTAATAAGTTTTTTTTTTTTTAAAGTAAATTTTATTTTTCAAATTTCTTTTTTATCTCCAATAATTTACCACAAAATTTCGACTTTTTTTTTCCATTAGTTTTCATTTGATTTGAGTGCTTTTTTATGAAGCTTGTTATATATTATATATATAAGATTTTTTTTTTTATTAAGAAGTTATATCCTACAACTCATTTCTTTCCTAAACATCAACTCCAATTTCTTTCTTCCTATGCAAGAAGGAAGCAAATATGATCATCATCTTTGTAATAGAAGTCATCGTCTCTAAAGAAAAATAACTTCATATTTTTAATGCACTATCATTAGTAGATATATACAAACAATAATTTGTAGAGGTACTAGTTGTTACTATTTAATAATAAATACATATCAACAAAAATTAGCACTTATATTAGTCATTGTTCTTTCCCATACTATCCATATATTTTTTTTCTTTTGGTACTAGCTAATATTATTTTACTTACTTCACTAGTGGATACATACTAACAATGGTCAGTATACAAGTTAACCATTATTCTTTAATATATTATATTAAGACATTTCATGCACTATCCAAATTTCATTTATGCACTACCAATAGGAGTCAAAGCTTACTAAACACTGAAGATCAAAATGATGATTATGGACTTTAGAAGTTTTATATATGAAATGGAGCCAAAAACATAGTGTGAGTGTTTTCTCAAAATGGTGATCATGAGTCTGTTTTCTATGATTTTACTTTTTATTCAAATAAATAACCCTAAAGCAATAAAGGAATCCCCCTTAAATTCCAACTTGTGTTTGTAAAAATATATCTATATATATTATAAAACACTTTTTTTTTTTAACTTTCAATAACCATTTTACTTGAGAAAATATTTTTCAATTAACCAATCACTAGAAAATAAAGTACATCTAATCAACATCTCATCATAACCTATTGATATTTTGAAAAAAGAAAAAAAAAAAAGAAGATGAGATTTTGTTAAAAGAAATTCGAAAAAAAAATGGAGAAAAATTATAAATTTTTTATAGAACCAATTCTTCTTAAGACAACTAAAAAAAAAAGATTAATGAAAATTTTTATTATCAACTTGAGAAAAAAAAAGTTAATATTTTGTTTACAAATAAAAAATAAAGAGAAAAAATTTTGAAATTTCATTAAAACTAGATAAAAAAAAAGTTACCTAGAAAGAAAAACCAAAATTGAGACAAAAAGAAAGGCAGATTTCATTTAAAAAAAAAATATTGAAATTTATGCTATAATGATTATGTGGAGTTTTTAAGAAAAAAAAAAAAGAGCAATAAAAGTAACTTAGTGGACTTTTGGACAAAATGAACTATATAAGTAATTTTGATATTTTCCTAAAGTCATTATTTGAATGCTTGTTGGAGGGATTACTTTTTCATTATCTACTTGGATGGTAAAGATTTATTTTTCTCTTAACAATATACCATTATATAATTCTTCCTTTGTTGTATAAATCAAAGAACAATCTTGTAAAACATATCAAAATGTCTTTTATTACTACATTACATACTATTAAGCTTTGTAAGGTTGATATATGGTTATTAACCAATATTATCTAAGCTTAGATTGTGTTTTTTTTTACTTAATTCTAAATAGAACTTAAGACTAAATAGTGCTTAATAGTGTGAAGCATTAAGTTGTGTTTTTTTAATATTTTATTTTTATTAAATACTAAAAAGTAAAGAAAAATCAATATGTTACTTTTACTATTTAGAAAAAGCTAAATATTTTTATTTTTTTTTATTTAGTAAAAAAATCTAAGAAATAAGTAAAAAGTTAATAAAAAGTGAAATAAATAAATAAATGATATGAAATTTGAAAGCAACTTGTTTTCATCAAAAAGTTAAAAAAACCAAATAACACCTTAGTTAGATTCCCAACCTTCAATAATATTGGTCTAAGGTAAGGGTTTCTTTCATAAAAATGATAGAATCAAATAATGGGAATAATAAAATTGACTAATGGTGATTTTATTCATAAAACTTCTCTAAGAATGTAACTATAGTAAGAAAAGGTAAATGTAATTCTGACTGAATAAATGAAAAATACTTATAACTAAGAAAATGTTTGAAGTGGTCTTGATTTTTGTATTCCATGTTTTTTATTTTTCATGATGATAAATGCTATAGTTTGTTTACTTGAAAATATCTATCAATAATCAAAGCTTAATAAATCTTTACGTATCTAAAAATCACTAACTTAATAAATCAAATTTCAAAATAATGTCAAGTAGAAAGGACTTCAATAATAAGAGAATATATAAAGAGAAAATCAAGTAAAAATTAACACCTATAAAACTAGTAAAATTATAAAAAAGAACTAAGAAACATACCTGTAAAATAACAAAGCAAAAAAAATGTTATGTTAATCCTAAAGTCTTATTCTTCTTAAAAATGTCATATTATAGTGAAAAAATTAGGAATAAATGACACCATTTTAAATATATTTCAGATCCATATAAACCCTTAAAAGAATTAGATGAACATAATAAGTTAAGCATTGAAAATACTTTTCATATCTTTTCGCGTATTTGGGAAAAGATCTATATCTTTGTTCTACGATCCAATTAGTCGGTATATTGAAAGATATTGGATCTAATCTAATAATAATTGGGGCTTGTATTGGGGTTGAAGTTGGATTCCTTGATTGTAAGGGAATCACCATTAGTGGTTGTAATGGAATATCGATTCCATTTCCTTCTTCACGATAGTACTATTGGTGTTCATCTCTGATACGTTCACTTTCCTGATGTATAGAGAGGACAAAGTTATCGAGGTGGTAGAGGTAGAGAAGGTAACAAATATATATCTAAAATGTATACCTAACATACCCAATTTTGTGCACATAGTATTAGGCACACAATCTTGCGCACTAGTTTCACACTCAAATAAAAGGACATTGACCCATTTTAGTTATATTTAAAGGATTAAACTATTATACAATTTAGGGTAAATTAAATCATACTCAAGGCCTTAATTGATGACATTATATCTCTTAAACTAAAAAGGAAAAAATATTTATATAAAAAAACCCAGATTTACGAAAATATACAAATTGACTTATACTTATTGATTTTTCTCTTTAATTGGTTATATTTTTAAAATTTTATTTCTTATTTTTTATCAATTGCTCCTTAGTCTCAATCATTCAAACCTATCCAAATCTTTCATATTTTATTTCAATACTCTCTTTCATTTTCTTAATCCCACATTTTAATTTCCATAAAGTTCATTATAAATCATTCAATTTTACTTATTGTTTTTCTTCAAACTTTTCTTCTAATCCTTCATATTCACTATTTTTCAATGTTTCAAATTCGTGTTTTTTCAATATCTAACATTCCTTCCTTTCAAATATTTCATACCCCGGTTTTAAAATTTAAAACAATTGATATGTACTAAAACAAGGTCTTTCTATATAATTAAAATAGATAAAAATAAAAATTAAGATTTGTGAATTTAAATCTTTCTAGACTTTAGAAGGTGGTGGAATTTTACTACTATATTATTTTCCAATAATCCCTTATAGTTATTTAAGGGATTAAACCATTAAGGGGTAAGTCTATTAATTTGTAGTAAAAAATCTCTCTTAATATCCTCTAATTCTTTTATTTTTTAAAATAAAAATAGATATGTGAACTTACTAAATATACAATGTCCCACCTTTATATACCCAAACTAATTCCTATTTATAATCTTTTTTTCTTTTCCTTACCTTCTTTGTCTTCCAAATTTATCATTTTTTTCTCTTTATCTACATATTTAATTGAAAAAGCAAAGGAAGAAAAAGGAGGAAAGAGAAGCAACAATTTTGATGTAGTGAAAATATAATATAGAACCATAGTTATTGAGGAATGATTGGCAATAAGTAAACAATAGAAATACTATGATCAACAATCTTCCATATGTTTTTATAAATATTATAGAATACTTTTTTTCCTTTCTTGTTTAGAAATTAGATCTAAGATTTTTTTTTTGTTTGTTTTAGGATAAAATATTTAAAAACTTGGCCATTTGATTTACCCTCTTTTTATTATTATCTTTTTGAATGGAGATGAGGTTAATATATCATATATTAATAGCATTGAATTGTTTTAATTAGGTACAATATTAGTTACTAAAGTGAATGAGGATAAAAATTTCTTGAAAATTGAAAAAAATAAAAAAAGAAACAAAGGTTCATAAGCAAATATTTAAGGTTTTTTAGTCAAACCAAAAATTTATTTATTTATTTTGGGAAGGGGGGGAGGGGGTTAAATTTTCATGGTATTCATCATTTTTATCATATTTATTTTAAACAATAGTAGTATGTAATACATGAAAAGAAAATGAAAATTGTTAGAAGGGTCTAATAAAGATGAACTTATTTTATTTCACTTAATTGCATAAAAAAAAATAATATTTATTTATCTTCTCTAATATGTCATATGCTTCCAATCTATAAAAAAAATAGATGTAAATATACTTTATATTAGAATTGCAATGATATGCATGTCATGGTTTAGTAAAAGATTTTCTAAGTCATGTTTTTCTCCATTGATTTAGATTCAAAGTTAGGTCTTATCATAACTTATTATGTTAGTCTCATTAATTCATGTTCAATGAAAACCAAACAAAATAAAATACAAAAAATGTTCTTGATTCCTTAAATAAAAGTGATAATCCAATAATAGATAATTTGGTTGAAAATAAGTTATCTATAAGATTTTTTTGTAAACTTGTTCCATGTTTTGACTAATACCCTTATTTTTAAAAAAAATTAACTAGTTAAAATTATTATTATTATTATTATTATTATTATTATTATTATTATTATTATTATTATTATTTTAATTAAAATTATGTCCATGATCACTCATGTTTATTTGATTGCCTACTATACTAGTTTATAATTTGTTAATTGGTTTTTGTGTGTATGTCTTTATTACATGGAGTAATAGATGTGACCATAATTAGATTAGTTTTAGAGAACTTAGAGCATTTGAGAGAAAAAGAGAGATCATATTGTTTAAGCTTGTTATGGATTTAAAAGATCAGAAGGAGAAAATAATCTTTCATCTTTAATTTGAAATGTTTCACATAAATAAATCTTTAAAAGAAAATTAATAACTTTTCTTATGGTTCTTTCCAAATCAGAAGAAGATACTTTTCGTTTCACATAAGAAACTTACCTATCATTAATCAAAATATCTATTTCAACTTTTAGATCAATTTGATAGGGAAAGAAAAAGAAAGACTCGTATTTCTTTGTTGGTGTGTGTTTGTACGTGTAATGTGGAAAGAATATATATGTGAGTGTGTGCGTGTGTTTGTTTGTGTGTGTGTGTGTGTGTGTGTGTGTGTGTGTATCATAAATGTTTAGCTTAGTGAAAAACTTATTTTGTCTCTCAACATCAGGCCAACACTTCATTCTAACTCAATAACATAGTTTTTTTTTTTTTTTTTTAAGAAAAAAAAAAGTCTAAAGGAAGGCAAACAAATGCCCACTATGAACTTCATAGTAGACTTCACTTTTTTTCTGTCTTTATCTTTCTCTCCTCCTTCTGAGCCTAAATTAGCTCACTCTCTCTCTATCTATCTCCCTCTCTCTTTGTTTTCAAATTTTCAATTTGTTGGAAAATTTTACTTTTCAAAATTTTTTTTTATAAAGACAATCTTATTTTGGCAACTGCAAGGGGAAAAAATATAATCACAAAAGATTGACATGCATAATTGGAATTTAAAATATTAGGTTTGTTTTTTTGTCATTCCATGCTTTGATAGAAATCAAAACCCCTCATATTCAAAATTTTGTTGATTATGCGTGCACCTATTTAATACTATCTTTAGTAATTTCATAGAAGTTCAATTTCCTATAAATGAAAAAGATGAATAATTAATGAAATGATTAGACCATGAAGTCTTAATGATTTGGCAGTCAAAGTTTTAGTGAATCCTAAGTCGAAGTATCTAGTATAACTTTTTTCTTAAATACAATTATGTACTAATTATTTCTATGTAATTACAAAAATTTTACTAATTAATGACTAAATAGTAATCAAATTTATAAATGCTTGAGCTTATTAGATAGGAAGATAGACTTGAACTTGATGGCAACATAGTGCGTTAATTCTAGAGATAAAGATTCCATTTTTTTTAAACTTGTTTTAGCATCTAATAAGAGAAAAATGAACCTTTACACCCTTATTGGATTTCACATATTGGAATTTATATTTTGCATGTTTGACACATGGATAATGATTATGGAAGTATACTAATAAGCTTATTGATTAATACTTTTAGGCCTTTCAAGCTTCATTTAGAAATTATTATAAGAAATCTATATCAAATTTTAACATATTATCTTTCCGAGGACTTTCAAAATCATTGAAGACATTAAAACAAAGGTTTGAAGTATAATATGAGTTATTAATATTTGTAGGAACTTTTTTAGAGACTTCATTTTCATCTTAATTTGTGTAAAACCAATATAAACTACTTTCCAAAATTTGATCATCAATAAATCCATCCCAAACTAGAGATATAATATTGTCTTATTGAAGTCTTTGAAGTGATCTCTCACATCTAATCAAATCCGTAAAGAACTTGACAAAGTTGAGTAGGAACATTGAATTAAGCAACCTTACTATAACCACCTTTTAGGTTGGTAAATAGACTTAAAGACCATTGATTGGTTTTGAGATATCACATTATAGTATAGTAAATATAGATCTAAAGGTCATTGATTGGTCCACCCTAGTACTTAGAAAGTAGTGAATCTATACACTAGTTCTTAATGCATTTGAGATTCTTTGGAATCTAACACAGTTTTTTATCCTATGTTTGATTCTTTACTTAGGAGATACAAAAAACATGTGAATAATTAATGTATATTTTATCATATAGATTTGTTCAATATGATAAAGCTTATTTGAACTATGATTTTGAAGCATGTGAAAAGATACACTTCATTTGATCTATTTATTGTGTCAAGTTACTTTACAACTATTGCTTCTATCTTGTCATTAATTATTTAGGAAATTTATATTTGTTAATTTTTTTTTTCAAAATCATTCTCTTTATCTTCTCTATTGCATAACCCAAGAAATTAGAGGGTGTTTGATAAAAGCTAATATTTTATTACTTAATGATTTAAATTGACTTTAAGTTAAATTATTTTTTTAGTTGTTGACTTAAAATCTATCACTTATTTTTTACTTTAAGTATCAAGGTTGTTTAGTGAAGTTAACTTAAATTTTATTATAAATCATCAAATTGACATATTTACCCTCGTTAATTTTAACAAATATTTATATTCATTAATCTTGAGCAGTAATTTATTTGTTAAACATTTGTATTTGAAGTATTGTAGAAACATGAGATAACTACAAAAATATTTACTATAAAAGATGAATTGTGAATATAAAGTCATAGTTGTGCAATATACTCTCACTAAAATATGGATAAATGAGGTAAAAGATATTTAAGATTAAGAATAAGTTAACTATTTTGTCTTAATACTTGAAAGTTATTCTTGACTTTAAGTTATTTTAGAAAAAACCAAAAAGAAAATTCAATAGTTGAGCATGTAAAATGCAACCACCATTAAAGAAAAAAAAAATGAAGTAATTAATCCTAACTTTTTATTTAGGAAAATGGTTAGTAGAGAATTCTAAAGACCAACATTTTTTTTCCTTTCTTATTTGGTGGGAACTGGAGTTCTTTTAGATTTCTAAAATAGCTCCAATATTAGTTATTTCATGATAATATGCAAGCCTTTGGATATGACATGTTTGATGAAGACATTATGAACCCCTTTACTTCTCATTCGAGTTGAAATAGGATTAGTACATGTCAATCTACCTCAATGAGCCTTTAATTCTAGTCGCTAAATTAGGAACCAAGTCTTAAAGTACTTGATAGTGTTGAAGCCACTTCTAATGTCGAAGTCCACCAAATCTAATTCCACATCCCTTAAGCTCTACTCCTAACTCAAACAATCTTATAAGCATCAACGCATTGTGTCAAAGGTGATACCTTCAAGAAGTTATAGGAGATCAACCAATTGAAACTATTTTCAAGGAAATCATACATGTTTTTCTCTAATAAAAATACATAGGATCACCTTTATCGAAAAGTAAGGTAGTAAGACTCTCTCAACATCCACTAAGAGAGATCATCCCTAGTTCTAGCCTATGAAAATTTCACCCAAAAGTATGTTATGTGCTTATCTTTTTAGCACACTTTTGAGTAATTGGAGGGGAACTTACATTCTTCATGTGCAACATATATGGGGACACTAATAAAGACATATTGGTTCTTTAAGGGACATATTTGTACATGTTCTCTTGACTTTGGGATTCATTTGGATGTTTGTTCAATCAAATTAATGACTTGATGACTTAATTTAAGTCAATAAGTAGATTTTTAGGATATTATATCATTTTTCTAAAAAAAGAAAAGAAAAAAAAAAGAGCTATTAATTTGTACCAAAAAATCTCTCTTCACAACATTTAACTCTTTTGTTATTTTAAACAAAAACAAGAACTTAACTTACTAAAATACACTCATCTATCACATTCATCCAACCTAACCAAGTCGTACTCATAACCTATTTTCACTCATTCACTTACACTTCATCTTCTTTTTCTTTTATTTTTGTAACATCCCATATTTTTAGCTAGGAAATTTTTTTAGTTTTTAATTGAAAATTTGTTAATGCAATAGAAAAAAAAAACTTACAAATAGAATGTTTGAAAAGTACTACTAAATTAAAAATAATTAATGAAGTAAAAAAATTATAAATTAGCACCATCAATTTACCAATGATGACTAGTAAATAACAAGAATAACTTATATATATATATATATAAAAGGGTCAGTTGTTGGTGTGCTTGCTTTATATATCTATCTATATAACTATCTATCCATCCATCTATCTATCTATCTATCTATCTATCTATATATATATATTAATGGGAAAGCAAGGGAATAGTGAGCTGACTTTGGTCTAGGGTTACTAACCCTTCCAAAGTGCTTTGTTTAAGCCATATTTTTACCTTATTTCCTTGCAAAACTCATACAAAAACTGATAAGACACCCTAAAACAAGATAACTTGAGTACTTTTATGGGTGAAATGTCATGAGTTTGTATGATTTAACTATAATAATAATGAGTAATTTTGTGCTAATCATAGCTCCCAACCAATGTGTTGCTAGTCCCTAGCAATGAAAGTGATGGAACTAAATCTAAATGTGAAATAATGAGAAAACATGCTTCAATTTATAAGAGGTAGTAAACCATATCAACTCATACTATTTAACAAGAGAGAATGAAATCATACCAAGTAGTAGAAATGAATCCAAAAGTATTACTGAAGCTCTCAATTCTTAGTTTCTTTCATAACATTTCAAAACTATCATTTGGTACTAATTTGGCTAACTTCCAATTCTATGTATTAGATTTAACAACCCTTACTAGTTCATTGCTACCCTCTCATCTCTATGGCAAAGAATACATTCTTTCATCTTTTCTTATTTTCTCAAGCATTCCTTGCCACTCAAGCACCTCATGGGTTAGTTGGCTTGAGTGGTCAAGCTATTTCTATCAAGAATTTTTCATGCTAATTCAATTGAGAATTTTTCCAAAACCAAAACTCTTCAGCTTAGTTACCTATAAATTCCACATTATAACCCATTAAGGGTAAGAGATTGGCAAGATATCTCATATAATTTGAGAGGGTTTCATTGAGGAGAAAGCCTAAAGTGTCATACCATTCTTGATTTCTTATTCAAAGAATTCAAGTGTTGAATCTTCAGTTGAAAACCTTCATCCCGTCAGTGAGGCTAAAGTGATCTACTAGAGCAATCAAAGGTTGTTGCGTTGCAGACATGAATCAAATTGTAGGTACTGGAGAGTAAGTTTTTAGGGTAAAACGGATAAGTAAATATGTGTAATTTTATTTCATATAATGGATTTAGATTAGAAGGTCTTAGACCTCGTGATTTTTTATCTCCATAGTTAGTGTGAAGGTTTTCCACATAAAAATCTCGTGCCCATTACATACCTTTTAATTTCATTGTTATATATTTGGATGCTTGATTATCATTGTTATCGCTAATATCTTGTAGGTTATCCCTAGGAGATAAAAATCATAATTTTATACCCAAAGATTTCCAAATATTGTCCATTTGGTTATATAGGGTATCCCTATTATCTCTCAGGATAAACAAATTTGGGGATAATACATACAAACCTTTATTTTAAATTTAAAATCACCCATTCATCCATTCTTTCTCTCTAAGTGTTCCCTATTGGACTTTCGGTTTTTCATCCAAGAGGATTACACAGATTATCATCAGAAGGTGCTTGTTGTTACAAATGCCAGGTTTTTATGAAGACTTTATGATAAGGAATGGGGCAAGAAATGATATAGATTATAATATACTATAATATAGTCTCACATTGCACAAGATACTATGAATTTAGAGGTTTAGAGATATATCATTCCTATAACTTCTAGTGCACCAATACCTTATCATAGTGATAGGTTTGTGTCCCACGAATTATGATGATGCAATAAGCGATGTTGGTGCTCATTTATGACAAGGAGTTATAAAAGATAGTAAATCCATGTATTCTAGCATAGTCCGGGTTTTTGTAGAAGCACCTGAAGGGATAAAACTCATAAATGCAAGTTAGTCTACAAGAAGAACAAAGGAATAGATGAAAAGTTTGAGTTTTATGTGGCTAGGCTATAGTTATAGGTTATAGTTTGAAACTTTGTTTCAACTATGGAAAACCTTTTCAACAATAGTCATACTCAAATCCATTAATGTACTCCTATCCATTACGATGCATCTCATTTATGAGATACAGTAACCAAACATTTTCATAGCAAAAGGCCTTGTGTGTACAAGAAGATGTAAGGAAGCATGGTAGTGCTCTTAGATCTTGTAAGTGGATAACAATCTACTCATTTTGAATGATGTAGGGATATTGTCATCAGTCATGATTTGTTTGTGTACTCAGTTCTAGATGAAAATCTAGAAGGGGTGCAATATATCCTTAGGTTTAAGTTTTTTGGGACTTCAAGAATAGAAAAATTATGCTATATCACCTACGTTGATGAGCATTTGGTTAAGTGCATGATGTAGAACTCTAAGAAGGGTTTGCTACCCTTTAAATTTGGAGTTGTCTTTCTTAGGATCAATATCCTTGGACATTTGAGGAGAGAAATTGCATTAAGGTTACGCATTTGCAATGGGTAGCCTTATGTATGCGATACTATGTGATAGATCAGATATTTGCTTTGTTGTAGGAATAGTGAGTAGATATTAGTCCAATCCAAGATTGGAGATTTGGGTGGATGCTGAGCATGTACTCAAGTATGTTAGTAAAATGAGGGAACATATGCTTGTGAGTCTTTACATTGAGTTGGTACTCCTTAGGTACTAAGAATTAGACTTTCAATCTAATGAGGACTCTCATGGGATTACCTTTGGGTATATGTATACTCTAAATGGTTTTTGTTGATTATGAAGCAATAAAGGAAGCTTTTTTAGCAGCAATTGTTTTGTCCAAGATGTTGTTATGTGATAACAATGGGGCAATGGCACAATCGAAAGAACCAAGGTACCATTAGAAAAGAAAAACATATAGAGAGGAAGTACTTATTTTGTGAGATAGTTAAGAGTGGTGATGTGACTGTTGAGTAGATTCTTACTGCAATGCCCAATCTACTTTTGGGGCTAATAGGAGTTTGTTGGGATTGAGCCTCTAAAAGCAAGATATGATGTAACAAAGTTAAACTTGACTATTCCATAGTTATTCCTTTTATGCATTGAGATTAATTCGATCATTCATCTCATATTACCTTAATTGTATATGACTTAGGTGCATTAGGAGTTGCATAAAGGATACAAATAATGGGTTTCTTGCAAAATGATAAGTTATTCACGGTATGTTCATGGATTTGGGCAATCTGGTAAAGACTGTAGTGCACTACCTCCTAATTAGTAAGATAGTTTATCTTGACTATCGAGATAGGTTTCCTTTTGTGAGTGCATCAGTGTGTATGGTAATACGATGGGGCCTATAGTAAATCATGACATATGACTATCAGATTGTCATGATTCACTAAGCTACTATGTTGCATAGACACTCAACCTTGAGGGAATATTGAGTTTGTGTTGAAATCAACATAAGACTTTAACCTATAAGTGAGCCCCTAAAGTGACTATATATTCCTACGAATTGGGTCACTATTGATAAAGACTGGTGGCAATAGGTGTTCTCAATAGAGGCACCATGATATTTCATGGGATTAAGATAGTGTATCTCCTTAAATGATTTAAAGGACATGTGATCATGAAAGGAGAATTTAACATTTGCTCCTTAGAGCTAGAGTATGTCAATTAGTCATATAATAAGTGAGATCTATAACTCAAGGATTGGAGAGGTAATCATGATAGGTGATAGCACTACCTTGTTAGATTACAAACACTAATCCATAGGGAGTCTGAATGTAATGAATAGTAGGTCATAGACCTGAGCTTTGTCTTGTAATTTCATTGGATACTGGAGTGTAATTAACTCTTTTTGGTGGAGTGTTGAGTCAACTTATTCAAGAGAGCTAGTATTTTCCTATGGGTCCCAATGGTCCCCACTCGAGCTCTTATTTCATGGTGGCATACTTTGAGGGTATTTGGCTCCAATTCATAAGTATGCATAAAGGCATTTGAGTAAAAATGTAATGTTACAATAGATCTTATGAATGATTTTTCTAGAATGGGGTAATTAATTAATTGGAGTCCATTAGGGTTAATCAATTAATTGGGACCTACGTGCGCTACATTAGGTGACCTAAGCTCAAATTGGGCTTAAGTCACTTAAGCCCATAGGGAAGCTTATATAAACCCCTTTCAAGGGCTAGAGCTTCATTCTTTTTGCTCACATTTTTAAGATTCTAGAGAGAGCAACTCTAACCACCCTTTAGAAAGAGAGAGAAACCCACTCTGCTCTCATGTTGAAAACCATGAAGAAATAGATCGAATGGAAGACACTTGTATAGATGAGGTCTATGATGACTAACACATTTTCAACATCTTCATCGGATGGGATTTGATCTACGAATATCTAGATCACAAGTTTGAGTTTTTATCTCTAGTTTTAATATGTTTTTTTTGGCTTTTGAAACCATTCTTTTCCAATGTGTTAGATTTTGAGAGTCTTGGGTATAAATAGCATACACTTTAATCCAAGGCCAAGGAATAGAGTAATCTGGGTTCCTAACAATTGCTTTTAAGGGCTTTATCCTTACAGCTCCATGTCAACCATTAACACTTGAAGAATCTTCTATCGTCACATAGTGGGATTTGTGAGAGACATGTGACACAAGTTTGAAGACCCATCTTTCAGCTACTTGAGATGAAAGCAACCAAGAATGGAGAATTGTGAGAGAAGATGATATGGTGAAATCTAGGGGAAAACAAGCATTATAATTTGGTGTGAAGTTGAGGCTATTAAAGGGCATAAGGAGAAGCGAGTAATCGAGGAGAGGGATAAATACTTTTCTCGAACCTAAGGACAGACTCTGGAGAAATTTCTCTAACTTGGTTTTAAAGAGGAGAACTAAAACTATGGATAAAGCAAAGAACGAGATCAAGGCACCACCAATCGCATTTCATTTTGCCGTTGATGATATCATATTTGAAATTTAGATACCATACGACTTGTATCATTTTTGGTATCAAAATTTCTTATTTTAGTCATATTTTTATTCCTTTACACTACCTTTCTTCAAGTTTTTCTATGTACACACCATATCTTCTAATTTGAGTTCCGACCACTCACTCATCAATTTAATTTAATGTTGATTACAGTTGAAACCCTTGGGGAAAATAATTAAAAACATTTGTTAACTGATCTTAAGTCTTATTCATGTTATTCAATTATGAGATTCATAGATTTCTTTCTTTTCTATTGTGAAGTTGTAAATCACCATGGTATGCCATTGAGTATATGTCTCATTATTGTATTATATTGTTTTCTTTTGGCATTATATTTTAACTATTGATTAATTAATTAAATGTCAAGATTGTTTTAATTCACTTACTAGAGTCCAAGTTATTTTTGGTTCAATAGAGTGTTTAACACCCTTCTATTGGTCAACTTCGTCCAGACATATCCTTCACTCATAGATTTTGTATTTTCATTTTTAATATCACTTAAGGGTTTTTTTTTTCTTATTTTGTTCCCCCTTTGAAAAATAAAATAAATGACAACTCCAAATTATTAAAAAAAAAAAAATTGATTTTCAAAATAAATAATCCAATAAATGGTTCACTATCGAGTGGATGCACCAAAAATGTGGTCCACACTACGATTCTTTACAAATAATTTGAATAAGCTTAATTGGGTCATCAATAATGATCAACAAAAGAAGTCCATTCCCCCAATAATCAAATTTCCCAAAAATCTTTAACCATACCACAAAAAATAATAAACCCCACATTTTAAAACAAGCATTTATGTGATTTATCACAAATTGAATTAAAAAAGAAAAAGAAAATGAAAAACATGGCATCACATATATCAATTTCCATCCAAGCAACAAAAAATCACATTCATTAACACATAGATACTCAATTGTAGATATGGGAAAGAAGAACAACAGAATATAGAAGCACTGAGAGTTATGAAGTTTAAGACGAGGAAAAGACCCAAAAATTGAAGAAAATGGTTGGGTAGAGGAAAGAGGGAGCACCAGCAGTGGAGTGAGTGGCAATCATACAAGAGACTGATAGATGTGGCTTGTGAAGCCAAATTAGGGCAAACAAAGAGGAATCTTGTTTTCTCAATTCCCTGAATCAGTCTTTGAGGGTTTTTCATAGAAACCATTCTCCCTTGTGGAGGAATGGATTTCCTCAGTCTCAAGTTGATTCTCACATGTAATATAATTCCCAAACTCATGTAAACAAACTTTTAACCTCATGGAATCAAGTGAATTAACAAGCTTTAGATTATGTTTGGTTCTGAAAAGTGCTAAGAAAAAAAAAGTATTAAAGAAAATAATTTTATCATATTTGATTTTATTATAAAAAATATAAAATCAAATCAAATATAATTAAAATTAATTAAAAATTTATACATTTTAAAATTATTTAATCTTAATATGATATAGGAAAATAAGTGAAATAAATTTAAAATAATATTTAAAAATAATTTATTGACTTTGAATCTATTTTTCATTTTTTTTCACTTTTTTTTTTCCTCATATTTTTCCTCAAATTTTTCAGCAACCAAACATAACCTTAGAGAGGGAAAAAAAAAAGCCATTCATTTAGATTTCTTCGACAATAGTCCTCATGTACAAAATTTGCATTTGAACAGTAGCTCACTTATCTGCATATACATTTTTTAAATCCTAGTCAAGTGAGCATTCATACATCCTAGCCAAGTAAGCTATTCATATTAAAGCTTGTTTGGTATAGTGCTTAATTTTTAAATTTATTAGTAAAATAAATTAGAAATAATTTCCACTTTGATATGATTAAATTTTATTTTTGGGAATTGTAGAAATAATTTTATTAAAACTAAAGACAATTATGATTTTAAAGGTTTTAATCTAAACCCTAAACCCTTTTTTAATAAACATTTTGATGGCCTATAAATAAAGTTATCTAAGAAGATCTATCTGAGAAGAAAATAAAATTTAATTATTTATATTTATCCACATAGCTGTATATTATGTTATTTTATTATCTTAAAAGTAATATACACCTATAAATATGTCCATTTTCCTACTACCCTATTCAGATATGGCATGGACAATAGTCCATTATTATTATTATTATTATTATTATTATTATTATTATTATTATTATTATTATTTTAAGGTAATTCTAGATGAATACTTTATTCAGACATGGTTCCCCGTTTAGTGTCCCAGTTAGCTACACATTTTTTCAGTCGACAATTAGTAATCAAGGCAAAAATGATGTCCTCATTGTGGCCAATGGTTGAGCGGATGATAAAAATTATTTTTATAACTTTTTAATTATATTAAAATAAATATTTTATAAATAATTAAAATATTATAATTTTTTATGACTTGTTTTTTTTTTAAAGTATTTCATTATTATTATTATGATATTAAAAATAGGAAAATAAAAACTAAATTAAATTAATTTTATATATAATCGGGATTGGATGACCACATAAAGCAATACTTGAAAGTGTTTTTTAATATTTGAAAGTATTTTCTTACAAAGATTAAGAATATATTTGACAGTGATTCTTGAAAGCATTTCTAATATTTCTAATACTTAAATTTTTTACCTTTTAAGTATTAAAAATATTAAAAACATTTCCTAAAATCACTTTCTAATATTTCTAATACTTAAATTTTTTACCTTTTAAGTATTAAAAATGTTAAAAACACTTCTTAAAATGTAGTGATTTTAGGAAATGTTTTTAATATTTTTAATACTTAAAAGGTAAAAAATTTCAAATATTAGAAATATTAAAAACGCTTTCGAGAATCATTATCAAACACACTGTGTTTTGGAATGATTTTAAAAAGCGTTTTTAGCAATTTTAACACTTAAATGATAAAAAATTTAAAATGTTAAAAATATTAAAAGTGTTTTCTAAAATTATTACCAAACGGACAAGTGTTTTAAAAAAATCATTTGAAAAACATGGAAAACCACTTTAGGTGATTAATAGAAAATCACTTGGTGGATTATTCTTCCAAAAATCACCTTTGAATAGTTCTACAAACTAAAAGCATTTTAATCAAAATCACCCTCGATTGGGCTATTAGTCCCCTCCAAATGGAGCCATTTGGAAACATCTTAGGCACATAATTTTGGAGCAGAAGCCCCTCATCATGGTTTTAAGGTTTGATTACGAATCCCAACACGAACAACTAGAACTAATCAAAAGGTGGGTTGGAGCTCCAAAATTTCATGCTAGCACAACATGGTTTAGGTCCCCTTGGCCCTACAACAAGAGATTCCAATTTCCAACTGAAGGCATCCCTGGGTTTATAGGTTCAACATAGTACTTAAACCCAAGAATTTCAGAGGACCTTGAACCCTTTATTTACATAATAATTATGTCACTGTTTCAGGTCTTTTTCCACAACAAAACACTTGGTAAAGAACACAGACAACCCACCAAATCAAACTCATTATAAACAGCCCAAACCAGGCTGGACTCCAAAGCTCATTGTCATGTCCAACCATGGTAAACAAAGTAGCTATCAGTTATCACAAAGAAACCAAGCAAGGAAGCAATAAAAAATGGAAAACCCACTTACCCACAATGACAAACTTCTCAAAACGTTGGTTCCTCAGCCTAATCTGCAGACAAAACAAAACAATGTATTGAATTAAGCATAGGGATTAACAATTCCAATCATAAACAATAAGAGATCCTCCCCAACAGCATAAAAAACTTGAGAGACCCGAGGCTCGCATCTCAGAATATGCTCTTGAACTAACACTAAAGATGCCTAGATTCACCACCACCCTTTCCACCCCAATGTTGTTAGAAGTAGAATCTAATACAATGAAGAGTTCCTGATAGTTGCGAGTTCTTATGATTTTTTTCCATCATTTTCTGACTTTTTTTTCATCCATTACGTACGTCCTTCTGAGTGGAGTTCTCCTTTCATGGTATCAGAAAATCATACTCAATGAATTCGTTATAACCAGACCATAACCAGAACCTCCATGGCGTGTTTTTCCTGTGTTTTTTCTCAAAATATAGCTACATTTATACATATTTTTAAGAATATTAAAGGCATTATCAAAGGAAGAAACCGAGAAAACTGATTGTATAGAAATCTATAATTGTGCTTACTTTCAGTCCTAGTCACAAAGTTTCAACCAGATAAATCATGTCGAGAGATGCCCAGCAAGTGGTGGTGGTCCAGGATGCATCCAGAGATGTTAGTTCAAGAGCAATCCTTGGGATTCTCCATGACTTAACACTTAAGCCTGGAGATGACCTTACACTCCTCGGAGTTCTTCACCAGGTTAATAATCCTTGTACGCTTTCTTTCATGGGAGGTAGGAAAATACGTAAAAATTCATGCCTTTTTTTTCTTTTGAGTACAGAAGAAAAATCCAAGAAGAAAGAAATATTAAACATAGCACCAGGAAAATGATATATACCAAAAGGGAAATTGTGCAGGTTTATAGATTGATGAATGATGTGTCAGATTTCCCAATACAACTATTTTATTCTAAGGTATACTTTGATAATAGAGACAACTATTTTATGATCAAATGAAAAAATGAGGTATAACAATTAACCCAAGACAAATCCTTAAGTGATACTTTAGTTTTTTATGAAATGAATATTCTTTTTATATTAGTATAAAAGATTATTTTTTCTTAGTTTCATTTAGGGAAAATTTTGATTTTTTAAAGTTTTAAAGTTGGTTAATGTAAAATTTGTTTTTTATTTTTTTAGATTTTTCTTTTCCATATTTACAAAAATAGATAATTAAATAAACTTAGATAAAAATAGAATTTTCATGTTCACTTGTTTGCCTTATGAATTTATTTTACTATTAAAATAGGTGTTTCTTATTATTTAATTTTAAAAGTGAAGATGCATGTTTTAATAAATTCTAAGAGAGGACAATGTTTAAAATAAAAAATTGAAATATCATGGAAATTAATATTTTATTTTAAATACAGACAATTTCCATGTAATTTTGTTTGTATATTATCACTACAAATCAACGATGACTCCAAATAGCCATTGGCCTTAAGAGATGTCAAGCTCACAACAAAAATAATGTTCTAAGTTCTCTAAAAATATTTTAATTAAACACAAAGGTACTCCATCATCTAATCAACATTTGCATATTCAAAACCATTTTAGCAAAAGTTACATCATCCGTTAGTATAAGCAAACATGAATAAGTATTTCCTAATTAAGAAAAATATTAATTCAAATATTTTAAATTGGCCAACAAATTAGGATATTGAAATAATGGTCTCTATATCAAATGAGTTATAAGAAAAGGTAACATTATCTTTCATCTAAATTTCTATGCTTTCACAATCTTCAAAATTAATAAAACAATAAGTTATCTTTCATTTGATGCCATTGGATATATTGTATTTTCTCGTGACAAAGTGATGATTATCATTTTTTTTTATGCACTTGATTGATTTGGTTTCCACCAATGTGACTTTAGTGATTTATCTTTCACAAGTTGTTAGGATAATGGTAGTGGTTAATATGATGTTGTCAATAAAATAACTACCTACTCCAAGTAGTATGTTGGAAATGATGTTATAAACCTACTTATAGATTAATATAGTTCAAAAAATACTAATTTGAGAGGGAGAAAGCGATAGGTCTATGATGAGTTGTAGTGAAAAGGAAGGATTAAAGCTAGGGTTTATGTGGATATGAAAAAGATAAAAACATTTTCATTTTCATATCCATTTTTGGATTTTAAAAAATAAAAATAAATAGGTGGATATAGAAAGAGTTCAAGTGGTTCGTTTGCAATTTCCCTTCATGGAACATCACAGTTGTCAATGAGACCTATGCACTAAGTAATTTTAACAACCCTTGTTTGTGAATTGCTTGTTATTGCATTAAGTTTTGGTATTCTCCTCCATGTAGGTGAAACATATCATGTTTTTGTAGAATCATTAATATAGTGTTTAACAGCTTCCATGAAAAAGAAAGTGTGGGAGCTTGGGGATATACTTCCCAACTTAGAGGACATCTCAATAGCAATGAATAGATTTTCATATAAATCGTTAAATAGTATATAAAATAATCGAAGATGTCTTGTTTTAGTTTACCTCCTAGCTAGATAGCCTAGTTACTTCAAGTAGTTTTGGCAACACCATTTACTATCATCTTCAACGAGTATATATCCTTCAAGGCAAGGCCTCACTTTCTTAGCTCAACAAAAAGTTTACTATGATAAGTTATCTTGATAACTAAAGACTAATCTTGGTGTATATATATAAATAGTTAAGAGGGATGTGAATCAATGAGAAATAGTTTCCACTTTGTGCTAATGATAGGTTTGAGTCAAGGTTCAAATTTTCACCCATAGAGGTATGAATGTTGGTCAATATGAAATTCTGGTCCATCTTATGATAACAAATAGTTTATCATATGTAACTCAAAATTATTCTTTCTATACATTCATCTTGTCCACCCACCTTTCTGTTTCTATATTGTACCTATCACTTTCTCTTATTCCATAAGGAGAAGCCACTAGACTTGAGAAATCAATTAGAGAAGGATACAATTCCAACAAGATCGAGTATGAAACATTTCTCATCAATCTTTTCATAGTGACTCATAACTTGTAGTAAATTAATGGGCTATTTGTTTTTTAACTTGAGTTTAGAAGCAAGTTGTTTTAAGATTTAAGATAGAAGTAAAAAAGAAATTTACTTTTTCTATTGACACAAAATTATCTTAGAAAATATGGTATGTTAAAAAACAACCATTTTAAAAATGACAAATCTTATAGAAAAAAATAATATAAAAAAATAATACTTAACACTATTAAATAGTATTTAGTTTTGAGTTAAATTAAGGTGTATATATATATATAGACACACACACCACCTAAGGTGATGTTTTACTTGTTTGTTTGTTTTTCTAAAATCTAAATAGATTTGAATTTGGATTGAAATTAAATAGAGCAAAATGTCCAAAGTGTTTAGACTCTTTGTGCTTTATTGTATTTGAAATATGTTAAGTGTTAAATTGTTTATTTTTACTTATGTCAAAATACTATAAGTATTAAATTTATTTATTTCACTTGTTAAAAATGTCTACAAAATTAATTATAGTATTTGTTATTATTTTAGTTTTAAAAATTTTAAAATTTTAAAATATATAGTAATTTAAATATTTCCAAAATATCAAAATTATTATGGTAATAAACATTTTATAATAATTAATATTGTAATTATTTAAGCATAATTGGATAATAACAAGGATTTCCTATTATGCTTGGTTACTAAAAAAATATTTAAAAAAAATCTAATTTGACGCTTATTTCTATATGGTGTGTCTTCAGATTTAAATTTAAATATTTCCCAAAATATCAAAATTTATTACCATAATAAAAATTTTACAATAACTAATATTGTAATTAGTTAAGAATAATTATATAATAATGAGAGTTTCTAATTATGCTTGATTACTAAGAAAATGTTAAAAAAAAATTCTAAGTTAATAGTTATTTCTATATGGCGTATCTTCGGATTTACGGATTTGTAATTGAAAAATGTGTTTTTTATTGAGATTAATTCATTAATTTTTTTATTTTAAATTTTCAACATTAAATCCTAACAATTTATTTTTTGAAATTAATTATTATTGCTTATTCTAATAGATTTTTAGATGAGTGTGAATTGTGTTTTGGAGTTCTAACTAAAAAAAATTCATTAGAATCGATGATAGTTTATTTTAGTCTTGTTCTACCATAAGAGGTTGAATTATAAAAATTTGTAGTACATACATTTCTAATAAAAATGTTTATGATTTAAGTATTGTTAATTTTATTATTAAATGAGAAATCTACAAAAATTTATGAAATTTAATTTTGTTGAGTATTTGATGAATTATGAAACAGAAACAATAGCTAAATGTGGTAGAATTTTGATTCAAGTTTTGGAATTTATGAATTTATTTAGATTAATTTGTTGCCCAAATTAAGTTACTTTTATGTTGTTGGGCTTCTTTTAATAATATAAAAAAAATCAAAAAAATTTATATCTAAATTTTATCAAGAAACAAGAGGGAAAATGGACAAAAACAAAGCATATTTCAAACATTTCATTTTTTTTCTTGATGACAACTTTGTTAATTTATAACATATTCATTTTTCTTTCAAATTACACAAAATTGAAATAGTTTAATTTGTTTTTAAGATAAAAGTTACCTAAAGTCATAAAAAAAAATGAAATTGATTATATTTTATACGAGAAATTAGGTCTAAATATCATAACAAAGTTAGAGATAAAAAAAAATATAAAAAGAAAAAAAATGACTTTTTCTATTAATATAAAAGTTAAGATTATTCACTTTTTCCTTATATATATATATATATATATATATATATATATATAAATACATATTTTTAAAAAAAAGAGTAATAAGATGAAAAATAAATAGTTCTAAAATGTATTCACATGAACACAATTATTGACAAATAACTGCCTAGTTAAAATCAAGTATCCGGTCATTGGCTCATCCAATGCTTTAGGGTTGTTTGATTTTTTCTATTTTTATTTTTTATTTAGTTTGTTTACTCAAACCTTAAAGTAAGTTGCTTCAAGACTGAATACATTTTAGAACTATTTATTTTTCATCTTATTACTTTTTTTTTTAAATATATATATATTCTAAAATGTATTTAGTCTTGAAGCAACTTACTTTAAGGTTTGAGTAAAAAAACTAAATAAAAATTAAAATAGAAAAAATCAAACAACCCTAAAGCATTGGATGAGCCCGGATACTTGATTTTAACTAAGCAGTTATTTGTCAATAATTGTGTTCATGTTCATTTCTACCAAGTACCTCAAAATGAAAAGGAACAAGTTCATATAAAATCCAATTTGTCCTTCTCACCCAACACAATTGCAACCATCCACCACCAATTCAATACCTCGAGCAATCAGTCTTTAGGTCAATCCAAAAATAATTGTGAATTTGAAAAAACCTTCAATGTGTCTAATAGAACCAAAATCATGTTATATTGGGGAACATTAAAATCTTGATGTAATGCAACATTTCAAAAGAATTTTTCACTTTGATATATGCTCATATCAACATTTAACTTTGATATAGGCATTTTTCAAAAGAATTCACCTATCTTTTCTTGCTAAAGCCTTAAATTTCTCCCTTCTCTCCATAAACAAACCTTGAGCATGCAACTTACTTACTAAATAGACATTACATAGGATTCAAAATTAATTTTCAACAATTCTCAAGTATAGTGTCTATTGCATAAGTAAATATACTTTTCAAGGAAATTGGACTCAAAACACAAGTGATAGTCAAATTTTGAATTAGGAACAATATCTACCATCTTTTTATCATTTCATCTAAGCTTCACCTATTGGCATTTGTTCATCCACTTTCTACCTTCCAATCTATTTCCTTTTGCAACTCTTCTTTTTTATCCTTAAGTTAAATTGAGTACCTAAAAATTTCTAGGCATCCAAAACTTTGCAAAAGAACTTGTTAGCGCATCCAAATTAACTAATGAACTAAACAAAATGAGAAAAAACACACCCCATGTTTCAACCACAATGATAATGTTTAGAGGCATTATATGCTCCTAACCGACTTTACCAAGATGTCCACATTTTTCATAACCTATTCTATGAGACTTTGCAATTATTTTTCTTAAGGTAAAATGCCATCCACATGCTTTGTCATGAATAATGTGTGTTAATACAATCACTCTACAAGACTTTTGTAGTTATTTTTATGCATGAAAGCAAAATTTCTCAACATGTATCAAGATAATACGTTTTATGCCCCTCTTGAGACTTACTCTCAAAAACATATCATTTCAAAATTTGGTCTAGACAGTTGTAAACCCCTAATTTTGTTCTAATACATATAGCATAGGCTCACTTTACATATTTACTTATGTCAATTAAGGTATTACACTTCAGCACTATCTCAACATTCTCTCTACTATACTTTTATATTAATTATATTTTTATTAAATTAAATTTATATTTTTAAATAATAATATAAAATAAATCATGTGGCAGAAGAATAATAATAAGTGAGCATTAAATGAAGATGTATTGCAAATGGTACATGCTTGCTGTAAAAATAAAAAATAAAAAATGATGATTGGATAAGGGATAGAAATGGAACAAAAGACATTGAATTGTTATATGAATTAATATATTTTATGTACTCAAATACAAAAGCATATTATAATAATATTCATAAGGCAAAAACCACTATTTTTTTTTTTAATTGGGAAACCCATATGAGAACATGGCATGGGGCTCATCATTGCACACACCATTCTCCACAAAAAAACCATAGGACTAACACCATGAAAACCCATCATTGGCACCATCCTCTTGACTCTCAATCCCTCAACCCTACACATTTTCAAACCAATGTCATCAACCTCTCATATCACGCAACTCATAACCCATCTCTAATTCCATAACTTTCACCACTGTTGTACCACCATTCCCATCATCTCTGCCTCTAAAAACCTACACTCACACCTCTACAAAATGTCAACCTTCCTCACCTTATACAACACCACCGCCTCATTAATTCATCCATGCCTATGGCTAACATAAAAAAACCCACCAACACCCTCATAAAAAAGCAATACTATTTCAAAGTTACACCACATTAATGTCACCATGCACCTTTCCCTCCATTGAATATCCCATACAATCCCTCATTATCACCCTCGTCAAATTCGCAACACCCCTCCTAAATCCTATATGACTCTTAGTTTTACCATTTATTAGGTTAGCGTCCTCTAGTTCTAATCGCAACCACTCTAACTTCCAAAGAAAGAAAATGATAAATGAGCAAGTCATGGAGATTTCTCTTCCTTACAACCTTTTGCTCCAAGTGTTTTGGTACCCTACTATTTGCACATATATGTCTTGACATTAACTTCTACTCAAATATAATCTCTTCTTGTTTTCATGTTAACCTATTTTATACATCTTTCTTTGTAGATTTTTTAATTATTTAACGTCTTAAGGTTTTCTTTGGTCATGTTGTATTGTTGACTTAGCACACTAACCAAATGTCAAGGCCCTTTTACATACAACTGGTTCCACCTTAGTCTTTGCAATACCTTCCTAAGGTGGACCAAGTGATCTTGTAGAGTGTAGTTGTAGATCACTATATCGTCCAAATAATACACCACAAACGAGTCTAGGAAGTCAAATAAGATGTTGTTTATGAGGTTGTAGAAAGTGGCAAGGGCATTAATCAACCCGAAATGCATGACCAAGAATTCATAGCTACCATACCAAGTCAAACAAGTTCTCATTCTCATCATAATCGTGTCCGTAGGCCTCCTTCTTATCTAGTATATTACTACTACTATTGTTGTTCCCACAGCACATCTTCTACCTCACATCCTCTCACACATGTCCTTGATTACACAAAATGGTCAAATTCATAAAATAAATAAATAAAATAAATTAAAAAATAGTTTGTGTTATTTCCTCTAATTTTGAACCCACCACATACTTCAAGGCTGCTACTATTCTAGATTGGCAAGATGCGATGTTTGCTGAGTTAGGGGCTCTTGAACAAAATGACACTTGGTCTTTAACTACTTTGCCACAAGGAAAACAGGCTATTAGGTGCAAATGGGTGTACAAAAATAAGTATAGAGTTGATGGAACTATTGAAGAATACAAAGCTCGCCTTGTAGCTAAAGGTTGCACACAACAAGAGGGCATAGACTATCTAGGTACCTTCTCTCATGTTGTCAAATTGGTTACTGTTAAGGTTTTGCTTGCTTTGGCTACCATTAATGGTTGGAGCCTTCCTTAGTTGGATGTCAATAATGTGTTCTTACATGGTGATCTTTTTAAGGAAGTTTATATGACTATGCCTCCTAGTTATCATCGTTAAGGAAAATCATTATCCTCACACTCTGTTTACAAAATTCAGAAGTCCTTATATGGCTTGAAACAAGCATCACGACAATGGTTTTCCAAAGTCTCCAATTTCTTACTTGTTGAAGGTTTTTAAACATTCTAATGCAAATCACTCTTTTTTTGTCAAAGTTGTCAGTACTCACTTCATTGCTCTATTAGTTTATGTGGATGACATTGTCATTGTTAGTAATAGTGATGAGCAAGTTGAGAAATTAAAAGTTCTACTTAATAGTCGTTTTAAGCTCAAAGACTTAGGAAAGCTTAAATACTTCTAGGGCCTTGAGGTGGTGAGGTCTAATAAGGGAATTTCCCTTAGTTAGAACCATTATGCCTTACAATTACTATCAGATGTAGGCTATGTTGGTTGTAAAACAAGGAAAACACTTATAAATCCAAATGTGAAGCTCACACAAGACAAAGGTGATATGATAGGAGATTTTTTATTTTATAGAAGAATGATAGGCAAATTGCTTTATCTAATCATAGCAAACCCAGATTTATCATTTTCAATACATAAATTCAATCAATTTCTTGCAAAGCCCAGAGTTCCTCATATGTGGGCAATACAACATGTGCTTTAGTACTTGAAAGCATGGTTTGAAATATTGGTAAACACGGATATATCGATATTTGAATTTTATGGATATATTGGAAATATTGGTAAAATATCGGTGGATTTTTGACAAAAATATTGGTGAAACAAAAATTATTCAAAATTCATGGAAATGTTTGGAAAACACTAAAAAAAATGATAAAATAAGCAAGAATACATATGTTAAAGTTATTGTAAGTGGAATTGACATAAGTATGGTCAATGAGAAAAATATCGAGGGATATATCAGTCTTAATAATTTATTATTTATCTTATCAAATTCATTAAAATATTAGAACTTCAATTTTTTTTTTTAATTTTAGTAATTTTTTGAATAAATTTATATTTTTAAAATAAAAACATTTAAAATTAAATAAAATTAAAAGGATAAACATAAAAAAAATAAAAGTGAAGTGATAGTAATTTTTAAAAATAAGATTAATGATATAAATGATGATACATTTAATATTAAAACTATAATTTATTTAATTCAAATACATTCAACAATGTAAAATAAATTATGATGCATATATAATTTTTTTGATATTTATATTTTTTATATATATAATTGTCATATAAATGATATAAAAAATAAAAATAAAAATAAAAACTTGTTAAGAAAATTATAATGATGGTTTTATACTTTTATTAATTAATTAAATAAAATTTTAAATAAAATAATTAGAATTTATTTATTTATTCTTTTAATGATGAATTTTAACATATTTATTGTGAACATATATTTACAAATGTGGACTTGGCCCAATAGTAGCCAAGTTTCACCCAAGCCTTTTGGCCTGGGTTTGAATCCCCTTGGCTGCAATAGAAAAAAATTTGAAGGAATTTACTCAAATATCAACATCTTTTCGATAAAGTCGATTGACTTTCGGTGTCCAATATCATGTCAACTTTCCCCGATACTTTGACGATCGACTTTTAGTGTGGAATGTCATGTTAGCTCCCCCTGATAAGCAAAATATCGACAATATTTCACCAAAATTTTGCAACATTTCAGTGTGGAATATCGTGTTGACTCTCCCCAATATTTCAACAATCGACTTTCAATGTGGAATATCGTGTTAGCTCTCCCTGTTAAGCAAAATATCGACAATATTTCACCAAAATTTTGCAACATTTCAAACCATGCTTGAAAGTTATGTAGGACAAGGTTTTTTTTTTTTTTTTCATTAATAAAGTTGAAAGGGTTTGTTGATTTAAATTGGGCAACTTTTGTGGTCTATTAGTGGGTTTTGCATTTTTTTTATTTATTTATTAGTGATTCCTTAATTTCCCAGAAATAAAAAGGCAGCATACAGTTTCAAGATCTTTTGTTGAAGTTGAGGACAGATTTATGGCAAATGCAACATGTGAATTGATGTGGTTACTTTCTTTATTTAGAGATTTGCATGTATCTCGTCCTAAGCCTGCCTTGCTATTTTGCAACAATCAAGCAACTCTTTATATTGTAGCTAATCCAATTTTTCACAATCACACTAAGCACATTGAGATCGATTATCACTTGGTTAGAAAGAAATTGCAAAATGGAAGCTTGAAGACACTACATATTTCATCTAAACATCAAGTGGGGGACTTGTTGACCAAACCTTTTTCTTCACCTCAATTTCTTTTTCTTCTTAGTAAAATGGGAATTCACAACATTCATTCTCCATTTTCAGGGTGAGTATTAGAATATTTGGGTATCTTGCAGTATGGTTACAAGTTAAGTAAAGAATTGTTAGTTTGTTAAATAATTGTTAGCTTCTTTTTCTATTTTTTTTTTCTTTTTTTGTTTGCAACTAGATGTGTCTATTCAATAACTTCATATGGTTATAGTTAATTAAAGAATCCTTTACGTATTAACTATTAAAATAATTTGTTTCCAACTTTCCTATTAAATTTTCTTCTGCTTAGTATTTCAAAAATTATAGTTCAACAAAGCTCTTTTGATTTCTATGTTGCACTGTATCTTCTTATATGTTAGTACAAATCATACTCCTCTTTTTACCTCTTCAATGAATCCTTTTAGGAGTAAGACCACCAAGTGAGCACCCTTATATTGATCCACAAGCTTTTTATTACATATTTTTGGTTTGTGCACATCACCTCAAATTTAAGTGGCCCATAAATTTTATACTTTGGATACCTTACCATCCAATCATAAGCATAAACTAAATTTGAAAGGATAAGATTAGTTTATTTTAGAGAAACCGAGCTCCAAGTCCCCTAGCCAAACATGAAGTTTTGAAGCATGAAATTTTTATGATGGGACATATTTGCAATCCTTATTAAATTGATCAATTGTGTTATGCCAAGAATGCAAATTATGCATGGCAAAGTGGTTAGAAAGTGTACAAATGCACCATATTTTTACTTGTTTGTTTACTCAAATTTCTCTGTCAATTTTTTGTTTTCATTCTTATCCCTCTTGATTGAGGCAAACATGTTTTGGCTAGTGCTCTCAAATGCCTTAAATATATTCTTTTCAATATTGTAAACATTTGGCTTGGTCATTGTTATAGTTATCAATTGTGTCAACTTTTACTTTCTCTCATCCCCAATTACATATGCACTTTGTAGTTTTAATTTTTTTTAGTGATTAATCGTAGTTTTTATCTAATTGTTTGCCCTATAGTCTCTGACATAACTATAAGTGGAACATGCACCTCTCACAAACCAAAAGACATCACTTGTCTTCTTTAATTTAAACATTTTTGCATCTGTGTAAGATCTAAAACTAGAATTTCACAATATCTCATATTCATCTTCTCTAGTTGTGTCTCAAAACTCTCTTTAGCTCATGTTCAATTACCAACTTTGAGTTTTCACTTCTTTTTTTTTCCTATAAGTCATGAGGAAATGAATTTCAACTGTGTTTCATCTATCCATCTCTCTTAAATTGTTTTATTCAATAGTTACCAATTGTAGAATTGTTCTTATATATTCTTTTCATAGATATTGTTAATAAATTATGCTAAATGAGTAGCTTACTGATGTGGTGAGAGCTAATTTTGTTATTGCTAGGATAATATCTTTTTAACTTTCTTAACTTTTTCCGACTTATAAACCACTCATGCTTTGACCAATCTCCATGTGTTTTTCATTTGTTTGGATTTATGGGCTTTTGATTCTATTTAGTGAATAGATAATAAGGAATTAAGGATCTGAGATTGACATTATTTTAAGGATGTTTGAAGATGACATAGTGAAGTATAGAATATTTTTTTTGGGTTGTATCTCCTCATTTCTCATACTTATGGTGGACATTGATGAGTTGGATTATTTGAATGAAATGAGCATTGGAAAAATGCTAGTAATTACATGAATTGTTGCAATATATTTGAGTGAAAATATTATGTTAGTGTCTCTCCATGTCACTAATTCAAACCTGTGACTTTCCATTGTAAGTGGTAGAAATATATCTTTTATTTTCTAGAAAACATTACTCTAACTTGTGAAAAAGGTTCTTATGCCTCCATGTTAAATGTTATATGATATAAAAAACCTGAATCTTTCTGTTTCCTAAGTCCGGATCAGGTTAGGAATATGCATAACCATCCTAGGCTTTTTCTAAATTCTATGCACAACAAAAAAATTAACTTTTTTATACTTTATAAGGATCTAGAAAGTGCTAACGAAAACTATACCTCAAATTCGAATGTTCCCAAAGTCTTCCGCCCGATGACTCAAACCTTGATCTTGACAAACTTCTAATAGGGAGGAAATGAGGGTGGAGGCTATAGTTCTCTATCTCTCTGGATGGTGTAAGATAAAAGCTATGGAAACCCTAACCTCTATAGGGTATTTATAGGGTTCCTAAGTGGGCTTAAGTGACTTGAGCCCATACAGGCTTGGGTCACTTAATATAACCCAAAATGAGTTCTAACTGATTAATTAACCCAATAAGGCCTACTAATAAATCAATTAGCCCAATCAAGAGACCTTGTTCACTTATCCCTATACAACCTTGCGTAATTATCAAAATGCCCTTATGCACAAAAGTGAACTTAGAGCCAATTCAACCCTCATAACCTATGCCAACAAGGTATATGAGTTCAAAGCGGAGACCATTGGGACCCATAGAAATATTGACTCCCTCAAAATCCAATTCTAAAGTTGATTCAACATCACACTATAGAGAATCAACTAAACTCCAATATCCTATGTAAATAACAACGAGACACCAAGTGATCAGGCCCGTGACCTGCTATCCATTGTGTTTAGTCTCTCTATGAACTAATGTTCATAATTTAATAAGGTGAAAGCTATTAGCCTTTCAAGACTACCTCTACCTCCTCTTTTTTGTTCAATTGACATATCTTAGCTCTCAAAGAGCCTATGTCAAGTTCCATTTAATGAACTACATGACTATAGTTTCCATGAACACACCTCCTTAAGATCACCCAAGGGGACACACTGTCTCAATCCCAAGAGATATCATGGTGTCTCTATTGAAAATACCTATTACTACCAGCTTCTATCAATAATGACCCAATCCATACAGAATATATGATCAGCTTACGATTTCACCTGTATGTCAAAGTCATTGCCAACTTTAGCATAAGCTCAATATTCTCTCAAGGTTGATATACAACACAATGAAACAGCTTGGTGAGGTCATGACTCAATAATAACCTTAAGTCATGACTCACCATAGGTCTTGTCCAATGTGTAACCATACACACTAGTGCACTCACCATGGGAAACCCATCCTGATAACCACGACCAGTTATCCCTCCAATTAGGAGGTAGTGCACTACAACCTTTAATGGGTTGCCTAGACCCATGAACCAGTTGTGAACAAGTCATCTATTTGCAAGGAACTCGTGACCTAGATCTTCTGTGCAACTCCTAATGCACCTAAGTCACGTACACTGCAAAAGATGCAGGCAAGAATGCTTATAAAGTATAATATATGGAATAAGAATAGATAAAAGTGAAACTGGAACATCATTTAATAATTAATGAATTCCAAATTTATTACATCATGTCATGCTTTTAAGGGCTTTATCCTAACATTATATATTTGAGATAAACATGATATAATGAGATTTATGTTTCTTTGTTATAATATTTCAATAAGTAATTGTGTTTTAATTTTAATAAACTATGCATGCATGAAACAATTCAAGTATCATTGGCATCATTGGTATCATTGTGAGACAAAAGTTTCTCTTATTACATACTAAAGAGATTTAAGTTATCAAAAAGTGAAAATGGTTTTATCTAGGCTAGTTTCAAGTTGACAACTTTAAATTGTTTATCATGTGATAAAGAACTTTTTCCTGCAAATGATACTTGAATTGTCTAATTAGACAGTGTAGGAAAACATAATATCTATGAAGTTAATTGTTTGTTCTTAATTCAATTTTTAGAAATTTTGGTAGTCTTTCCTTTTATTCTTTGGGTGCATATTTGGACAAAGTTGCATAGTATGCCTTGTCCATTTTACGTACTTAGAGAACTATAGGGAAATTCTACTAAAATTTCTTTAAAATGAAATTGACCACATTGGTCATTGACACATAGAGATTATGTATTTCTATATGGGATAGGAACTACCACCGAATTTAGGATGTTGGAGATGTTAGAATGCATAAAACATGCATCAAAATTTGACATGCTCAAATGATTTTCTTTATGTTGCTTAAGGAGTTTATTGAGAAAATTGATATAGACAATGTTTGATGCAAAGGTCAAGGACAAACCCAATATAATAATATTAATATGCACTAGTTTTATTGAGGTTATACATCCATTTTAATGCAAGTATTCATGGTCAACAACATTTATAACTTATTAGTTACTACTACAAATAAGATATACCATGACCTTGTTTTTTCCTTGGCATTTTTAAAAATGTTAATAATTAGCGTGATATTTCAAAAGTGTAGATCTATGTTCATAGATCAAAATGGTTAAAACAATACTTACTCTTTTTCTTTTAAATTTGGCATCTTAAACAAATGTTGAACTACATTTTCTTGATTATTATTTGAACAAAAAAAAAAGGTTGTTAAACAAATAGCATAGAAAATGTTGTTATTTTCTTCAATTTGAAGTTTGATCACTATTGAAAGTTTGTTCTTAAAAAATGGATCGTTTGTGGATTTCAAAGGATAGAGGATTAAAGGAGTATGAGGATGGGGTAGAACATTTTTATCACATTTGCAATATAAAATTTTGCATATAAAAACTCCATTAAATGTCCATGCTTGTAGAGTGGTAATATGATATTTCATACTCCTCAAAAATTTCCTCAAAAGATTAGAGAGCATATGTTTTTCTATAGAATTAATCAAAATTACCATATATGGTATTGGCATGGGGAAGCAACTCCAAGTGAACCACCAACTAGAAGGGTAGAACATTATAATATGGTTCAATTTAATGATGTAGATAGTACAGTAGAAATGGTTGAAGTTGTACAAGTTGAATGTCAAAATGACTTAAAATTGCTTGAAAGATTACTTCAAATTGTTGAAAAACCTTTTATATCCTAGTTGTAGAAAATTCACACAATTGTTTGCATTGGTTAAATTATACAACTTGAAAACACACTATGAGTGGTTTGATAAAATATTTTCAGAGCTTTTAAAAATGCTTAGATATATGTTGCCTCTAAATAATGAGTTACCCTTGTCTATGTATAAGGCAAAAATGACATTGAATACATTAGGAATGGAATATGAAAAAAAATACACGCATGCCCCATGATTGTATACTTTACAAGAATAAGTTGAAAGATGCATTTTCATGTCCTACCTATGGAACTTCAAGGTGAAAGGTAGATAATATAGGAACTAAAAAAATGACAGGAACTCCTGGGAAAGTAATGTGGTATTTTCCTCTAATTCCAAGATTTAGAAGAAGGTTTCAATCATCAAAAATCGTAAAAGACCTCATATGGCATATCTAAGGAAGAGATTTAGATGACAAAATGTGTCATCCAGCTGACTCTCTATCATGGCTAATTGACCATAAATGGCCCAACTTTGTTTCAAAACCAAGAAACTTGAGACTTCCCATTTTAGCATATGGTATAAATTCTCACAATTCATTGATTAGAAAATATAGTTGTTTGTCCTAAAGAGCTCGAAGTAGCAACTATGGACAATGTTTTTTTTATCATAAAGAGCAAGTTATGGGCAACACTATGGCTGCAGATAGAGGTAAAACCTTTAACTTGTTTTTAGTTTGATTTTTGTTTTCTTTCATAATGGAAATAGAAAATCATCTAAACAAATAGGACCTTAATAATTTTTTTTTATTCTACAATTTATTTTTGAATAAAATAATTTAAAAGATTCCATTCTTATATTTGTTAGACTTTTTTTTTAATGAAAAAAAAAATAGTCTCCCTTTTAGTATATATATTATATATGAGTAACAATGGGTATAATAAAATTTATTTAAGAAATAATTGATGTGACATTCTAAATTGAAAATCATAAATTAGCTCATTAGTTTGATGTTGGCCCTAAAACTACAAGACCTTATTACATACTTAGATTTTGTTCTTGAAATTTAAGAGATAATTGATGTGACATCTTGAATTGAAAGTCATAAATTAGCTGATTAGTTTGATGTTGGCACTAAAACTACAAAACCCAATGACATACTTAGATTTTGTTCTTGAGAAATGTCATTATGGTTCATAGTAAGGCTTAGTTTGGTGTGTCAGACCATGCATGCATGATATCTCTTCACATTCTCTTGCTTTTTGACAAACATGCTACCATACTCAAGGTGTTTGTCAAGGCTCATCTTGGACTACTCAAAACTTTGGGGTCCTTTCTTTGAGTTCACAAGCTTCTTTCCCATAGTGTCAACCCCAACTCCCAAAATCCACTCCTTATTAGTGCATTGACGAAATCTACAACTGCACCATAAAGTGAGAATGACATCATGAAAATGTATTAATGCATCTTAGATGTGGGAACTTAAATATATATATAGAGAGAGAGTTTAGACTTGTTTCTGTTAATTAGAAATTACTAAGCAATGAATCTTGCTAGTGTGGAAAGTACCAATAGATTGACCAGGGAAGGTATATATAAAAAAGATTGACATTGTCAATTGGGAAAATTCCTCTACAAACGCCAATCCTATCTTCCTAACCATCATGGATGTTGAGAAGTAGATTTCGATGACTATGATGAGGATCACAAGGGATTAGCATACCAAGGAGTTAGACATTTGTTGGGTTATCAACAATTTTAATGAGGGTGGTATTAACTATTTGGTTGTTGATAGTGTATTGCGTAGTTCCACCAAGCCAATCTGCTCCTGCATTGAGATCAATCTCGATGAAAAGGTAGCATATATTTTTCATTTCCTAATTATATCAATTGCTTCATGGTGCCTTTGTCTGATAAGCTTAATAGGTTCTTCTACATTTCCACCCTTTAATTCTCTAATGTTCATCATGATAGGGTTGAAATTTCATCATCAAGGCAAAGACAAGCTTACACTATTGGAAAGACTATCCCTCACCTTTGCCTTCACAAATAGCAAAGATGAGAGATAACCTTTCACAAAATCATAAGAATTATTCAAGTTTGGAATTCATAGGCATTGTTATTGAATTTCATTTGTATAAAATTGGTGTGTTGTGTTTATTTTATTGGTATTAAAATTGAATTTTTTTAATTGCAAATTGATGATTTTTTTTTCTCTCACATTTATACCCATTAAAGTTTATTATTAGGGTTTGTGTTTGAAATTTGGAGAAAGTATGGTGCAATTGTTCACCAGTGTGGTGTACCATTTTGTTTGTTGTATATGATCTTTGGGTATTTGATTTAATTTTATTGTTGTTGAAATTGAAAGTTGAAGTCCAAGTTAATTGTTTAACTAGCTATTTGTAGTTGACTTGTTTGCACCGATCTTGATTACCCATTTCATGGGAATAATCGATTCCAATTTTCCTTCATAGTTACTGAAAATATATTGTAGGTGAAGGACTATTATGGAGTATATTTAATTCACAAGATCGAATATTGAACAAAGATATGCCTTAGGTCTAGCTTATATGGAATAGCATATCTTACATTTAGTTAATTAAATATACTATACACATTTTGGTTATATATAATATCTATGTTACAAATTTGGATAATTCGAAGTCTAAGTGACTTCATATAATTATTGTTACATCTTAAAAATGATTTCACAAATTAGAATTACAATGACTCCTACACACCTTAGATTCTAACTCAAATTCTCACTTGATTTTATTTTATTTTTATTTTTTTGTTTTCAATCAATTAATAATATGTTATGGGCTAGTTTAGCTTATAGTTGAGATGAATTTTATCTAAGAGCACCTCAATTTGAAGCAAATTGAAGAAAAAAATGACTTATTATACCTTATGAAAGATAATATCATTAATTTCCATGTTTTTTTTTTCAAATAACCTTTTCATAACATGAACTTATATGGAACATTGTTGTATTAATTGATTAGGAAATCACTAAGCCTAAGGAAGTGAGAAAATTTAAAAGGGAAGGAATGTCACCATTGCATTTTAGCACAAAGAAAGATGATCTCTAGCTATGACGAAAATTCAAGAAATGAACAACTTCCATTAAAGATGAAGGCACAATTAGGTGACATTTAAAAAAAATGTCAAAGGAAGTTATTGTTTTAGCTACGGATATGTTTTTTTTTTTTTTTCCAGACTTCTTGTGTTACTCATATATACAATATGCAATGTGATTTCTCTTTTATATTATAAATTTATTACTCTTGGCACTTCATTTATGGGATAGATAAATAATAATTACTTTAATATTATTTAATTATTGGATAGTTGTTGGATGGATAAATAATTGTTATTTTCTTTATATTTGAGTAATTTCAATATCAAATGCCAATTAAAATAAAAGAGCAATAGGTGAAGCTAATTTTAGATTGTCACAATCCTTGGCACTTCCACTAGTGTCAAGGTTTAGAGCAATCAACAATGGAAAAGGTGAACAATGATACTTCCAAAAAGCGTCAAGGTTATTTCATCTTCAACAATAACAGTTTTTGTAAGTGTCATTATTTACAAAATCAACAATAACATTGGCAAATTGGTACACCTCAATGCTTCTAAAAAACATCATTATTTGTTCCATATTTACAATGACGTTTTTAAAAGTGTCAACATCGCTAAACACTCTTTACAATGACACTCGATTTCATGGCGCTTTTAAGAAGTGTAACTGTTTGTAGAAACTTATTATGACAAGCTAAGATATGACACTTTGGAGAAGTGTCATTGTTTGTCTTTCTTGACATTGTTTGTCTTTCTTGACGGGTAAAAAGTGTCATTATTGATCGATTTTTCTTATAATGAATCCAATTGGTTGTGATTGAGTTAATGAAATGATCACCAACTTTTTTGCAACCATACAACACTACATAACCTTAATACCTATTGTTCATTATGATGTTGTAAGAACATATGCCTCTATGTGACCTATTAAATAAACTGGTCTTATCAACTGAAAATGTTCCTCTAGTTAGTAAAAACTTCATTCATGTGGTCATTTATGAGCATTATAATAATCTATATTAAAAATATTTAAAAACATTAATGCACTAAAACATTGATTTCATCAACAAAAATACACTCATTCTTTTGACTTATAGCATTCAAAGATGTTTAAAAATATATATGTACAATAAAACATCATCAAATTTATTAACAATTAAACTTTTAACCCCAAAACAATCCGTTACTTTAGTAGATAAGACACTATTTGGAATAACATTATTTTTAGCTCAAGTTAGAAGTTAAAATGATAAGGTTAACAGAACAAAACCAACAAAAAAAAAAAAAAAAAGTTATTTTTTGTCAAACTTGACACTAGTTCAAGTTAGATAATGTAGCTCAACGCCCTATTGAATTGAGTCATATAACTAGACTCCCTAATTATATATTATGATACACACACAACCTTTGGTCTAGTATACATGATTAAATTAAATGCCCAACCTAGTTTGCAAAGCTAACCTGGAATCCCAAATCTAGTTCATTATAAATACTCTTCAACCAACTTGCTACAACATTCAAATAAGACAATGACAATGATAGAAAACCAAAAAAATACCTAATATATCATTGAAAACTCCTTCCTAAATGAGGTAAAAAAAAATCACAAAGTAACTTTCTTCTATTAATAAAAAATGGGAATACAATGATCTATATAGTGTTTTAACTCGAAACTTATGGTATTACAAATATTAAAGAAGAAATTTAAAACACACACACACACACACAACAAGCATGTTGTCAAGCTTATAAGAGTTGGAGAAATCTCTCCATATAAGTCTTCAAAACATGATGGAGAGTAACCTTGACATTTAAGTCAACAATATACAAGGAAAGACAACCCAAAAAGATACAACTTTGAGAACAAACTCTCCTTTTTGCTTTTTTACATAACCCTTTTTTTTTTCTCTTTGAAAACTTCTCTCATTTCCTCTAATTATTGCTGATTACTACTCAAAAAGTGTTATTTCATAGCTTGTAATTAACTCTTTTAAACACTTTTGAGTAGTAGTTATCACCTTTTAACCCAATTAACATATTAAGGACCCTTGCAATCAATTCTAATCAAATTGTGTTAAGTTTTGGTGTTTTGATAGCTTTTTGATCACCAAAGCAATCCAAGATTGAGGAGAGTTCTTTGGAATCCATGGCAAAAGATGTCCGGACAGGGCGTCCGGACACACCATCGGAGGGCGGCGGAACGTGGGCTGTGGCAGGCTATTGGAATGACGTAGCAAGGCTTGTGCACTTTAGTCAATGTTTCATATCCGGACAACATATCCGGATAGGATATGCTATCGTCCGGGGTGTGATGATCGCGAGTGCCGTGTGCTTCTCCCTGAGGGAGTCCAGATAGGGGAGCGCGCCACATATCCTCTTAGAGAATCTGGATGGAGTTGCTCCGGATAGCGATGCGCGCTCCATGTCATCAAAGGGAGGGGTCCCTACACCTTGCACACGCAGACGGCCCCCTTGCGACGTGTGGCATCGCACATTCCACCCGGATGTCTCACATCCGGAATTCTGCTCCGCTGACATTCCACCCGGATGTCTCACATCCGGAATTCTTCTCCGCCAACATTCCATCCGGATATTTCGCATCCGGCGCTTGACGCCGGATGGGAGAGGAGGGCGTTTCAACTTCTCCGGTCAGACATATCCGGATCCTCTGATAGCGCTTATCCGGAGAGTTTCACAGCCATTTTGCACAGTGCCGCGGTGTTCTCCTGAAGCTTCCCGATATTTGCGATCGACATTTTGAGATATTTTGCTTTAGATATTTTGATGTCTAAATCCCCAAACTCTCCTTGTAACCCACCTATCATAGGATTCCTTAGTCTTTAAGTAAGAACAAAGGGTGAATAACCTCTTATATATAGTTGTAATTTTCTTTATAAATGTGTAATCTCTCGGGAGCTTGTTCTCAGAGACGCATCCTTTGTACAGTTTTGCAACAAAGTAAAATACAGAGTCTTTGCTCTGCCTTACCTTATCATTTTGATTGTATTGTATATTATTTACTTTTTCTTTCTAGTCAATCAAACTCTGAGGATTTTTCCTCAGATGATGAGAGGCTAGACTCTTCATCTGTTGGAGTGAAGAAAACCGGGTAAGTTTCCACATGCATAAATTGGAAGTTTTGTTGTTTTAGTTTTTAATGAAGAGAAAGTGTGACCCGTTAATGGTTTTTATCTTTTTAGTTAACTTAAAACTCCTTTAAATCACCTGGGCCAACACTTGGTAAGGCAAGTGATCTCCATCCATTGAGATGCACTAGTTTATCTCTTGCGAGCCTTTGGGAGGTGGTTTGAAGGTAGGATTTTCTAGAATAGCCAACACTTGGTAAGCTTTTGGACTATAAGGAGACATCCATTAGTTATCTCTTGCGAGCTTTTGACGGGTAATCCAAGGTTAAAGATCACCTTGAATGGCAAATGCTAGGTGAGAGGCACGAGCCATTACAAGATGCATCAGTGAGAGGGATTTAGTGTTTGAACCCATTAATGGGAAGCATCTGTACCACACCGGTTAGAGAATTAACTATATGTTAATTCTCTAATGCGAGGAAAAGAAACAAGTGACCGGAACTCTCTTTTTGTGTAAGGAACCTGAGGCTAGTGATCTAAACTCCAAGAAACACTTTTCTTTGTAATTAAAATCAGTTACTATTATTTTTGGTTAGCTTAAAACCAATCCTTTTTCAAACATCTTTATGTTTTCTTTTAAAGCTAACCTTGAAATGGAAAGGCACCAATTCATCTTTGAATTAATATCAATTGTGGAGTGAAAACTCATCCCAGTGAACAATCCTAGAGCTACTATGTTATAGTAGCTTTGTCTTTGCTACCCTAGTTCATGGTGTAATAGGTTATAAATTTTGTTGATTACTCCCTCAATCAATGAGCACCAGCTGGACATGAATCAGCTGATACACCAAGTGGGCACGAATCAAATGGCATCGTTGCAGGGGATGGTGCCACTTTACATTGATATGACCTTTTCAGAGTACTTGTGATCTTCATCATAAGTTTGGTGACTTTTTCTTTTCCTTTTACTAACTCTTTTTATTTGTTTATCTTTCTTTGTTCATATTTTAGTATAGTTTTTATTTAGTTTTTAGTTAATCTTAATAATTTTATTTTTTTCTTTAGAATTTTTTTTTTTATTTTCTTTTGTTTTCTCTGTTTTTAATTCACAAATTGCTAGTTGTGCATGCCATATTGAATACGAGATAGCAGAGGAAGCCATGAACTTCATGAGTTATGTGGCTGAAGTTTCAAGAGGATGGAATGAACCAAATGCTAGAGATATGGGAAGAATGACGTCTCAACCTAATGCTAAGGGTGAGATGTATATTTTGAATGACGGCATAGACATGAAGGCAAAGATTGCAGCTATGGCAAGGAGATTGTAAGAGTTAGAAATGAAAAAGATGCAAGAAGTGCAAGCCATCTCTCAGACACCATTGCAAGCTATGCCTTGTGCCATTTGTCTATCTTATGAGCACTTGGTAGAAGAGAGTCCTACCATTCCAACGGTGAGGGAAATGTTAGGTGATTGCAACACCTACAATTCCAATTGGAGGGACCATCCAAATTTCTCTTGGAAACCACAGCCACCTCAGTACAAGCAACATGTTCACGCACTTCCGCAAGCCTCGAACCTTGAACTAGTTATGGTGAATCTTAGCAATCGTGGGAGACTTTGTTGGAGCTCAGAAATCCATCAATGCTCAGCTCAGTCAAAGAATTGACAGTGTAGAGAGTTCATTGAACAAAAAGATGGATGAAGTGCAAAGTGATCTATCTCAAAAGATAGATAATCTCCAATATTCAATCTTAAGGTTTGCCAACCTCAACCAAGTGCAAGAAAAAGGAAACTTTCCTTCTCAACCTCATCAAAATGAAAAGAGTATCCATGAAATTGAGGCTAAGGAAGGAGAATCTTCACAGAAGAAGGAAGTTAATCACTTTGAGGAGTGGTAAAGAGGTTGATTTGCCCACATCCAAGCTAGAGCATAAGGTAAAGAGTGAAACAGAGAAAGAAAAGAGGGAGGAAATCAAAGGAAAGAAAAAGGGGAAAAGCATAGAGAAAGATGACTATGATCTAAATGTAGACGAAGAACCACAGAGGATAGTCATCAAGGAAGAAATGATGAAGAAACACATGCATCCACTTTTCCTCCAAGCTTTGTATGGCAAAATCATACAAACCAAATCTCAAGTGAGGGATGCAAACTTCATATGGGATCCGATCAAGCTAAATCAGGATCAAATTTTTTTGATGGACTTAGTCTTTTTAAAGACTAGCTAGTCCATATCTTTTTGTTTTACTTATTACTTGTTTTAATTTTGATTTCAATGCTTAATTTTGATTTCAATACTTTAATTTTAATTTGTTTTAACGTAACATAGGTTTTTGGATGATCAAAATCAAGAGGAGATGAGACTATGCCATCTAAAGAGACTACCATAACAGAGGCTAAAGTCCTAATCCAACCCACTCAAGAAGCCAACACTTGGTAAGCTTTTGGACTCTAAAGAGACATCCATTAGTTATCTCTTGCGAGCTTTTGACGGGTAATCCAAGGTTAAAGATCACCTTGAATGGCAAGTGCTAGGTGAGAGGTATGATTCATTGCAAGATGCATCAGTGAGAGGGATTTAGTGTTTGAACCCATTAAGGGGAAGCATCTGTACCACACCGGTTAGAGAATTAACTATATGTTAATTCTCTAATGCAAGGAAAAGAAACAAGTGACCGGAACTTCCTTTTTGTATGAGGAACCTGAGCCTAGTGATCTAAACTCCAAGAAACATTTTTCTTTGTAATTAAAATCAGTTATTATTTTTTGTTAGCTTAAAACCAACCTTTTCCACCAAAGATTATGTTTTCTTTTAAAGCTAACCTTGAAATGAAAAACCACCACAGATGCATCAGCTCCACAGGACCCTACCATTACTTTATCATCTCTTTACTTTTTGTCTTTACATATTATATTAGTATAGACAATTTCATGTTTTGATGTTTTATATTCTAGGATTGGATGTATTACTGATGATACATCACATATAGACATCATTTTTGTTTAAACTTGGCATTTTTCTATTTCCTCTACTCACTAACTCTTATGTTTTCTTTGAAACATGTGGTTTCTCCTATACGACTCAGACTCCATGTCACTCAAGAGGTACCACTTCCTCCCTATTTTTCAATCGCTTTTGTCACATTGAGGACAATGTTCAGCTTGGTTAGGGGAAGAGTTGAGGAAGGAAGTTTTGTTATTAATGCTAAGTTATTTTGGTAATTTAGTTGCTTTTTGCTTAATTTTAAAAAAATTTAAGTTTTTATTCTACTCTCCATGGTTATTAAGGAAAAATTCTCAAAATGAAATAGAGAGAAATTGAATTTTTGTCTTTTTACTTGACTTAGAGTTTGTATTATGCTTACTCAAGTTGATGAATTGTTGAAACTTCTATTGAATTCAACCTTAGTTCTTCCACTTTAAGCTATTCACACACTGTGCACAATAGGTTCCGATTATAAGATGAAAAACTATTTCCCTCTTGACTTAGGAAAATTTTAGACTTTTTACCTTTGACCTCATTTAATAGTGTTGGGACACCTTATAAAAGGCCAATGAGCCTTTGAAAAAAAAGAAAGCAAGAAAAAAATGTTTTACTTGCCTTGAAACCCGAGCAAGGTTCAAGGGGTATATGGTGAAAATCTTTAAAACCTGGTGCCCTAAGCCTTCATTGGTTGGGAGTCACCAACCTCAATGCTCGTTACAAGGGTGAATAGGTGGAGTTTAACATATTGTAGGTGCTTGGGTATTAAAATTCACTCTCAAAAGTCCGGGGTAAAATCCGAGGAGTTAGTAGTTGAAAGATCCTTAAAGCTTAATGCCCTAAACCTTAATTGGTTGGGAGTCATCGATGGACCCCCGTTACATGGACAATTTAGAAAAGAATACCTTTAAGCCTTGTACTCCTATAATGAAAAAAAAATTGTGAAAAAAAATAGGTGTGTTCTTAGCCTATTGGAGGTTGATCAGTTTGCTAAGCTTTGAAAAAAGAACTAGGTTGGGGGGAGAGATTAGTTCAACATACTATATTCGGAAGCTAATAAATAACACTTAGATTTTTGTGGAGTAAGGTTTGGCCCTTTGGGAGTGGAAACTCTTTTAAAGCTTAAATTTGCATAATGCCTTCTCTTTATGAATTGTGGTTAGACAAGTTATTTGATAACTCTTGTTGAAGTTTGAGTTTTATTTCTTTAATGTTCCATGTGAGAGTTAGATCATCATGCCACTTGAAAATTGTTTTTTTTTATTAGCATGATGTTGTAAATTATAGTACTGTTTATTTTTATTTTTCTCTCCTTCATTGCTAAGGGACTAGCAATATGTCGGTTAGGGGGAGTGATTACTACTCAAAAAGTGCTATTTCATAGCTTGTAATTAACTCTTTTAAACACTTTTGAGTAGTAGTTATCACCTTTTAACCCAATTAACATATTAAGAACCCTTGCAATCAATTCTAATCAAATTGTGTTAAGTTTTGGTGTTTTGATAGCTTTTTGATCACCAAAGCAATCCGAGATTGAGGAGAGTTCTTTGGAATCCATGGCAAAAGATGTCCGGACAGGGCGTTCGGACACACCATCGGAGGGCGGCGGAACGTGGGCTGTGGCAGGCTGTTGGAATGATGTAGCAAGGCTTGTGCACTTCAGTCAATGTTTCATATCCGGACAACATATCCGGATAGGATATGCTATCGTCCGGGGTGTGATGATCGCAAGTGTCGTGTGCTTCTCCCTGAGGGAGTCCGAATAGGGGAGCGCGCCACATATCCTCTTAGAGAATCCGGATGGAGTTGCTCCGGATAGCGATGCGCGCTCCGTGTCATCAGGGGGAGGGGTCCCTACACCTTGCACACGCAGACGGCCCCCTTACGACGTGTGGCATCGCACATTCCACCCGGATGTCTCACATCCGGAATTCTGCTCCGCCGACATTCCACCCGGATGTCTCACATCCGGAATTCTGCTCCACCGACATTCCACCCGGATGTCTCACATCCGGAATTCTGCTCCACCGACATTCCACCCGGATGTCTCACATCTGGAATTCTTCTCCGCTGACATTCCATCCAGATATTTCGCATCCGGCGCTTGACGCCGGATAGGAGAGGAAGGCGTTTCAACTTCTCCGGTCAGACATATCCGGATCCTCTGATAGCGCTTATCCGGAGAGTTTCACAGCCATTTTGCACAATGCCGCGGTGTTCTCCTGAAGCTTCCCGATATTTGCGATCGACATTTTGAGATATTTTGCTTTAGATATTTTGATGTCTAAATCCCCAAACTCTCCTTGTAACCCACCTATCATAGGATTCCTTAGTCTTTAAGTAAGAACAAAGGGTGAATAACCTCTTATATATAGTTGTAATTTTCTTTATAAATGTGTAATCTCTCGGGAGCTTGTTCTCAGAGACGCATCCTTTGTACAGTTTTGCAACAAAGTAAAATACAGAGTCTTTGCTCTGCCTTACCTTATCGTTTTGATTGTATTGTATATTATTTACTTTTTCTTTCTAGCCAATCAAACTCTGAGGATTTTTCCTCAGAGGATGAGAGGCTAGACTCTTCATCTTTTGGAGTGAAGAAAACCGGGTAAGTTTCCACATGCATAAATTGGAAGTTTTGTTGTTTTAGTTTTTAATGAAGAGAAAGTGTGACCCGTTAATGGTTTTTATCTTTTTAAATAACTTAAAACTCCTTTAAATCACCTGGGCCAACACTTGGTAAGGCAAGTGATCTCCATCCATTGAGATGCACTAGTTTATCTCTTGCGAGCCTTTGGGAGGTGGTTTGAAAGTAGGATTTTCTAGAATAGCCAACACTTGGTAAGCTTTTGGACTCTAAGGAGACATCCATTAGTTATCTCTTGCGAGCTTTTGACGGGTAATCCAAGGTTAAAGATCACCTTGAATGGCAAATGCTAGGTGAGAGGCACGAGCCATTACAAGATGCATCAGTGAGAGGGATTTAGTGTTTGAACCCATTAATGGGAAGCATCATTATCACACCCGTTAGAGAATTAACTATATGTTAATTCTCTAATGCGAGGAAAAGAAACAAGTGACCGGAACTCTCTTTTTGTGTAAGGAACCTGAGGCTAGTGATCTAAACTCCAAGAAACACTTTTCTTTGTAATTAAAAGCAGTTACTATTATTTTTGGTTAGCTTAAAACCAATCCTTTTTCAAACATCTTTATGTTTTCTTTTAAAGCTAACCTTGAAATGAAAAAGCACCAATTCATCTTTGAATTAATATCAATTGTGGAGTGAAAACTCATCCCAGTGAACGATCCTAAAGCCACTATGTTATAATAGCTTTGTCTTTGCTACCCTAGTTCATGGTGTAATAGGTTATAAATTTTGTTGATTACTTCCTCAATCAAGGAGCACCAGTTGGACATGAATCAGCTGATACACCAAGTGGGCACGAATCAGTTGCACTATACAACAATCCTAAAAAAACAGAGTTTAAAGGCCTGTTTGATAATTGTTTTTAAAAATAATTCTGAAAGATAGTTTTTGAAAATTTTTCTTTAATGTTTAATTTGTAGAACAAAAGTTTGTTTGGAAACCCAAAATATTTTTAACATGTTTTTAATGTTGTTAAATATGTTTTAAAGATAATTTTTATGTCTAGTATTTTATTTTTAATCATTCTACATGTTGATATAATTATTTTTTAAGACAAACCTTAAAAAATAAGTGAAAATAACATAAAACAGTCAAAAGATTTTATCTGAAAACACCTTATTTTATTATAACAGAAAACAAAAAGCGGTTTTTGGTTGTCAAACATGTTTTCTTAGTTTTTTTTATTCTGAAGAATAGAAAATTGTTGCCAAACAAGAATCTTTTCATGTTAGTCTAGGTATCACATTAGTTATTGCCCATTTTATGATTTTAATTATAGCTTAAAAACTAGTCTTTCTGCTAAAAAAGAAGGTCCACTACTTATGGGTTAAACCTTCAACTTTCAAACCCCAACACAAAGTTATAGTCAAGACTAATATTCACATATTAGTATTAATATAATTCATTAAATATGAATTTCTATAGAAGCCAAAATCGAGTTTTTAGGGGAAGTAACATTCACTTTCATATTAAGCACTTTTAAACTCATAAGTTAGTACTTGTAACAAAATTTCTTAATAGAGACTTTAATCGAGTTTTAAGAAGAATTTTTTGTTTGTTAAAAACCAATTCAAACAAAATCTAAAACTAATATTATTATCTAAAAGACATAATGAACAACATAAACCATAAACCAAAGTGGTAGTGACAACCAATATGTAGCGTCAATGAATAATTGAAAATAGCCTCATTTTCTAATGACCTCGAACCTAGAAGCTCTAAAATCCTTGCCTAATTCTTTGTGATGACTTTAGTTCAACCTTAATGACGAGGGCAAAATTCTAAATAATTTTTGTCACAACTCGTAAATTTAGAAGAAAAAATGAGAATAAATGGAATCCCTAATGAGAAATTGCTATTTTTCCCCTTTATGACAAAAATAGTAACCTACTAGTATTATTAAATAACATGGAAATTGTTATTTCAACTTTAATACCATGTATGTAACAACCTTAGCAACCTTAATTTATAAGATTATTTAATTTAAAAGGATAAAACAATTACATATTCATAAGAATCACTTCTATTTTTTAAAAACAATAAATTCCATTTTTTGGACAAAAATACCCTCCATTGTTTTTATCAACATTTCACAATCAAACACTTATTGGAAAAAAATAAGGTATAAGGGTAGTTGTCAGCCCCTTAGACCCTTGACTTAACCATGGAGGAATAGGCCTCATGGGTAGGCCTTGCACCCATGAAAGCCTAGGATGAAAGCAGGGAAATCCTGGAGGTTTGGTGGTTCAAACTCTAGGAGTCATGTGAGGAGGTCATGGGCGAGCCAGACGCGCACCGTGCGCGCACCAAGGGCGAGCCAGAAGCGCACCATGGGTGAGCCAGACGCGCACTGCGGGCGAGCCAAACGCGCACCAAGGGCGAGCCAGACGCGCACCAAGGGCGAGCCAGACGCGCACCGCGCGCGCACATGGGCAAGCCAGATGCGCACCGCGAGCAAGCCAGACGCGCACAGCGGGCGAGCCAGACATGCACCGCGTGCGCACCAGATGGGCATCGCGCGCGCACCAGATGGGCATCGCGCGCGCACCTGACTTAGGTGGTGCAGATGAAGGCTGACTTGGAATTTTAATTTATAATTAAAATTATATTCCATTATGCATCCTCAAACATATTGATGTCTCCTCAAGAAACAATGAAAACGGTCTGTATTGCTCTTTAAGGGGGGGTAGGTGACTCAAAGGAGGGAGCCACCAAGAGAAGCCTTGATCGCACCAAGAGGGCACCATGGCATGGCCTTGGCGTGCCAAAGACACACGACGCGACTCGAGCACGCACACATGGGCTCCACGACATGTGTGTTGTGCACCCCGTGGCCGCAACGGCACGGGGCCTGGTGCGGCCTACCCTCTCCCCGTGCAGGAACGAGGGCGCCTAAGTCTTGTGCGGTGAGCCAGCTGATGAAACCATGGGCAAAATGTCATGGTCTGATGGCTCCAATAGCTGACTCGCACCGAGATGCCTACGCACAGCACAAGGGCGCAATGCCCTGTGCACCAAGAAGGATTAGCCATGGGCGCAATGCCATGGCTCGTTGTTGGGAAGCTGGGAAGCAAGCCCAAGCCATGGGCACATAGACATGGCACGGGCTCAGACATCAGTGTGAGAAAGGCACACTGATGCACCAGACGCTTGGTCAGATGGGTGGTGCACGCTGCTTGGTTCGGAGGGCCTTGATCAAAGACATGCTGATAGGCACCCGGTCACAAGAGACGCCTTGAGGGGGAGGGGTCAGCTTGTTAGGGGGACTCACCAGCAGCTTGACTAGCAAGACCTGAAGGAGAAGGCAGTGCAGCTAGCAAGTGGCAGCTAGCTCAGACAACCAGTGACCAAGTCAAGCCGTCATTGACCTGCAGTTGGCTGAAGGATGATGGCTGGTGCAAGTGGGTGGCATGTGTAGCCCACTATCTGGGTAGTGGGTGGTTATGCAGGGCAGTTGAGAGCAGTTCTGGCCAGTTGCATGACCACCTAGTTGGCTCCAAGATTTGAATTGAGGGAATTCAAATTTGTAACTATAGATTGAGTCATTTAAATAGGGCTCCTGCAACCTTGAAATAGAGAGAGAATTTGGGAAAAGGGTTCCTTCTCGTATGCCTTGGGTGAGTGCATTGTACTCTGGTTCAAGAAGCAATTTTGTCTTGTAAGAGTGATTAATACAAGTTGGGAAAGGATTCCCGTAACCTCGTGTGTCCCTGTTGCTTGTTTATTTCTGTATTCTACTATGTTCTTCTAAACGCTGGGAATGGAAGATTGGCTAAGGAAGGGTCCTTAGCACCGCACACTCGTGAAAAATTAAGTGAGATAACCAGGGGTGTGACAATTGGTATCAGAGTGCGCACCAGAGATGGCTGGTGGTAGTGCAATGGACGTCCTGCGTGAAAGAATGACTCGGATGGAAGAAGCGCTGGGAGAATGGCCAGGTGAGGAAGACACTGTGGCCTCGTGGGCTGAACACACCATGGGCGAGATCCAAGTGCAGAGGAGTCTGCTGGAGAACCATGACAACTTCTTTGAGGAGAATATTGTTGGGTTCAAAGCCGAGATGCAGTCCCTGATGGACGAATTTAAGGACACCCTGCGATCCTATGGAGAGGACGTTGCAGTGCTTAAAAAGGCTGTGTTGCAGGGGTCCTCGTCAGGCCCTGATGCCCCTTCTTCTAAGGTTCGAGTCCCGGAGCCTAAAGGCTTCAATGGCAACAGAAACGCAAAAGAGTTGGAGAACTTCTTGTGAGACATGGAGCAGTTCTTCAAGGCTGCTCATGTACCTGATGGCGAGAAGGTGTCCATCACCAGCATGTATCTGACTAGTGATGCCAAGCTATGGTAGCGAACCAGGATGGAAGACGATGCAGAGTCGGGAAGGCCCCAGATCACCACTTGGGAGACTATGAAGAAGGAATTGAAGGATCAGTTCCTTCCCACCAACACTGCGTGGGTGGCCCGAGAAGCGTTGAAAAGGTTCAGACACACCGGATCCGTGAGGGAATACGTCAAGGAGTTCAGTTCCTTGATGTTGGACATAAAGAACATGTCAGAGGAGGACAAACTCTTTAACTTCATGTCAGGTTTGCAAGGATGGGCTCAGACGGAACTTCGGAGGCAAAGAGTTCGTGATCTCCCCGCTGCCATGGCTGCAGCAGACTGCTTGGTGGACTACAAGATGGGTGGTGCCATCTCTACCACGCAGAGACCCAAGTCATACGGGGGTAAGAAGGCAAAGGCTGAGGGCAAGGCTTCTAAGAAGCCTGGGTGGAAGAAACAAGGCAAGAAGTCTACTGTAGGAGGAAATCCAGTGGAGAAGACCACTAAGTTTGTGCAGCAGACCACTCGGATGGCAAGATGTTTCATCTGCAATGGCCCTCATCGAGCTAGAGACTGCCCTAAAAGAGAGAAACTCTCAACCCTGGTGTCTGCAAATGACAAGGGAGACTCTGACTCGGAGACCATTCCAAGAGTCAACCCACTGCAACTTCTAAACGTGATCAATGGTGAGACCCCAGTCCAGAAGTCTCTGATGCACGTCCATGCAGTGGTGAATGGTGTGCAAGTGAAGGCCTTAGTGGACAGTGGTGCCACTCACAATTTCGTGGCCACCAGAGAAGCAACCAGGTTGGGACTTAAATTGGAGGAGGACACCAGTCGGATCAAGGCAGTCAACAGCAAAGCCCAAAAGATCCAAAGGGTAGCCAAGAACGTCCCTATGCAGATCGGTGACTGGAAGGGTACGTGTAGTTTACTTTGTGTGCCTTTGGATGATTTTGACTTGATCCTTGGTGTAGACTTTCTCTTAAGGGCCAAGGTGGCCTTGATTCCACATCTTGGTGGACTGGTGGTGCTAGAAGAGAAGCAACCTTGCTTCGTGAAGGCCTTGAGGACGAAAGATGGTGGTAAGGGACAACCTGAGATGTTGTCTGCTATTCAATTGAATAAAGGATTGAAGAAGGGCCAGGAGACCTATGTTGCAGCCTTGATCGAGATCAAGGAGGGACAGTCTGTGGAAGCCCCTGACTCAGTGGTCAAGATCCTTAAAGAGTTCAAAGATGTGATGCTTGCAGAACTCCCCAAGGAGTTGCCACCCCGGCGACCCATTGACCACAAATCGAGCTGCTACCTGGAACAAAGGCCCCGGCTCAAGCCCCTTACCGGATGCCTCCTGCAGAGTTGTTGGAGTTACGTAAGCAGCTAAAGGAGTTACTGGATGCAGGTCTGATCCAACCCTCCAGGGCACCATATGGTGCACCAGTGCTGTTCCAAAAGAAGCAGGATGGCTCACTCCGCATGTGTGTGGACTACAGAGCCCTCAACAAGGTGACCATCAAGAACAAGTACCCGATCCCCTTGGCTGTTGAGCTGTTTGACAGACTGTCAAAAGCTTCTTACTTCACCAAGCTGGACCTGAGATCGGGCTACTGGCAGGTTCGAATTGCAGTAGGAGATGAAGGGAATACCACTTGTGTAACTCGGTATGGATCATACGAGTTTCTGGTAATGTCTTTTGGCTTGACAAATGCTCCTGCTACATTCTGTAATTTGATGAATGATGTTCTGTTTGATTATTTGGATGTCTTTGTGGTGGTATATCTAGATGACATTGTAGTTTATAGTAAAACTCTAACAGAACATGAGAGACATTTGAGATTGGTGTTTCAGAGATTGAGGGAGAACAGGCTTTATGTAAAGCTAGAAAAGTGCGAGTTTGCTCAAGAGGAAATCACGTTTCTTGGGCACAAGATTAGTGCAAGCCTGATCAGGATGGACAAGGGCAAAGTGCAGGCTATTATGGAGTGGACAGTCCCTACCAAAGTGACGAAGTTGCGGTCCTTCCTTAGCTTGGCCAACTACTACAGAAAGTTCATTAAGGGGTATTCCAAGAGTGCCTCCCCTTACTAACCTATTGAAGAAGGACAACTCATGGGATTGGAACATGTAGTGTCAGATGGCCTTTGAAGGCTTGAAGAAAGCCATCTCCACTGAGCCTGTGCTGTGGTTGCCAGACCTAGACTTACCCTTTGAAGTCCAAACAGATGCCTCTAATAGAGCCTTGGGTGGAGTCTTGGTGCAAGAAAGACACCCTATGGCGTTTGAAAGTAGGAAGCTAAATAATACAGAGCAGAGATACTCCACTCACGAGAAGGAAATGACGGTTGTGGTGCATTGCCTGCAGCAGTGGAGGCATTACTTGTTAGGAAGTATCTTCATAGTGGTCACTGATAATGTGGCCAACACCTTCTTTAAGGCCCAGAAGAAGCTGAGTCCCAGACAGGCGCGATGGCAGGAGCTCCTGGCCGACTTCAAATTTGAGTGGCTACATCGACCAGGAAGGCATAACCCTGTGGCTGATGCCTTGAGTAGGAAAGAGGTAATTGCCTATATCACGGTCCTCTCAGAAGTCGTCTCTGACTTCAATGAGAAGATCAAGCTAGTTGTAGAGCAGGATGCCGCATATGGCAGGCTGAAACAGCAAGTAAAGGAGGGGGTGATTAAGAGGTATTGGCTAGAGGGTGACCTCCTTGTGGCAAAGGGAGGAAGATGGTATGTTCCTGCAGGCGGCCTGAGAAAGGATTTGTTGCGGGAAACTCATGATTCGAAGTAGGCAGGTCATCCCGGAGAAGAAAAGACTCTGGCGCTGCTAGCCAGATCTTACTATTGACCTAAGATGGGTGAGGATGTCCAGGCATATGTGAAGTCTTGCTTGATCTGTCAGATGGACAAGACTGAAAGGAAGAAGGCTGCAGGGTTGCTACAGCCCCTCCCCATTCTAGAAAGACCTTGGGAGAACATTTCCATGGATTTTATCACTGGATTCCCAAAGGTTCGTGATTTCAAATCTGTCTTTGTTGTGGTAGATAGATTTTCTAAGTATGTTGTGTTTATACCTGCCCCTCATGCTTGCCCTGTGGAGGAAGCCGCTAAGTTGTTTTTCAGTAATGTGGTGAAACATTTTGGGTTGCCTAAGAACATAGTTAGTGATCGAGACGCATGATTCACAGGCCGGTTTTGGGTTGAGTTGTTCAGACTCTTGGGTTCAGAGTTGAAATTCTCTACAGCCAACCATCCTCAGACTGATGGGCAGACGGAGAGGATCAATGCCTTGCTGGAGGAATACCTCAGGCACTATGTGATAGCAACACAAAAGAACTGGGTGGACTTAATGGATACTGCTCAGTTGTGCTACAACTTGCAGAGAAGCTCAGCACCAGGGATGAGTCCCTTTAAGCTAGCTATTGGGGTGCAGCCATAGATGCCTTTGGAGGTGGCTAAGTAGAAAGCTGGAGGAAGTAATCCAGCAGCATACAAGTTGGCTCAGTCCCGGCAGGAGATGTTCGATGAAGCCCGAGACAGTCTAGAGAAGGCAGCTAGACGTATGAAGAAGTATGCAGATCGTGACCGCAGACTCTTGGAATTTCAGGTTGGGGACAGGGTCCTCCTAAAATTGACTCCTCAGATCTGAAAGAAAATCAGCAGCAAGACAAGGCAGAGGGGTCTAATTCCTAAGTATGACGGACCATTCGAGGTAATCAAACGAGTTGGGCAGGTGGCCTACATGTTGAAGCTGCCTGAAAGGCTCAAGCTTCACCCGACTTTCCATGTGAGCTTTCTAAAGCCTTACCATGAGGATCTAGATGCAGAGATGGTGCAAACAAAGCGAGCCCCTCCCTTGGTCATGAAGCAGTTTGATCGAGAGATAGAGAAAATCTTGGATCATAGGACCATGAGACATAGTCGAAAGAACCGGCGAACTGATTTCTTGGTTCAGTGGAAGAGGACTTCAGAAGCAGAAGCTACTTGGGAGAGGGATGTTACCTTGTGGCAATTTGAGACGGCGGTCTAGACATACTGGCAGACTAAGTCAACGAGGGCGTCGACTTCAGCAGGCGGGGGTAGGTTTGTCAGCCCCTTAGACCCTTGACTTAACCATGGAGGAATAGGCCTCATGGGTAGGCCTTGCACCCATGAAAGCCTAGGATGAAAGCAGAGAAATCTTGGAGGTTTGGTGGCTCAAACTCCAGGAGCCATGTGAGGAGGCCGTGGGCGAGCCAAACGCGCACCAAGGGCGAGCCAGATGCGCACCGTGGGCGAGCTAAACGCACACCACACGCGCACCACGGGCGAGCCAAACGCGCATCGCGAGCAGGCCAGACGCGCACCACGCGCGCACACGAGCGAGCCAGATGTGCACCGTGAGCAGGCTAGACGCGCACCGCGCACGCACCGCGGGCGAGCCAGACATGCACCGCGTGCGCACCAGATGGGCATCGCGCGCGCACCTGACTTAGGTGGTGCAGATGAAGGCTGACTTGGAATTTTAATTTATAATTAAAATTATATTCCATTATGAATCCTCAGACATATTGATGTCTCCTCAAGAAACAATGAAAACGGTCTGTATTGCTCTTTAAGGGGGGGGGGGGGGGGGGGGGGGTAGGTGACTCAAAGGAGGGAGCCACCAAGAGAAGCCTTGACAGCACCAAGGGGGCACCATGGCACGGCCTTGGCGTGCCAAAGACACACGACGCGACTCGAGCACGCACACATGGGCTCCACGACATGTGTGTTATGCACCCCGTGGCCGCAACGGCATGGGGCCTGGTGCGGCCTACCCCCTCCCCGCGCAGGCACGAGGGCGCCTAAGCCTTGTGCGATGAGCCAGCTGATGAAACCATGGGCGCAATGCCATGGTCTGATGGCTCCAATAGCTTACTCGCACCGAGATGCCTACGCACAGCACAGGAGCGCAATGCCCTGTGCACCAAGAAGGATTAGCCATGGGCGCAATGCCATGGCTCGTTGTTGGGAAGTTGGGAAGCAAGCCCAAGCCATGGGCACCTAGACATGGCACGGGCTCAGACATCAGTGTGAGGAAGGCACACTGATGCACCAGACGCTAAGTCAGATGGGTAGTGCACGCTGCCTAGTTCGGAGAGCCTTGATCAAAGACATGCTGATGGGCACCCGGTCACAAGAGGCGCCTTGAGGGGGAGGGGTCGGCTTGTTAGGGGGACTCACCAGCAGCTTGGCGAGCAAGACCTAAAGGAGAAGGCAGTGCAGCTAGCAAGTGGCAGCTAGCTTAGACAACCAGTGACCAAGTCAAGCCGTCATTGACCTGCAGTTGGCTAAAAGATGATGGCTGGTGCAAATGGGTGGCATGTGCAGTGATTACTACTCAAAAAGTGCTACTTCATAGCTTGTAATTAACTCTTTTAAACATTTTTGAGTAGTAGTTATCACCTTTTAACCCAATTAACATATTAAGGACTCTTGCAATCAATTCTAATAAAATTGTGTTAAGTTTTGGTGTTTTGATAGCTTTTTGATCACCAAAGTAATTTGATATTGAGGAGAGTTATTTGGAATCCATGGCAAAGCAATGGAAACCTCAGAAACATGAAGAGCCGAAGCTTTGAAGTCCTTTGCCATAAGCAAATCCAGAATACAAGGAGTATGGGATCCTGCTCATTCCACCCGGACGGGAATCATAGCTCATTCCACCCAGGTAGGAATTCCATCCGGTTGCCGCCGCCATTCCATCCGACTTCTGCCGCCATTACATCCGGCTGCCCGCCACTTTTCCATTCGGCTGCCGCTGCCATTCCATCCAACTGCCGCCACTTTCCACCCGGATGTATCACATCCGGAATTCTGCTGCCACCGCCATTCCACCCGGATGTATCACATCCGGAATTCAGGAGTCGGATGGGAGAGGAGGGCGTTTCAACTTCTCTGAATATACATATCCGGATCCTATAATAGCGCTCACCCAGAGAGTTTCGCAGCCAATTTTACACAGTGCCGCAGTGTTCTCCTGAAGCTTCTCGATATTTGCGACCGACATCTTTATATATTTTCCTTTAGATATTTATCTTTAGATATTTTGCTTTAGATATTTGATGTCTAAATCCCCAAAATCTCCTTGTAACCCACCAATTATAGGATTCCTTAGTTATTAAGTTTGGAAAAAGGATAAATAACCTTATATATATTATTTTTTAATTTTCCTTATAAATATCTCTCGGGAGCCTGTTCCCGAGGAAGAGAGAACCTTTTGTACAATTTTGGGAATGAAGTAAAATACAGAGCACTTGCTCTGCTTTTCATATATATTTTTGTTCTCTCGTTATTTTTCTTTCTAGCCAATCAAACTCTAAGGATTTTTCCTCAGAGGATGAGAGGCTAGGCTCTTCGTCTCTTAGAGTAAAGAAAGCTGGGTAAGTTTCCAAATGCATAAATTGGAAGTTTTGTTGTTTTAGTTTTTAATGAAGAGAAAGTGTGACCCGTTAATGGTTTTTATCTTTTTAGTTAACTTAAAACGCCTTTAAATCACCTGGGCCAACACTTGGTAAGGCAAGTGATCTCCATCCATAGAGATGCACTAGTTTATCTCTTGCGAGCCTTTGGGAGGTGGTTTGAAGGTAGGATTTTCTAGAATAGCAACACTTGGTAAGCTTTTGGACTCTACAGAGACATCCATTAGTTATCTCTTGTGAGCTTTTGACGGTTAATCCAAGGTTAAAGATCACCTTGAATGGCAAGTGCTAGGTGAGAGGCATGAGCCATTGCTAGGTGCATCAGTGAGAGGGATTTAGTGTTTGAACCCATTAATGGGAAGCATCTGTACAAAACCGGTTCGGGAAATAACTATATGTTAAATCCCTAACGCGAGGAAAATAAACAAGTGATCGGAACTCCCTTTTTGTACAAGGAATCTGAGCCCAGTGATCTAAACTCCAAGAGACACTTTTCTTTGTTATTAAAATCAGTTATTATTTTTGGTTAGCTTAAAACCAACCTTTTCCACCAAAAATTATGTTTTCTTTTAAAGCTAACCTTGAAATGAAAAGGCATCAATTCATCTTTGAATTAATATCATTTGTGAAGTGAAAACCCATCCCAGTGAACGATCCTAGAGCCACTAAGCTATAGTAGCTTTGTCTTTGCTACCCTAGTCAATGGTGTAATAGGTTATAAATTTTGTTGATCACTCCCTCAATCAAGGAGCACCAATTGGACATGAATCAGTTGATACACCAAGTGGGCACAAATCATGCAGCCCACTATCTAGGTGGTAGGTGGTTATGCAGGGCAGTTGAGAGCAGTTCTGGCCAGTTGCATGACCACCTAGTTGGCTCCAAGATTTGAATTGAGGGAATTCAAATTTGTAACTGCAGATTGAGTCATTTAAATAGGGCTCCTGCAGCCTTGAAACAGAGAGAGAGTTTGGGGAAAGGGTTCCTTCTCGTATGCCTTGGGTGAGTGCATTGTACTCTAGTTCAAGAAGCAATTTTGTCTTGTAAGAGTGATTAATACAAGTTGGGAAAGGATTCCCGTAACCTCGTGTGTCCCTGTTGCTTGTTTATTTCTGTATTCTACTCTGTTCTTCTAAACGCTGGGAAGGGAAGGTTGGCTAAGGAAGGGTCCTTAGCACCGCACACTCGTGAAAAATTAAGTGAGATAACCAGGGGTGTGACAGTAGCTATATTAAAATGAGGTTATAATTATAATACTCAATAAGTGGAGATCGTTTTTCCAAATATTGGGATCATCTTTCCATTTGACATAAATATTTTTAATTTATATTATAATTACTCTTATGGTAAGAGAGAGAGTAATTTCACTTGAAATGGACCCATAAACATAGATTTATTATGAGGCCTGTTACTATAATAATAATAGGAAATAAGACGAGACATGCTACCATAATAATATAAAATAAGATAAGTAATTCAATACTTAATGAAGGTCTGAAATAATTATGCTTCTCATTAAATGATATTAAAGACGAAAAAAAACTTATTAATTTTTATTTTAAGTATTAAGACTATTTGATAAAATTAACTTAAAATTTATTCTAAATTATCAAATTGATATATTTATTTTTATAAATTTTAACTGAGGCAAAAGAGATCAAGTAAAAATGAATGTCATGGAGTGGTGAAAGATCCTAAAGGTAACATGACAAATTATAGTAAAAAATGTCAAATAAAAATATGAATTTAAGAATAAATTAATTGTTTGTACTTATTACTTAAAGTTGTTTTTTATTTTATATTATTAAGTTATTTTATTAAATATGCTTAATTTATTTAATGACTTAAATTAAGTTATTAAGTCGCTTTAGGCTATATAATCGGTTTACCAATCATATCGAGTACATTTGGCTGGTAGGCCAAGAGTCAAGAATATTGCTATCATATGTTTTATCACTACTTTCATATATTAAGGTGCCAAGAATAATTCACCACAAAATATATGATAGCTATAGGATGCAATCTAAAATATGCACTTGATTTCGTCATCTAAATAAATGCTCTCGGCAAATGGATCATCCTAGCTGAAACCAGAGCACAAGCCGCCATGGACAGGAGGCAACGGAGAAACCCTTCTGCTTCTTCTTCTGCCTTTTCATCTCCAGCTTCATCCTCATCGCGTTTCCGCTCAGAGAAATTCTCCTCGAATCCCCCAAAAACTAGTAACTCCCTGGAGGATGCTCACCAATTGAAAAGCAAATGTGGGAAGCCACAAAGACCAGAGCAAGAGGAGGAAGAAGAGCAAGATCCGAACAATCTTCTCTCCTTAGTTGGAACTTGCCCCTTCATGTGCCCTGGTAAAAATGCGTGCTTATTTTTCCATTTTTTAAAATTCTATTTTCCTGTTATTCTTTGTTTGGTTTCCGAGAAATCGGAGGAAAACAGTAGAAAAGAGAAGTGAATCTGGAGTTTCTGTGTCATTTTTGTGGCTTTTACATAAATTTTACAAATAAAATTGATATTTCCCCCCCACCCACCCCACCCCCCCCTCTTTATTAGATACCAATCTGCAGAAGATGTAGGAATCCCAAAAAAAAATTCGCTTTTGCCTTTACTTCCCCCAAATCTTTCATAATGGAAAATGGACTTACCACCTCTTTTATCACTTTTCCTTTACCATGTCAGGTTTACATGTAATCAAACACTGTATTTGGAGTAGAGCACTTATCCTAATGTCAAATGGTGTTGAAAACTTGAATTACTGGATCTTAAGACTCCAGAAGAAATTTGATTGTTTACGATTATTGCTCCATGAGAAGGGAAAGGGATTTTTTTTGTTTTTGCTTACATATATGGCCAAATTGATTTATCTCCTTCTCATACGAACAAAATAAGGACATTTCTTGTCTTGCTGCCTTTTATGCCACCGGTTCCACATGCTGATGTGACAACCCTTGTGCTATTCTGTACAAATCGTAGGAAAATTCTGGTAAGACTGGTGGCCAGCCTATCATGTTCAGAGAATAAATTCATTGTATATCTGGAATTCACTCTATATCAGCATAGGGTGTTGATATTGATTATAAATGACTAAATTCAATTTATTATCCTTACATTAGGGAGTGCTAAAAGGATGCAAATTGTTCATGTTATACCCAAAGACATACAAGTGATGCTAGAGATTTTCACAATGTAGATAATCATAGAGTAGAGATGAACACTATGGAGTCTTTTGGCATGTGTTCATTCCATGTATGGGAACATGCATTGGAAGATTATGTTTCCTCCTCCCTCCCCTCCCCTCCCCAAAGTTAATACTATGTTGTCATGGCAAGAACTTTGGTGACATGCTTCTGAGTGGAATAGCCTCCTAGAAGTCCATTTATGTGGCAATTGGCAAATTCTTCCAGTCAATGAGAACTTTGTGACTGTCTGATTGTTGTACTAATCATCATCAGATTTTTTTTAAGTTCAAGTTGCAAATAGCCTTTCACAGTTGAAGGTAGCAATGAAGAGGCCTGTTGACATAATTATTTCTTCTGCTTGAATGGATTAAAATCAGATACCACACCTTCAGCCTAGAAAACTATGGACTTTCCTATGTACCTGGAATTGGCTGAATACTGGTGTGACACTGACCAAAGGCTCTCTGATGCTGTTATTAATTTCCCGAGCAAATAAGAGAAAACAGAGAGGTCATAATGTGAATCAGTTACGCTCTCAACTTGATCGTCTCTTTCAGTTTTTACTAGGGTTAGGGTTCAAGATGTTGTTTGGCTACATGTACCAAGAGGAGGGAGCAGTGAGTGCCCTTGATCTTGATTTGCCAAAGGTGGCTGTAGCTATATCAAATCAAATGGCTGAGAAGTTAACTGGCCGGTTGTCGTGAATCTCTGTCGACAAATCTGCTTACCGAACTTCTCACATTTTGTTTTTCTCTTCTGTTTCCAATCAAATAAAAAAAAATAATGTGAATCAGTTACCTCTTGAGTAGGGATGAAGGCTTTTTATACCTTTTTACTTTCTGGTTAGGCCTTGGAAGCACTTCTGTGAACCATGATTTTGTACTGTAAAATTAGATGGGATGGATAGGTCACCTTAACTCTACTTTTGGAAGTGATTGGGGAGCGCATGACTGTATGAATATTGATGTGTTCTCCCCATACAGAGCCCAACTTCTTTTTGAACTAGGAAGCATGAAGGGTGGGTGGATGTGGGCTGAGGAAGGAAGATTTGACTTGTGTGCCACAGGCCTGCAGTACCAATTTGTTCCAGAACTTGATAAGGCCCATAAACTGGTAGGCAAGTTTCATTATTTGGTCACCACTGAATTTCAGCAGTATGGCCACAAGGAAGGTAGAAGGAGAGGGAGAAGAGAAAACCCCAATTGCCAATTGCAATCTTCCGGTTGGCACAGTGCTCATTTGCTGACATTTCCATTTGATTTTGACCTTGCAACAGATACAGCTTAACGTGATGGACCAGTTTTTCACAATCTTGTGATTCATTACCCAACTTCTAGTAACAGTTTCTCAGCAGATGACTCACCCATGACAGGCTGATGATGTCTGCACACAACTTGAAAGGTATATATGCCAAGGTGTGAAAGGTAATATTGTGACACCATTTTTCCTATTCCAGAAAATGTACCAAATGTATGGCTGGTTCTTGACCAAAAAATGCTGCCATTGGTCACCAAGTGCTAGAGTGATTCTTGACAAAAAATGTTCGTATTGTTCAGAACAATGATTTACAACTTCAGATTGGCCATCCAGTTAATGATGATAAGCACTTGTTTTACAAAGTTCAGTGTCATAAAAGCAAAATAATTTTGTCAACAAATATGGGGATAACTTTATCATAATTACTACTTATGGAAGTTAAGGATAAGTTGGGTACTGTGAGAAAGTTTTGGTCAGAGGATATGAGGATAACTTTGTTGCAATTGCTAAGCTACACGTCCTAGGACTACTAGGAGAAAAGTATGAGCAACAGAATGAATTTACAGTCCATCCCCACTAGCTGCATGGAGAGGTTGGGCTTATTGCTGCTATGGTGGAGGTCACCTTCTTGTAGACTTTGGAATGTGCAAATGAAGAGGCAGAATTCTTAGAAGAATGGGTAGGATTCAGCTTGTGGTAGTATTGAGCTTATCGCCTCTAATTTCATGTCTTCTCAATGTGGATTTGAGGTTTAACGAGATTTTTGGGAAATCATTAAGATTAAAAGTAATTGAAGACTTTCACATTAATGAGGTAATGAATAACCACTGATACTTCTTCACCCCAAAGTTCCTTCACAAAAATTTGGTGAGTGAAGAACTATTACTGAGTTGTGAAGCACCAATTCCAGCTTCATTATCTTGATCTTCAGAAAGAGGGATCCAACTTGATTTGGGATTTTATACCTGTCAACCCAGTCACTAGTTTTTAGGAGAATACTTCCAATTTACCCTTGGGTTGCTTTAGGAAGTTTCTTAATAGTGCCATCTCTCTAGCTTAAGGGGCTTTTGTTAATGGAAGGCAAATTCTAGATGTGGTTATCATTAGTAATGAAATCCTATATAAAAAATTCTGTTCTAAGGATGAAGGGATGATTTTTAAAATAGGTTTTGAGGAAGTTTATGATCACATAGATTGGGGTTTCATGTATGATACATACTTTGAATAGGGAAGGCCCTTGAACCTGGATGGCACAAAGGGACTGGATATTTTGAGGTTGTTTTTCGAACTGCAGACTCTTTAATGGTTATTGAAGCTGAGTGATTAGCACTCGAGGAAGATTCGGACATGGTTGTTTGCCTGGATGTAATGAACCTCCTTATTGAAGGGGATTCCTTTGTTATTGTCTTAGAACCTTCTTTGAAGGCAAAGGTCCTTAGTGGATTGCTCATCAGATGGGGTGGCTTCATAATCATGCTAGAGACATTGCTTGTTCTTCTCTATTGAGGCCTAGATCAGCTAGCCAGGGGCATGGCTATATTTTTCTTATAGGGATGCTAATATCTGAAAATTTTTATTGAGAACACTTACTGCTCTTTGATTGGCTTGAGGCATGGAGCGGCTTTTCTGTTCTCTTCTTGCCATACATGCATATCATCCCTCTTTTTTTATCTTGTTTAACTCAATAAATTCTCATTTGTTATAAGGAAAAAAAGAGATATTAGGTTACATGATGGAAGGACTTTATTCTGTTATGGAGTATGCAAAACCTAGATCTATTAGCTAGAGCTATACAGTAGGCTGTTGGGTTCTTCAGTATTGTCTCTTTTTTGGATAGGTTTGGCCAATGCCCCTTGATGTTACTTTTTGGTAATGTAATTTTCTTTGATTTTTCTTGAAAATTCCTCATTTTTCAAGCTTGCTTGTATATCTTTTCTTCTTCCATTAATGATTGTTTGATTCCTTACTAAAATAAATAACAAATTATGATGCAAAGGATTACGTTTATGGAAAATTTTGAGATTTTCACCAGATTAGAGTCTCCGAAGCTGGTACTTGTCTTGACACAGATAATAGGAATCATTTTCCCCCCAAACTACATAAGACATGTCTGCTACTTGGTAATGTTCCATTGGCAGTTATAAACTCTCCTGTCAAATGTGAATCTGTTGTAGCATTCCGAATGGTGTTGTGTCGTACATAGATTGGTAATTGAGGACTTTATTATGGATTTCGTCCTGTTTTGGTTGTGCCAACAAGTTCTATCCTGTTCTTTGTCTTGCTGATTTGGGTGGTTGTGCATCATGTTCCTACCAGCTGTATAATTATGCTTCAGGAGCATAGTTATTCTGGTTTTACCATCCAGATGATGGTACTAAAATATTTGTATTCTAGATTGCACAACTCCTTATATGGGATATTTTTATTAAACACATTCATCTTCTATTAAACTAAATTCCTTAAGTATGCAGTCTCACAACTACATCATACCATTCTTTTCCTTTTTTCTTCCTTTCTTGCTATTACAGGTTGGTTGCCACTAATATAGTAGAAAGCAAATTACACGACCCTGCTTCCATAAGGCCTTTCTTATTCCATAGGTTGAAATAGAAAAAACACTTGATGGGACTAATGTTTCTCTTTGCAACCAAGCAAATTAAAATGTTTTGAAACCCATGCTGCCATGATCTAGCTAATTTGCATTTTATATGTCTACTCCTTTCTATTTACTCAAATTGTGTATTTCTTATGCTTGTATTTATTTCCTGATGAGTTTATTCTGATTCTTTGATCAGGATTTCTGCAATCACATTGCTTGCTATTGAATTTTCGATGGCTTAATATGAATTATTAATAAAGAAGTTGTTTAATTATTTCAGCAGCTTATACTTTGTAATTTCTTTTAACAACTCTTATCTCTGATGTTCATTTGTAATAAATAGCTGGAGAAAGGGCCCAACGTGAACGCCTTCGGGACTTAGCTGTGTTTGAGAGGTTACATGGAAATCCTGGGAAAACATCTCCAAGCCTTGCTGTCAAAAAGGTAAACCCTACATCTCATGCCTCTATACCGCATCTTAGCTTCTCATCTTGCATCGGACAATGATACTCTTATTGAATCATCTTTACCATATCAGCCATCAACATGTGCACTTATTGAGCACTAATTCAGGCACTGATACTTGTGCTTTTGTTTTGTTTTATCTTCTCGTCTTGTTTTGTTATGGATGTGATTGTGTTGGATCACCTGTATCTGTGTTAGACACCAAAGCCTATCTTAATGCTACTGTAAAGTAAGACTATGCTAATAAGCTATTGATCTGTTACAGGGTTTATGCCAAACTGATTTTTTAGTTTCTCTAGTAGAAAACTTGTTTTTTCCCTTGTTATATTGGTGCTATTGTTGGATTTGTGTTTGTTGTTGATCAAGCATTTGCTGAAACTTATTTATTTATTTTTTCCTTTGCTTCTTGATGTGCAAAGCATTATTGTTTGAATTTTAATGATCCCATTTGATTCACTATTCAATATTTTTATTTGATATTACATCTATCTCATTTGTTTTCTTTTCTTAGTTTTTATTTTTATAGTTTTTATTTTTCATTTTTTGAATTTGTGACATTTGAATTTGATGGAGCCACCATTAATTTATTTTTCCTTATTATTGTGGGGTGTGCTTGATTTTGTTCAATTGTTGTTGCACTATTATTACCATGTAACTTCTTTTTTTTTTTTTTTTGTTTAATCTATTGTTCCTATGAGCATTAAATGCTCCTAAAATGTATGGAATAGGCTAAACCTTTCTATGGTTTTTTTAAAAAAAACTCATTTATTATCTATTTTCTTGTGCTCAAAAAATTATATTTTTTTAGTAAAATTGAAAATTTAGGGAGCGCTTAGGCCCCAGCGGCTCAATCCCTTGAGGGTTTATGCCTATCGTAGCAAGATGTAGACCCCCTTGCCTCTTATGCTTTTACCTTATGAAACTATACCAAGAAAAAAACACCACAACTCCCTACTGCCATCAAAGGATACTTCAAATTTTGCTTGAAATCAACCTTAAGGCTAATTATCATAGGCTTGTCATCATGTCACTAAAATTGGTATTGTAACCAAAATCCTATTGCGAAATCTTCAAGTTGCAGCTCCTCTTTTTCTGTTGGCTCTTAGTATTGTTAGGTGGCTGCAACCTGTTGCTTTACTTATGCTTTATGAACTACTCCAGTTAAAATAATGCTTCAAGTAGATGCTTTCTGGATCTTGACTCTAGCAAGAGGCTTATATTGCAAATTTTTTTTGTGGAGTCCTAGATAGGTTAACTAGAAAGACAATAGCTTGCTTAAAAGGATTGCCACCTCTCCTGTTGGGTTTGTAAAAATTTTGTTTCTCCCTTGACCTTGGGAGTCCTGTGGTTTCAATTTTGGGTGTGCTCTAGGTTGTAGCCTGTGTTATGCTTTCTAAATGGTAATCTTCTTGTTTTGGTTGGGATGCTTTTGTTTATTTTGCTTGTTTGCTTTCTTTGTTTCTTTATAATTGTGGCTGTAGGATCACCAATCAACTTTTTATTTTTTGCAAAAACTCTTTATGTTTCATAACGAAAAAGGAAAAAACAAAGGCAAGTTAGCCTAGAATAGGTTTTATCTTGTTTCTTCTTTTACCATTAGTGTGGATTCGAACTCAGGAAGAGGCCTTCAAACAAGTGGCATTTGTTTTTTTAAACATGTATCTTTGTTCAATCATTGTTAAGTGTTTGCTGTCTTGTCTGTTCTTTTGGTTGTTTTTGTCTTTGTCAAAGTGTATAATTGTAATATCCTACATCATATAGAGGAAAAAGTTTCTAGCGCTATATATGTATGAATTTCTTTTAATCTTGTTGATTCGTTTTTAAGCCGCGAGGGTCACTTAGGCTCAAAGCAAATAATATCCACACAATTGGGAGCAGGTTGTTACAAATGATATCAAAGTCAATGCTCGACCTTGGTGGGAGAGTTTGTTTGGCCTGAAATGGGTGTCCGTTTATTTGACCCTACAATCCTGTTGGACACAACAAGAACGTTGTGTCTGCATGAGAGAGAGGGTGATTGTAATATCTTACATTAGATAGGGGGAAAAGTTCCTAACGTTATATATATATATATGTGTGTGTGTGTGTGTGTGTGTGTGTGTGTGAGAGAGAGAGAGAGAGAGAGAGAGAGAGAGAGAGAGAGAGGGGGTGATTGTAATATCTTACATTAGATAGGGGGAAAAGTTCCTAACGTTATATATATATATATATATATATATATATATATATGTGTGTGTGTGTGTGTGTGTGTGTGTGTGTGTGGACTCCTCTTAACCTTGTAAACGTATTTTAAAGTCATGAAGACCCCTTAAGTATAAGGTGGATAATATCTATACGGTTGAGTGTAGGTTGTTAAAATAATTACTTTTAATTTTCCTTCCATATGTTTAATTGCATAACATTATTATAGCAAAATATTAATCTATCATAATGCAACGTCTTGTAAAGCTTATGTTAGGTGTCATGATTTTATCTCGTCATTTTTATTATTCTGATTCAATATCATCTTAGCTTATAATCATTTATACACTTGATGCATGAGAAATGAAGATGCTATAAATTGTAGGATTCTTTTTCTCCAATTTGTTCCTTGATATTTTATAATGCCATGAAATGTCTATATTTTGATGCAGAAAGCCGTTCACCCTCCATCTCTCTCACTAGTTTTGCAGAACCATTGCCACTAAGCACATGCAGGCGTCAGATGTGCGGCCACTTCCAGTGTTGGAAGAGACTTTGAACTATCTATTAAACCTGTTGGATGCCACGGAACATCCTTTTGAAGTGGTTCATGATTTCATCTTTGATAGGACAAGATCAATAAGACAAGATCTTAGCATGCAGAATATCGTTAATGATCAAACAATTCATATGTATGAAGAAATGGTATGAATTTCTTGAAACATAATCTCAATTACCTTTTTTTTCTGAGCATTCATCTCCTCAACATACAATAAGTTAGCCAACCCATTGCTAAACACTCACCTAGTTGGAGAAAATAATCAAAGTATACAAGATATAAAATGTTGAATAATTGAGTCATTATCCTCTCCTTTTGCTTTATTGAATAAGATAATTTATTCAATGGAGTCTAAACGAGGTGAAACTGTGATCACACAACTTGAAGCCTACTTTACAATGGATAAATGAATGGTCTGATTCTGAATCTTTCTTGGCACATTAGTTATTATCCAATCCGTTCTAATTAAATTATCCACTATTAAGTGTCTATTTCCAGTCACCCTCCAAGTTATGAAAGACCCATAGAACCAAAGCAACTCACACCACATGTGATGGGAATTGGTGCTCTCTTCCATAATGTCAAGTTTTCCAGTACACTTGCTGACTTTGTAGAATATGCCTACAAAAAGGGCTGCCACCTCCTAATTCCCAATCATAGAAGTTTCTTAACCATATTTCAAAAGCTGTATTTCCTGTTCCCTCTCTTAAAGTTTTTTAAACCTATATCTCTTTATCCTAGTAATTTGGAAAAATGAGGAAATTATTTAATAAGAACTCCATCAATTTGTTCCTTAAAATTTTATATAGTTTCTCTCTCTCTCACTTTTGATTCAAATTCTTGAAGCAAAGGAACAAATTCATGGCCAGTAACAATTTTAGCCAAGCAATAGAATGCACAACAAACATGCATATGAATGACTTGTGTTTTTTGATGATAATAGATCAGATATTTTAATCTCATCCTAAAACCTTGGAGTTAGCTAAAAGCCGCATCTTATGTTTTGACTTGTGGTTTGTTTCATAATATAGGTGAAATTTCATATTATGTCCCACCACAAGCTTCGAAGTTGTAGCAGCAAGCCAAATTTTTCTTCAGTTCATTACCTCAATATGGAGCAGCTGAAAAAGTGTCTAATATCTCTATATGCTCTATACGAAGAAAATCGAAATTCAAATTCTATTTACAAGAATGAACCTGAGTTTTGCTCATTTCACGTTCTTCTTCATCTTGGCTCTAACAACCAACCATTGGTGGATACTTGCTTCCATTGTTTGTTTGAGTTCATCTTTTTCAGTATCTCTTGTAGCTTTGTACTGGTTTCTGAATATGTTACTATTTCTATTCTGAAGGGAGAGTCACTCTCTTTGTGGTTGGGTCGTGTACCTTCTCTCATTTTGAAGTCAAAGGAAATGTGTTTTGCCCGGAGACTTTTAAGGTGACCACAAAGCTATTATAGATTCGATTTTCAATCGATTTTTTTTCTCTTCTTTTAGTACCCAATGTTAAAATTTATGTTTTCATGAACTGAAAGATCTGACTTTTCTTGTAACAGATTATTTCGGATGGGCAATTATAAGCGTTTCCTTTGTACTACAGCAACTGAGGCATCTTATTTGCAGTACTACATTATTGAACCTTACATCAATGAGGTTGCTTAAATATGTTGATTTTGCTAGATTTTTCAGTTTGAAAAATATATGGTTCTTTGTTCATTTATTGTTTTCTAGTTTCATTTCTGAGAATATATCTAAAATCTAGACTCGAGTACTTGTGCTTTTGGGTTTTATTTTTCTTTCATTTTTGTTAGTAGTTGTACTTCATTTTTTTAAAATTTCTCACCAACTGTTTCTTTATGTGGTTTATTGCTCCTCACTTTCTTCATTCATTTGAAGTGTTCAAATTCAATTAGCTTGTTTCATAAACTAGGTCTTATTTAGAAGTTCTTCTCAACTGCCTTTTTTTAGTGCTTCTAAAAGACATGCCTGATTTATATACATTTTTGTTGGTTTTCTTTTGACCGTAAAAGGTTCGAGCATTGGCTTTATCATGTGTAAATTATTGTGGCTACAAACTTCATCCATATCCAATTGCACACTTGTCCAAACTCTTGATGATGAAGGTATGATTGCATTTACTAGCATTAAATTGCTAAAATTTGTCATCCAAAGTTCCAATTTCTTTTGAACCTTGAAGACTTCATTTGCATTCTTGTAGGAATTAGATGTGGAATCATTTTGCAATGCTTGTGGTCTTGAGACCAGCACTGGTGAACGGGGAAATAAGTTCTTATCAACCAAGCAAACAAACTTCCATTATCCCAAGGAAGTCTTTCCAAGCTACTGCCTTCTGGGTTTGGAACACTTTTAGAGGTAACAATCAATTGGAACTAGTTACTCTTTCAAACTTCTTATTGTACAAATATAGCCTGCATGTGCAACCATTTCTGATCTCATAATTTCAAGAATTTATGACACCTTCTAGTGGTTAGTTTTTCTGGGAATAGAGTAAAGCAATCTATTCACTCCCAGAAACTATCGTCAGAGGGATAGTAGATAACCCGCAAGACCAAATTTATGTGTGTTGCATGGAGATGCATGTTTTCTGCATCCCAATCATGCAGTGTTGTGTCAAATGGAATAATAGCAGGTGATGATAAGTGGTATTTCTAAAATCTTCTAAGAGTATTCCATCTATTGTAATATTGTTTTACTCAAAACTGTCTTTTTGAGTCTTATGTGTAAATATTCGAGTTGACCTCTTGTAAGCTATCAATTGATGTTGTAACTTAACTTGAAAGGGAAATTCTATAAATTTAGCCTTGGTTTGACTCTTGGAAAGCAAAGAAAAATTAGGTTAGTGAGTTGATTTCTTCCCTTCCCATGGATGTAAGCACATTCTTGAATCATGTTAATTATTTTTTGGTTTATTTTGTTGTTTTGTTGTTTATTGTTCAATTGTCTCCGCATAACAAGTGGTATCAGAGTTGTTTCCGACACACTAGATGATTCTTGTGCTAACACAATGTTTGAGGCTAAATATAAGATAGTAAAAGTTTCTAGAATATTTCCCTATGACAATTGCCAATAAAGAATGTACTTAACAGGAAGTTTGTAAGGTGTTACATGGCAAGTTGAACAAAACTAATAGCCAGAGATAACTGAAATATTTGGGGCCACTGATCCAACAATAGCAGATAATAAGTTAATAACACAAGAAGAGACCCTCTAATCACCATTTTTGCTTTTGATTCTTCTTTACAAAGCATCATCTACTTTATATAAAAAGACAACCCATGGCTGAGCCCACATTATTCTCTACATATCCCAAAAAAGCCCTCCAAATTTTAGGGCATGACGCTCTTTTTGGGGGTATTTTTGGTACTAAATTTGTGGTAGTCTCTCAAATACCTAAACTACCCTCCAAATTTTAAGGCATGGCCCACTGTTTGAGGTGGTGTTTTGGGTACTAATTTTTGTTAGGAGAGGTTTTAGTGTGGAAATTGGAGGGCTTTACACATGTCGCATGTATTTTCTTTTGCATGCGTTACACGTGGATTGGAGTTTATGCAATTACTCACACTTTTTGTGCGTCCAACAATACTGTAGTGCCACGTCACCATATGATGGGCTCTTTAGTCTTTTCAAACCCAAAAAAACACCGAAAAAAAAAAACTAATACTAAAAGGAGTGCTAACTAGCTATGTGAAGGTGAACCTTTATAGCTAGCTTCTTAAAGGGACCATGATCGCTTAGGCCAAAGAAGTTTGAGGTGATAATAGGTCTGTGATGCCTTTAGATGTTTTAGGCACATGTGCGTTACACTAATGTATTCAACGAGTCTATAACCTTGACCGACAGGTCCGGGTAATCTTTGAAATTTCATTGTGATGGGAAGGTTCCATGTGAACAACACTTGCACATGGGTTAGTCAATCTTAAGAGACGGGGGAAGCCCATCTAACAACGCACAATGTGCGAGCTTTGAAAGGCAATCGGGTTAACATTTCTGAATTGGGACATGACAACGACAACAACATTAGGTAGTCTAGAGATGTTGTCATATTAATTGTTATCAATATTTTTATTTATTCAATAGAAATTGAGGATTAAAAAATACCACAAAAAATAGAAAAAACAAAATTAATTACATGGCTTACATTTCAGATATTTAATAAAATATTGTATGAAAGTTGAATATCATACACTATTAAATGGCTGGATTCTCTTCTTTATTTTTTTTAATTGTCTCATCCTATTAAATTACTCATCTAATATTAATTTATTTTAAAGGTAAAATTAATTATATTGTAAAAAACTTTTAATTGACCAGAGTTTGTGCACAACATCTAATATATACTTAAATACTTTTCCATGCTATAATCCTCCAACTAAGAAATGAAATCAAAACTTAAAAATCATTTATATATATAGATATATGTTATTAAGTTTAGGTAGTGAAACAATTAATGTGGATATAAAATTAATGCCAAAACTTTTGATTGATCCTTCACATTCTCCACAACCAAACAAAGGATATAAGAAAATAATGAAAGAAATTTAGGGTAGTTTGATTTTTTGTTCTCATCTTGTTGTGAAGTTAATAGAGGAATGCTTAGGTTGGTGCTCAATAGTTAAGTGACAGTAGGGTATAATGATTCTTCCAATTGTGTAAACATTATCCGCTTTAATTTCAATGGATCATCATCACTTTAAATTGCATCCACATGGTTAAGAGCAACTCATATGTATATAATATCATGAATTTCTTCTTATTCGATATGGAATATCAAATTAGGTATCTTTCAATTTTAGGTATTGTATAAGCGTTTCAACTCAAATGACTTGGCTTAATGTATGCTCAAAGCCATGACAAAGGAATGTACATGTAATAAAGTGAAAATTAAACCTTGTCGCCCTTCTATCTCTAGTATGAAACACAACTCCATTAGCCCTTAAACATCTGTAAAAAAAGATATACACATCTGTTACATTAATTAAAATAAATGATGCAAAAAGAGACTCTACATGTCCATGTACATAATTTGATTAGATTTGTTATATATATAGATAGAGAAAAAAAAAAAAAACTGCTTAGATTAAGGATCTCATTAATTAATACCTAGAAAATATAAAATAATAAGAAAATATTAGAAGGTGTGAATCATAAGATAAGACTACATTTTTGAATTAGATTCATCGAAAGATGGCATATTGTATGAACATTTGTACTCTATATATAAAAATTCATATTATGGTTGAGATGTATTAATTTGTCATATTTTTGGAAAATTAAAGTAATGAGTAATTACACTAAATTAAATTATTGACCTTATTAATCAATACCTCAAGAGTATAAAATAGTAAGAAATGATTAATACAAACTTCATTGAAATATTTTTATACACATTGTGTAAATATTCTTATTTGATAAAAGTTTATATGTCATTAAATAAATAGAGAATTTTAACATTAATTGCAGTGCTGAGTAGAGGAGATCCCATATTTAAGTTGTTGATTAAGGCTTATTTGATAAAACTTAATATATATTACTTAATAACTTAAGTTGACTTTAAGTTAGATAATATTTAAGTTATTTACTTAAAATTTATTATTTAATATTTACTTTAAGTATTAAAGTTATTTGATAAAGCTAATTTAAAAATCATTTTAAATTTTCAAATTGTCATATTTACCTTCATTAATTTGATAACTAGATGCAGATAAATGAAAAAAAAAATGAGATTAAGAATAAGTTAATTACTTTGATTTAACACTTAAAATTAAAAGTAACTTTAAAATATAATATTAAGTTATTTTGTCAAATATATTTAATATATTTAATAATTAAATTAAGTTATTAAGTTAATGAATGATTACCAAACACCCTATAAGACCTAGAAAATCGAATGAGTTTTAATAGTATTCAAGATGGGCATGACTAGGTGGTGGTTCAATGTTGATTAATCATAATTCAATCAAGGCAAAATATGTAACAAATACATGTCAAACTGCACCATCCAAATGGGCACCAAGAACGTTACATTTGACAAATGCCATTAAACCTTTACAGCTAGCAATTAGAAGATCACTCTCTTCTTGTATCTCTCTTTTTCTCCAAACTCCAGGAGGAAAAACTCGAACTCCATTATTTTGATCACAGAAAAAATGGCAAAAAAGTGTGTTGTACTTCATCTTGAAGCTCATTAACTTCATCTTAATTTGATCCAAATTGCAGAAACATTCGAAACTCCATGAATCTATGGTGCTGTGGTGGCCTACATTCATATAACTGGGGACACTTTGGTTTGCACTACAATGACCCCCAAACATGGTTTGTAGAGACTTTATCAAGATCACTAGCTTCAAAAGACTAAGGAAAGAAAGATGTTCTCAATGAAAACTTGGAGTCGAATTGCAGATAAAGACCTAAAACTCCCACTCAATGTGTTTTAGGAATTGTTGTTTCATGGGGATAAGCTGTTTGGTTTGTACATGTCTCCTTGGTGATACTTAGAGATTGGCGAAGTATACGTCTCCTTTGTGATCTGGTTTGTATCTGGGCAGATGAATGTTCATGCCAGGTTCATATATGTTTATGATATATATCACCCTGGAAGGATCTAGATCAAGGGGATGAGTTTGAAAAGCTTGAGTAGGTTTAAAATGTTCCGAGAATTGGTGAGCATGATATATATCAACATGATATTGCAGAAGACAACAGAGCTTCTGAAATATGTCAGATTCAATAGTAGGACATCTTATCAGCTGTCACTTACTGTAATTCTATGCTCTCAATATTCATTTGTTGAAGAAGAAGAAAAAATTGCTTTCACACTGTTCAATTACAGGAGAATGTTCATTATAGAAGAAAATAATATTCGCTAGTCTCTTTCAACTTAATCAACATGCAGAGAAAAGCAGTCGGGTGACCAATTATTCACGTAATAACTTACATACATTGTCTCTCTACCTCTACTTGTTACTCATCAGCCAAGCTTATAGTAATATGAGCTTGGGTTCATCTCTCTATGCCATTGATGAAAACTCCACATGGGCTTTGCCTTTCTGGTGATTTTGCATTTGGATTCCGACCCTCTCCAAGTGAAGAGGACCTATTCCTTCTTGCTATCTGGACTGCAAATGGAAGTTAACCGGTGCCAAGAGGATCAAAAGTTGGGCTTACCACCAATAGACAGCTTGTTCTCTAGAGGCTAAGATATATGGAAGACAGACTGGTAATGTGAGCAACGAACCAGTGCATGGTGCCATGCTTGGAGATGGAAATTGCATACCAGTGTATGGGAGAGCTTCAAGCACCTGACTAATCCCATATTGCCAACCCAGGGATTGGTGTTGGAGCCTACTGTGCAGTAGCTATTTTTGAGGACCTGAGGTTTCCAAATGGAACTGGAAGCTGTTGGAGGAAAAGACTACCTCTTTCAAATGGGAGGTTGGATCAAACTGCTGTTTCCAGAAGTGCTCTAATCAAGATATTGAAGTCCAGTGAACTAACTTCAGGCAGTGGCAACCAAAATAAAGCAATTCTAATACTCTCAGTCCTCTTAGGCCCCTCTGTGTTCTTCTTCTTCATTTCTCTGGCTGCAATTTCTCTAGTTTTCTACTGCTTGAACCTCAAAAATCTGCAGCTTTATCACAGAATCCTGAGTACAAGTGATGGTAGAAGCCTTTGGCACTGTCTATAAAGGGATATTACCATCAGGTTCTGGAAATTCTGTTGCTGAAAAGAAGTTGGAGAAGGTGGTGGGAGAAGATGAGAAAGAATTCAAAGCAGAAGTGAATGTGATAGGCCAACTCACCGTAAGAATCAAGGACACTAGCTGCGTTACTGTCGTGAGGGTGAACACTGACTACTGGTGTTTTTTTTTTATGCACAATGGCTCTTTATCAAGCTTCCTTTCTGGAGGCGCCCAAGGACTTGTGTACCTACATGAAGAATGCAGTAAACAGATCATCCATTGTGACATAAAGCCCTCAGAACATAACTCTTGGATGATTCTTTTACAGCCAAAGTTGCAAACTTGGACTGGGAAAGCTTCTGATAAGCAACCAGACTAGAACACTCACAGGCATCAGAGGGACTATGGGGTATATTCAGACAACTCGGGCAGCCTATGTCTCTTATAATAACACGTTATGAAGCATCAGCTCAATGCCGGGTTTCAATCTGCAAAGCAAGGGATTCATCAATGTTTCCTTCAAACTAAATAATAAGGAACAGAAATGGATCATTCTGCATTTTCAGTGGTGTTTGTTATAGCATTTATATAAGAACTCTAGGGGTTTCTATGTATAACTTCATTCCCATTTTGTATAATCCAAATCTCTTCAATCGATTAAATGTATAAATGAATCCTATTCATTGTTTGGAGTAACAACAAAATTCTGGAAGACTGGGAAAGTTTCAACACTGGAGAGAAAACAAAATGACAAGACCATAAATTCTGGAAGAGGGCTTTGCTTTCTAACCATTACCATAATTTTAGAGCTCAACCCGGATGAGTAAATTATATTTCAGAATGTTCAGGAGATAATTCTAAAGTGATGAACCTTCTACTCACAGTTTCTTGTTCTTCTTGAACAGAGCAATGAACATCAATAGTTCAGCACCCAGGAATCTCCCCTTCCTCCAATTCCTCCACTGGGAAAAGTCACCTTTCCAGTTAAGAAAATCATCAGGATTAATTTGAGCAAAACATCAGAGTATACATCAAGAAAGCCTTGATCAAAATCAAAATACATCAAGAGCTGCCATTTTCTTCTATTTCCTCTTCCCTGAATGGAATGCCTTTTGGACTGAGGTGATCAATGGTAACAGTCTAACACACTCCTTAAGCTCTGATTGAGGTCAACGGGGATTGGCACATTTAATGACTTTGAAATCATAGCTGTGTGAAGGGAGGCAAACATGAATCTCAGGATAATCAACAAGTCAACAACTATCAATCAGTAAGGAAAAGGAAATACCTTTGGATATTTACAAATCAAAAATTTGAGAGAGTCCAGCTGCTCTGTACAGAAAGGCTTGAGCTTATTCCATGGCCAGGCTTTAGATGGTTCTGAATTACGGATGAGAGGATTGAGTTTTCTTTCATTCTGCAATAAGATTAAAAACATCAATGAAACGCTAAAAGTTTATATATAGAAGCCCTTTAAAGATGAGAATTGGAAAGAGAACTCACCCATGGTCTAGTAAAACAACATCTGTTAGATAAGTAACCACCATTCGATTGTCCAGCTAATGCATTTAGATCTAAGATATGGAAAAATAGTCAAAAATAGCTAAAGACAGTCCAAAAACTCATTTGACTAATAATTTTCTAAAAACAGTAACATAAAACCTGGATGAAGAATCCACCCCTCTACCTCACACCACTGCAATGCCAAATAAAATGTCACGATGACCTAAGACAATGGGTGTTGTTTGGGCTCAAGACCTAAGACAAGCCAAAAATCAAGAAGAAAACAACATCAAAATTGGCACAGAAACAAGTACATCAACTATCTAATAAAGAGATTTATGCATGTAACAAATGCAAATGAAATATGATACAAGATTTTCATGGATTAAACAAAAATAGATGGCAAAATAGAAGGATAAGGTCACAGACAGGACAATATTAAAAGAAATTATTATTTTTCCGACCTGAAAATCAAGGAATTCAGAACAGTACAAGTTTGTAAGTAGTCCATGGAAACCAGGGAACATATGCAGATGTTTAATTCTATTGCATAAGGCAAACACTCAATACTTACCAGCATAATCATGCCCAGAAAGCCATGAATCCCTTTTTGTTTTGCCTTTTTTACCTATTCCCATCTCTTATGGCCAGAACTGCCCAGGATGATATAACCTCACCAAATAAGTTAGAAACCAGCCCATTCAGCAGGTTGAGTAGCCAGCTTGCCCTCAATCTTCTTTGAGTCAACAAACAGTTGGCCATTATTGCCTCCAATGGAGGGTCTGGAAATATTAGAGGCGGCAGCAGGGGTGGCTGTAAAACTCTCTGTTCCAAAACCCCAAGTTTCAGGGCCAGAAGTTCCTTCTGTGGCTGGTTTGTTGTGATGGCCATTTTGGGTCCTAACAGACTTGCTATTGTTGTCTGGGCACCTGCCTCAGAGAAAGCCTGCCAAAGATCAGAGTCTGGGCCAGGGGAAACGGATTTTCTTTGCTGGAGTTCCCAGTCTGTTGCTTCAATCTTTTCTCTGTGCTGTTATGAGAAGAAAACCTATCAGACACATGAATGGGTACAAAAAGGTAAACTTCAGGTTTTGGTTGTATTGAAAAGCACAGGAAACTTCACAAGAGGCAAATTATACCCCAGACTTATTGAAGAAAAATAAAGTACAACTGACTTACCCAAATGTCTACTTTCTCATTTATAGGTTTCCTCCTATAAAGGAAAAGGAAGAAACTGGGAGTCGACATTTTTTCAACCAAAAGCACTAACTTATCAAAAAACATAGTTTTCCATTCAACCTCGGGAGCTGTATATGCAGGTGTACTGTACTTTCTGATATTGTCTTCTTCAATGCCCATTTCTTCAGGCTTCTTAAAGTGCTTATGATTGGTGGAGGTGCTTCCAAAATTACACAACTTCCATAATCCATTAGGGCCCAATAGAAGATTCTCAGCATTTATATAAGAACTTTAGGGTTTATACCAATGATCATGTTACAGTATAAATCATAGTGAACTGGTGGAATTTGATCATTTAGCCAACCTCATCAAAAACTGTTTCACAGTTGAGGGGATTGTTAACCTTCCCATGGGCCAAGCAGCAATTTCTGAAACTGATCCTGAAATCAAAAATCCCACACAAGTAGATATTTAACAGAAGAGGATCCGAATCTCTTCAATTGATTAATGTATAAATGAAATAATAAAAAATTTTAGAGATAATTATAGGGAGATGAACCTTATACCTCTGAGTTTCTTAGTCTTCTTGAACAGAGCAATGAGCATCAAGTGTTGAGCACCCAGGAATCTCCCTTCCTCTACAGGGAAAATCTGAACAATCTATCTTTCTTCATATTCCACTTCCTTGCAAAAGTCATAACATGAAGAAAATATCATCAAAATTGAGACAAAAATAAGTGCATCAACTGTCTCAAGAAGAGATTTATGCCTATTGCTTACCTTTTGCAGAAGTCCACTTGGTTAGAGCACATTTTACATGGCCGTCCAATCACTGCAAGCTGCTGAACCAAAGGAGAGTTCAAACATCTAAAAAATTTGACTAACTCAAGTATCATAAAATACTTCACATGAATTCTAAATGATCTCATATCTAAAAAACATTGGCATAAAATTATCGTTGTTTACCTTACATGTTTCTTCCATGGTCATAATCGAAACTTTGTTTATCATAAGAAATCTTTTATGCTCATCCTGATTACTTACAATGATCACTGAAATGAAAAGACAAAAAACACAAAAAATGACGATTAGTTTGATTTGATAATTTTTTAAAATTAGAAATTATAAAACTATTTTGGTTCTCAGAAAGTTTACGGGAAAGTAGGGAAAAAAATTGTAAACTTTTTCTCTTGTTTGATTGTTTATCGGAAAATTGAGGGAAAAACAAAAATCTAGGAAAAATTTATTTAACACTTATGAGGAACCAAAAATGTTTTAGATGTTGTCAAATCGATAATTTAAACGTGTTTAATTTCAATTAAATGAGTTTAATCAAACACATGAAATTGTGAATAAAATTATTTAAAAGCATTGAAATTCAAGTCATTAAAGTTGTCCATAAAATTTGATATATTGAAGCAAGAAAAAAACAAAGCAATTTGAATGACTTGCTAATAAGGCAGCTAACTAGAATATGTCGTAGAGTTGTTCTTGTGCCTGTATATAAGAAATTTTAAAAAAAAATTCCTAGAAAAAAAAACAAACAAAATATCCATGGTTCTTACGTTATTTTTTTCTTAATTTTTCAATAGTTATAAATGGTTCATTTAATTCTTGCAAACCACCAAATAAAAATAGAGCATGAAAATGTGTTCAATATTTGTTTCAGGCTTGAAGCTTCAAGAAAAAGAAAATCTTAAATCAAATAAATAGGACTAGCGAATGAATTGGAACTTGAAAGAAAAGTTCAAGCGCAAAGGAATTACCTGACTCTATATTGGCGGAGTGGCACTTTGATTAATATAGCACACCATTGATCATTATTTTTGGAACGTGAGCTATATAACGCCATTCTTTCCCTTTCTCAAATTGACACCGTTTTTCCAGTAAAGGACACTCGGAGATCCTCAGAAGAGAGAGGGAGTCTGGAAGTCTTTCTTTTGTCAAGTATTTGAGCTTACAACAGTTTTTGATATACAATGCTTTAAGAGAGGTGAGGTGTTGAAGACCCACTTTTGTCAAGGATTGCAGCATTGGGCAGTTTTCGATCACTAACGTTTCAAGAGAGGTGAGGTGTTGAATACCCGCTTCTGTCAATGATTGGAGCACTGGGCAGTCTAGGATCCACAACGTTTCAAGAGAGGTGAGGTGTTGAAGACCCGCTTCTGTCAATGATTGGAGCACTGGGCAGTGTGCGATCCACAACGTTTCAAGAGAGGTGAGGTGTTGAAGACCCGCTTCTGTCAATGATTGGAGCCTCGAGCATCCATAAATATCTAATCGTTTTAGAGAGGTGAGCTGTTGAAGACCCCCGCTGTCAAGAGACTTGAGATTGGGAAGCATTTCTATTTGAAGAGAAGTCAGAGAAGAGGGCAGCAAACACTCCTTGGGAAATAATTCAATGTCTTCACATCCACCGGTGATTGTGAAATGAGTAAGAGAGGTCAGCCTTTGCAAACCCCACTCCACCTGGGGCGTGAGTTGGTTGCACTCGCCAATTTCAAGTTTACGTAGGTTGGAAGGCAAACCCTCTCTCTGAAACAACAATTCTGGACAAGCCCATAATTTCAACTCCTGTACATATGAGTGTGTGTGTGCCAACGACCTAAGGTTGAAGCACCTATCAATCAAACAAGACTCCAAGTTGAGAGCGTGCAATTCGATAGATTCAAGATCAGAGCAACCAATTAGACGCAGGGAACATAAAGATGTGGGATCACCCTCTGAAACCAAAATGGAGAGCTTCTCAAGCCCCTTAAGACCATCGATTGTGAAATCAGTCAACTTGGGGAAGATGCCTAATGAGAAGGATAACGTGAGAGAATCATCGATAACACCACCTTTGATTTCTAGACTTTCAAGGACTGGGAGATGGCATCTGGACAACTCAGGTACGAGAATCTCTAATTTCGAGCACTCAGAGATGAATAGTGATTTCAGTGTAGTGGGTAAACCAACTTTGTGCAGAGATCTAGAAAAACTGCAATCATGTATGTTGGTTTGCGAGATTTCCTCCTCTAGCAGAGACTCCGCATTATCACATTCTCTAATTGAGAGCTGGTGTGGTGCCATTGGAAGTTGACTCCACTGAGACACATCTAAAATTTCAATTTCTGAAGTTTGAAGAGCTGTGAAGTCACAACCCGGCATTTGCAACTGCAGTTTACCGAAATCCACCATCCTCAACTGACGAATTATAGGAACTGTGAGTGAAGCCATAAGCAGTTGCGGACATTCATGAATTTGAAGTTCCACTAATGAAAGAAGCTGTTCTGGTAATTTCCCAGTGAGTTTGGGACACCTTCGTATAAAAAGCTTTTGGAGACGAGGGAATTCTCCACAACATAACCATTTCTCCCAGTTCTGCATATCCTCAAATGATAGTGTTTCTAGGAATTGAAAGGAAGCATTCCCATAGAACTCATCACCCACACACTCTACTCCATTCATCCCTGAGATTTGCAGATATTTAAGCTGGGTTAGCTGTCCAAGTGGTGGCAATGTTGAGCAATTGCCACAACCCCGAAGCTCAAGGGACACGAGATTCAACACTGAAGGATCTCCAAGCCAATTTGGAAATCCTTCACCAGGATAGTGTTTGATGGAGAGTTGTTTTAAATTTGGATGAGGTTGTAACTTGTTGAGTATATCATGCGTTGTTGCACCACTTTGTGTAACACCACTGGTACACCAATCAAAGATTAACTCATCAAGATAACTTTTATCCTTCATATTAGCCCTTGATGCATCATCAACACTCACCACATTCTCCATGTTTGAAATATGAAGTTTTCCTCGAATCTCTGAAAGCTCCCCCAATTCTCCAATTCTTAATCCATTGTTTTGGCCCACATTAAATTGAGTCAACCTTTGTAAATTTTTTAATCGATCAATTCCATGACTTGACATTTCTCTCAATGAATTACATCCATCAATATCAAGATAGCGCAAATAAATCAATTTTCCCATCTTTGAAGGCAATTCATCAAGTCTAGAACATCCTCCCAGCATCATCGTTTGTAAATTGCATAAACAACATACTGATTCGGGTAATTTTTTAATCCTCGTGAAAGACAAATCCAAGTAACGCAAATGTTTCAAATTACCTATCGATTTAGGCAAATCAGTTATCTCATATGCACATAATGATAACACGCGTAGACACCACATTTTTGGTAATATATCTTGCAAAACTCTTTTACTCAAAGTATAAGAAGGATAGTGTTCCGTTGGCTTCACTCCTAAGAATGTTCGAAGAGATTTAGCTTTAGTCATAGCCTCAAAATTCTTAAATGCTACCAAATAGCTATAATCACTATTAAAGTACAAAAAGTGGTGAGCCTTCTCAGATACTTTTGGTAATTTATCATCATCTTCCACTCGAGCACAAAAATCTCCGGACACATGTTGAGCCAATTCATGTATTAGATCATGCATTACAAAGCATGATCCTTTTCTTCCAATAGATTTTTGAAAGAAAGACTTGGCAAGAAGCTCATCAAAATATGACTCACCGATCTCTTCCATTCTCCTTCCTTCGTTTTGTTGTGGATGTAAAAGACCTTCTGCCATCCATAATAAAATCAGCTTCTCTTTGTTGAATTGGTGGTCCTGGGGAAAAATAGAACAATAAGCAAAACAATGCTTCAGAGGTAAAGAAAGATGATGGTAGCTTAATATCAAAGACGGAAGAATTTCGGAGCCACGCTGCGGATGCCATATTTCACTTCTCAACACATCGTCCCATTCCATTTTTTCGTCCTTAGAATACAAGAGACAGCCGAGTGCTTTCACAGCCAAAGGCAATCCTTGACACTTGTCCACAATCTGTCTGCCTATGCGTTCAAGCTCAAGGAATGCGTTCGGGTCTCTATCTCCAAATGCATGCTTTTTAAACAGGGACCAACTATCTTCAGAGCTTAATTTCCCAAGATCATGAGTAGGGGCCGCTTTCATGGCTTCTGCAACAGATTTATTACGACTGGTCACAACAATCTTGCTTCCCTCTGCTGCAGCGAGGAGTGGAGTTCGTAGACGTTCCCAACCTTCACGATCACTAAGCTCCATATAACCTTCATCACGAGGATTCAAATTCCAGACGTCATCAAGAACAAGCAGAAATTTCTTGTTACTAAGTTGCTCTTTGAGTTGAAGCTGAAGCAAATTTAGGTTGTCAGCGGAAGTAGGTGGAGAACGAATTTCCTCAAGAATTGTTTTGGTGAGTTTGATAAGGAGAAACTCAGTGGAAACACAGACCCATGCTTGCAAGTCGAAGTGTTTCTTCACTTCCTCATCGTTATAGAGACGCCGAGCAAGCGTGGTCTTGCCGCTGCCGCCCATGCCCACTATGGACATCACCCCCATTTTGTCGCCTGTTGTATTGTCAGAAAGCAACCACTCCACCATCTCCTTCTGAATTTCATCCCTGCCGACAACAATGGAGTCATCCTCCAAAGAAGTGGATATTGGTGATCTTGGTCTTGGTGACCGTTTCTCGCCCCCACCCTCTGCCAGCCCCAACCCAACTTTTTCTAGTGCAATTTTTTCCAGTAGATCAATCATGCCCCTGACCCTGGACTCCATGCTTTTGATAGCAAATGGAGTCTTCACAGAAGCAGAGAACTTGTTCCATTTCCACGCCTTAAGAGTTCCGCCGGTTTGGGAGTCAGCAGCTTCCATCTTGCAACGCAAAGCGTCGGTAGCGATCTCGTCCAACAGGTCTTCCGCATCATACACAGCACCCTTGACATGGACGAGCCACTCTTTGACATTTGGGTTGGAAAATTGCTTCACCTCCGCATCATCGAGCACATTGAGAACAACCACGAGTTTCCTCTTCAACTCGCTGAGGAGTTCATCGCTAAGGTTCCGTCGCCGAATGAAGTTTATGAGCTCTGGAGAAGCCAACCTTTCGAATAGAACTTGAAGCGAAGCTGAGAGGAGGACGTCCGCCATATCTGTGTCGACTGTTGCTTTGCAATAGGAATTCAGAGGATTGGTGTCTGTTACCGCGATACCACCAAACTGCAGAAGACTGGGTTTGGATTACCACACTGCAGAATGGCTGGAGGAATCATTATTGGTGGTGCACCCAGCCGCCCAGATATTTGTCAAACACCATATAATTGAGTGGTGAGAAAAAGAAAAGGAAAAGCAAGTGGAAGGTGGATGCGCTTTCCCCAAGACAAAAGCAAGTGGACGGTGGGTGGCACTTCGACAAACATTCAGTATTTTTCTTTTTCATCTACGCATTTCTTTCTTCTTTCTTCTTTCTTCTTGTAGTATTATTAGTAGACATATACACACAAATATTTGTTTTAACTTTATCATTCCTAATGTTATAAAATTTATTATTAATAATATATTATTATTATTATTAAAGTTTATTAGTATTTTCATGTAAACAATGATATATGCATAAGACATTAAAATTTTTAATATTATGGTTATTATTATTTAATGATAATATTATTATTTGATTCATTATTATATACATGTATTATAAACTAATATTATGATTCATTATTTGGGAGTTTTTTTAACAAATTATGAAAATTGTTGTTTTCTACATCATGGTGGTTAAAACTTTGGATGGTTACATAATTTTTTTTTTAAATTGAGATATGTGTAAAAAAAAAAAAAAAAAGAGAGAGAGAGAAAGAAATAAGACCCATTAATAATTTTGTTTTCACCTTCTTTTAAATTCATTACTTTTCAAATATTGAGATCATCAAAGCAAGAGAACAGCTAGTAACTTGAAAAATTTTAAATCATTATAAAAAATTCGGAGAATAATTCAGGTTTTCATGTTTTAACTTTGAATTCAAAATCTCTTATGTATGGCATTGCGCAAGTTTCATTTTTAGGAAGAGTTTGGGATTTTTTTAAAAATTCGAGATGGATTCAAGGTGGGTTTGAGTATTGCCTTGGATTCAAGGTGGGTTTGAGTATTGCCTTGTCCCGTTCCACCCTAACTATATATAAAATTATTTTTTAAAATTAATTTAATTTAATTTTAATTTTTTTATTTTTAATACATAATAATAATAACAATAAATTTTTTCAATAAAATAAATTATAAAAAACATAATAATTTTATTATTTATAAAATATATTTATTTTAATGTAATTAAAAAATTAAAAAAATTTCAAAAAAAGTTACCAAAATGCAGAAGACCTGAAGGAATCATTGATGGTGGACGACCCAGATGTCCACATTATTTGTTAGACACCATAACTGAGTAATGAGAAAACGAAAGAAAAGCAAAGAAAAAGCAAAAAATGTGATGCCAAACATGGTCTTATAAGATGTGGAGCGAAAGCAACAAAGCAAGCTAATTGGATTTTTCATTGCTACTCCATACCTCAAAGGACAAATTTTGAATTACCAAAACACAGGAGACTTGAAGGAATCATTGATGGTGGTGGACCCAGATGTCCACATTATTTGCCAAACACCATAATTGAGTGATGAGAAAACAAAAGAAAAACAAAGAAAAAGCAAAAATGGTGATGCCAAACATAGTTTTGTAAGGCGGGTGGAGCAAAAACAACAAAACAAACTAGTAGGATTTTTCGTTGCTATTCCATATCTCAAAGGACTAATTTTGAATTACCAAAATATAGAAGACATGAAGGAATCATTGATGGTGGTGGACCAAGATGTTCACATTATTTGCCAAACACCATAATTGAGTGATGAGAAAACGAAAGAAAAGCAAAGGAAAAAAAAAATGTGATGCCAAACCTTTTAAAAAAATGAAAAATATATTTAATAATTAGAAAATAAAAGATAATTTTTGTTTTAAAAAATAAAAAATAAGGTATATTTAGATCATATCCTTTTAGTTATTTTTACTTATTTTAAAAAAGTAATTATATAGATATAAAAAATAAAATAATCTAGATAAAAATTATTTTTAAAATGTAGAAAATTAGTTAAGAATGCTTCATCTTCTCATAGCCTTGTTTTATAAAATATCATAAAATAATTTTTAAAAACATTTTTTTTAACTATTTTGACAACCACAATTGGAATAATACAAAACAAAAATAAATAAATAAAAATAAAAGGTCCAAAGAAAGATAAATGTGTTGCATTAGTGCACTTAAAGTTCAATGAACTTAAAAGCAAGGATGAAAATATTGTAATCACGGATATATCGGTACTTCGATTTTATGGATATATCGAAAATATTGGAGATATATTTTGAAAAAAAATATCGACAGACCTAAAATTGATCAAAATTAATGGAAATATAAGAAAAACCTCGTAGAAATGTAATTAAAAATATAATAAACATTTTAAAGTTGTTTTGTTGAAGAATTTGATATATGTGTAATATAATTTATCATATTTGATAATAATATCATATGCATCAATAAAAAATATGAATTTTTTAAATATATATTTATTATTAAATTACATCAAATATTATTTTATAATAATATTGTGATATTTGATTATAATATGTCTAATTTTAAAATATATTTAATATTAAAATTGTGATCCATTTAATTCAATTATATTAAATGATATAAAATAAATTATCATATATGTACCATTGTGATATTTAATTATAATTTTTATAACTTGAAAACATATATATTAATCTATTTTGGATATATTTAATGATAAAAATAATAATGATAATTTGTATAAGTATTTTTATTTTAAAATTTTTATAATTTTATTCAAAAATTTATATTTATTTTATATGTAATTATTATATAAAAGTCATAATAACCAAAATTAATTTATTTATAATATATATATATATTTATATATTAAAATTAATCAATTGAAGCATGGTTGTTCGGTTGGTGTTGGTGGGGGATTTATATATATATATATATATAATATGTACATTTAATCAGCTACGGCCAAGGGCAAGTTTGAGCTTGAGTGTAGGGGCTCAAATCCCCTTGGTTCCGTAAGCACCATTATATCGGAGAAATATGAAATATTTTATGTATTAAAGTTATTTTGTAAGTGTAATTGACATAAGTATAATTAAGATAATATTTATCAAATTTTTATAAAAAAAATTAGTTTAAATTTATTTAATACATTTATATTCATTTATTTAAAATTTTTTAAAATACTTTTATTAAAATATGTTTTATTACATTTTAAATGAAATATTAAATTAATTTATATAAAATATTTTATTTGAGATTTAATTTTTAAAATTTTATTAAAAATATGTGATAACAACTTTTTTTTATTAACATTAATTTATTTAAACAATTAAAATTATTAACAATTTATCTTATCAAATTAATTTTAATTTATAAAATATTAGAACTTCCTTAATTTTTTATATTGTAGCAATTTTTTTGGGTCAAATTATATTTTTAATATTTTAAAATAAAAACATATAAAATTAAATAAAATGGAAAGGATAAATATAAAAAAAAAAAAATTAAGAGTGAAGTGATAATAATTTTTAAAAAGAGGATTAATGAAATAAATATGAAAAGTAGTCAAAAATAAAATGATAATATAAAATAAAATGATAATATAAATTTAAAATGGATAATTAAAAAAAAACAGGGAAAAATGTCATCACCCAAAAAATTGGTGACTTTTCAAAGAAATCGCTCATAAATCGTGAAAAAATCGGTGATTTTTGGAGGAAAATTTCCTCCACGAGCGCGTGCTCTTCACATCAGATTTTTCGACGAGAATTTCGATTTTTTACCCAAAAAAAAATCCCCCAATCGATAATCAGTGGCCGATTTCATTTCGACCACCTCCGATATCCAAAATATTGCTGATATTTCGAGATATTTTTCGATTCTTTCATCACTGGTTCCATTCCTCTTGATTTTCCCTTGCCTTTTAAAAATTCTAGTTCTTGCAATCCCACACCGACGGTGCATGACACCAAAAAGGTGTATTTAAACATTGAAGTGGTGGAGGGCTAACATGCGTGCAGAGCACGCCGGGCTGGCGTTGGACCTACGCTGCATGTTGGGTCTGAGCACGCGCTAGGCTGGGAAGAGTGCGTATTGGGTCTTGGTCTCTTATAAGTATTTTGGGGAAAAAAAGAAATGGGGATGATGACGTGGCAGCGATATATCGTGGCTCCGATATTTCCCCTCTATGTATCGTGTCAAAGGTTATGACATTTTCATCCTGCCTAAAAGCTAAATATGGATTGTTGACTTTTTAACCAAGAGTTCAGACATGCACATTTTTTTAATTAAAACACTATTAATATAAAAAATATTTTTAAATAAAAATTAAACTTTTAAAAAAGTTAAAAAAAAATATTTACAATATTTCCTTAAAAAAGCATCTTCCAAAAACATTTCTTTAAATGACACTTTTATTGATAACAATTCGAACATACTTCTGATCTAATAGTTAAATATTCTTTTCAATAGGAATATAGCTATCAATTTGTATCGCGATACCACCAAATTGCAAATGACTAATTTTGGATTACCAAAATGCAAAAGACCTAAAGGAATCATTGATGATGGTGGACCCAGATGTCCACGTTATTTGCCAGACACCATAATTGATTGATGAGAAAATGAAAGAAAAGCAAAGGAAAGCGCAAAAGACCTCTAAATCACCCTACTAATATTAATAATAATAATAATAATTAACAATGAAGAATTTGAAATTGCTTAAAATTTAAACATTTTTTCATTGCATTTTATTTTTCCCCCGACTTTCCATATGAACCACATAAAAGAATTTGAATTCCCCCCAAGCATTTCTTTTTTCTTTCTTCAATACTTCCTAACCTTAATCTTCTTTCATATAAAGTATAAAAGAATTAAAAATATTCAAAATTTAAGGCCATGTTAGGTTTCGAAAAATCTGAGGAAAAATGTAAGGAAAAAAAAATACAAAGGAAAAGTAAAAAGAAAGGAAAAATAAAAAATAGATTAAAAGTCGATAAATTATTTTTATTTGTTACTTCAAACTCATTTTATTTATTTGAACTCATCCATATAAAGATTAAATAATTTAAACATACATAAAATTTTGATTAATTTTAATTATATTTAATTTTATTTTATATTTTTCACAGAACAACCAAACATTAAAAAATCATTTTTCTTTATATTTTTTTTTTCTTTCCTTAGTATTTTTCAAAAATCAAATACAATCAAAATGTTTTTTATTATACTTTGTCCACCTTCATATACCACATAAATGCAAAGACCCTTTTTGAGTTAAATACATTAAAAGAAAAAAGAAATTAAAATTTGATAAAAAATAAAAGTAACCTCATTAAATTCAAGGAAACAAAACACTAAACTTTTCGTTTTATTTTTTTTCCATTTATAAATGTAGCATCACAAAAATAGATAGAAATATAAATGGAAGCCCCTTAGGTCCTTTATTTTATATTTGATCAACTTCAACCAATTCTATTTTTATGACACAACAGATATGATAAATTTGAACAAGTATATAATATATAAAGATATTAGTCAGTACAAATTATTCTTCCTTTCGGATAGCTATTTGTACTAAACAGTAAGCATAATTCCTTCCATTAGAGAACCATATATGAGAATTTCATTTCATACAACTCAAACAAAAACATCCAAAATACTAGTTGAAACAAATATATGATAGAAAAACATATTTCAATGGATCCAATCAGTGTTTTTCCAATCTCGGATAAACAAAAAAAATTTTCTTGATTTTGTTTTTTCTTCATTAATCTTTGTAAATAAATTATATTTTAATTCAACCAAACACTAAACTTTATTTTAATTTTCATGCAAGATTAATAACTTATCATAATTAAAATTTGTCTCTACAACTGAGTAGAGCTTTGATGTAATAATACTATACAAATTTCAAGTAAAACTAAATTAATCAAATAGAAACTGTAGCTATGTTTGGATACATGTTCTATTTTTTATTTTTAAAATTAAAATTTTGATATAAAATAAAAATTAAAATATTTTCAAATACACAAGAAATTCACTTTTTTTTTAATAAAAATTCCTATATTTTATATAAAACTCTATTTTTAAAAATAAAAAATAAAAATTGTATCCAAATATAGGCTAAATTGTGAGATTTCTTGGATCCCACAATTCATAGTGAAATGAAGATGAGAGATAACTGACCGAACTATGAAAAAGAATAACAATTTATGAGTTTCAGAAATACTAGTTAATGAAAGAGGTTCTCCGCCTGGATGATTGAGAAAAATACTGAAAAATGTGTCATGCCCAAAGCAATGTCACAATGAAGAATAGAATGAGAGCTAGCCCGAAACAAAATCCGACAATCGCCGTGAAAGCCTGGATGCAGAGGAAATGTAACTAGAGACATGTAAGGAATCGTTAAGCAGGTGAGAACAATATCAAAATCTGATGTATGACTTACTTACCTTTCCCTGAGACTCAAACTTGAATTTTAATGTAAACCATGACAATCCTCTATCTACAATAGGTGCAAGTGCAAGGGCCCTGCATGAGAAGCACTTCTACAAAAATCACATAAAACCCAAGGGGGAAAAAGCATTTTTCTACTATTTTCTAACCCAAATGAAAATTTGAATAAATAAATAGAAACAAGTCTACTGGAAACCAGGAGGCTGCAGCAAATAATCCCCAGATGTCATTGTAATGAAAAAGCATGTACGAATGATTTAATATTTTATTTACAAACGCCGCTAAAAGGCCTTTTCATCAAAGAAATATAGAATAAAAAAGGATAAGGAGTCATTTGGATTACAGAGGTCAAAAGATTGGGTTGGATAGCAGTAAGTTTAACCTCCTCGGTAAAAATGAAAATGCAAGGCCCATCATCAACACTAGGTTCAAAAATTGCCACCATTTCCTGAAGACCCTTTTTTTTAATTCTTCAATTGTCATTTTGATTCAAATAAGCAGCAGCATGATAGACTAAACAATCATCATAAACCCAGTTGAAAGTTACAAGGATAAGAAAGAAAATGAACAGAAAACATATATGAGAGAATTGATAGGCCTAAAAACTCATTGTTGAAGGAATCGAGCATAAATCTCTGAACTAGGGAAATTCACTGATTTTGGGTTATTTTGTGTTGAGAGCATTGCAATATCCCAATAAACTGTTACGCTAACTAAAGATTTAAAACAGAATTTAGCTGCTTACCCTCCAGCTCTGACAAGTTTAGTGACCTGGCTGCCTGCCCACACCATAGCCATGATTTTGACAAATCTGCCAATTGGATTCCATATGTCAAGATATTTTGAAAAACTTGTGCAAAAAGAAACTTTTTGGAATAAGTTTTTACCTTTCAACTGCCGCCAAATAACCCATCCTTCCTGGTGCTGGAGCAATATAAAACCTAGAAGCAGCATAGTGAATTCAGAGTTATACTGGTTATTTGAAATCTACTCTGAACACCTATGATAGAGACTGCAGGATGTGGTAAAACACCAAGGCATATTTCAAACTACATTATAAGGTATTTGATTAGAAAATTAAATAAATAAATAAAATAACATAACATAAAATACAAAAAAGAAAAAAAAATTAACAAACTGAATTTGTCCATATGCAACAATATGCAATTGTTAGCCATGAATCCCAGTTATGTCGGTTTCCAGTATTAATAATTAAGCATGATGTTTATGAACTAGATCAGCATTCTAATAACTCTAGATTGAGGGGCATGGATGTCACATTTGTATTCCATCATGTGCAACTAACATCACATTGAAATAATATCCACTAAAGCAAGTTAAGACCCAGTATATCAGATTAAATTTTTTCTACCATGAATATAAGCTTGATAAAAATGCAGATGGAAATGCAATGCTTCTTTATATGACATAATGAAGGGAACCAAATACAAGGACTCCCCATTCCAGATCCAGAAAGCCAAGTTATAACCTTTGCCAAATAAAGAGATCCACCATAAGTTCATTTTTAGACATGCTATAGTTGAATATGCCATCAATAAGTGATCAAAAGCCAATTCAGATGGGAATAACAGCCACAATGCTGGGAAGGTCAATAACAAAAGCATTGACTTGAATGTTGGCAATGTCATTTACACTGGCCATAAGAACCAGAGGTAATGCGTACAGTCGGTAAGGTGGGGAGGAGGGGATGAGAAATTGCAAAGTCTTGAATTTAATTGTTTCATGCAATTCCGTTTTCCAATACTCTATACGATAATATACATTGTACAGCACAAGAATAGGGTTGTTTTAAAATTTTGAACAAATAAAAATTTCATATCAGTATCTAATATTTAATAAAAAAGAATGAAAGAAGAGTAAGTACATTCTCTTCTCCTTAAAATGGTATTAAAGCAGTCTCCAAACTATTAACTCCTAGTTGCAAACTTGATTTCCACTGGAAGTTGCAGTTTGCTCATTTTGTTATTCAAGTAAGTTACTTCAATCTATCAAGTTTAAATGACTTGGGATGGTATTTGTCATGGGCACGAATTTTCCCACAAATTTTTCGCATCCACGCAGCGCTTAGAAGCCCCTCTAAGCCAACATACTCAAACCCACATGAGATTGCAATCAAGAAAAAACTCATGAAGACACACAAGGCTATGGAGCTCAATCCCTAACTTGTATTTTATTTCTTCTCTAAATAACAATACAACACATAGCTCAACAAGACTTCCACAATCTCTTTGGTGAGTTCATGCTCTCTCTCAAGCTATGTTTTAAGAAAGTTCTCCCTCTCAATATACCTCTGTATATTCTCTATGATCTCCAGATTGCATGATAATTAAAAGGGCACTCCAGTCCTCCTTTTATAGGTGTGACACCAACCGCTCCCTATTTGATAAGGAGCAAGGAATCCTAGTTCTACTCAAACTACAATTAAAATAAGAATCTGAACTCCTATTCAAACTCAAATTACAATCACAATTTGAATTCAACTCTGAACTTTCAAATGTCTTCGGCCCATTCCTCATTCATTTGAAACTCCTTGTGCTGCTACCTCTTGTATCAGGCCACGTATCAGCCCTTCAATTCCCTGGTTTGTGGTGCAATACATCTTCCTTAAGCTTGTCCCAATGCCAAGACATCTTTGTTGTGTTCTGCCTGAAGTCTACCCACTCTTGTGCCTTGAGTCAGTCCATTCATGCATTTGAATCAGCTGATGCATCCGATCAGCTTGCTATAGCGTCTCTAGGCAGCCTACTACATGTGTCTCTATGCAACTAGTGTGCATGCCAAGCCCTCTCTTAGCCTACAGATCTAGCAATTTTCCTTGGTGCCAATCTTTCCTTTGGCTGTAGCCCCTTGTTGTTCCTTGAGCGTGTCAGTCATGCTCATATGTGTTCCCGCATCTGGATCACGTCCATGCCGAGGCAACCTGCCCAAGTTTGCTCTGCCTAGCTGTTGTTATGGCATCATGCCATGCCCAAGCCCTCTTCTTGGTGCAGCAACGAGTCATGGCATTGCACCCATGACTCCTCATCTCTACGCACAAGGCATTGTGCCTTTGTGCTAAGCATTAGGCATCACATCTGAGTCGGCTTCCCTTATCTCTATGCACAAGGCATTGTGCCCTTGTGCCAAGCCACCTCATTGCACAAGGCATTTCCCCCTCATGCTACCGTCGGGAAGGGAAGACTGCATAGCACCCCATGTCATTGCAACCTTGAGTTGCACACCATCACATGTCATGGAGCCCATGTATGGGTGCTAGCAAGGCTTGCCCATGTGCCTTGCTCATGTTTGAGGACTTGCACAGAAGCCCCTAAGTGTGGCCATGCCCATGCCACCTCGTCTCCCTTGAGTCACCCCCACCCTCACCCCCCTTAAAAGAGCATTTTAAGCCCTTTTAATTAATTCAAGAAAATCTAGAAAATTCCGCTTCCACTTGGAATCTCCCTTTTGAAGGTTCCTATAAATCTTTTATCTCTAAGCAAATTAACCAAGTCACTTAATTGTTTTGCAACATTCCTTCCCTTCCCATAGTGTATTTCAAGATCTCTTAATGAACAAGACAATTGGTGGAGGGCATGAAGTAAATGGAATTTATCACCATATCGGCCCACCTCTTACTCCAATTGCTCTACATACTTCCATTTCTTCTATGTAGTGGCACACCTTTCACTTCACATCTTTAGCATATGGGACTTCTAGTTATATTAGACTCCAAGTTAAAGCACCAAGTTTGTGAGTCAAGCAAATAGCATCACCATAGTGTTGTTCTAGTCCTTTTTGTTCTATAATCAATAAGAGGAGTACTAGTCCTTTTCATCTTGTTCATTTAGACATTTACAGTTTATGTAGTGTTGTTCCTAATGTTGAACTAAACTTTTTTATTGCTATTTTATTAATTAGATCAATGAAAATGGTATGAGCATAAAGAGGCTGAATAATAGGTACTAATCTCTTAAAAAAAATTATCTTGTAGAAACATCATCAGGTGACTATGCACAAGTAAATGGTCCAACAAGGCGTGAGAAAAACATTCATTTTTGTGCAACAACCAAGTATTTGCATCTTAATCAACCAAAGAATAAATGGCTGAAGACAATAAATGACTGAACAAAAAGAAAATCATAAGTTTTAGGCCAGACACTTTTTTCATCAATTATATACAACAACAATAAATCAAATAGTCCTAAATTTCAAAAGAATAATGCTCAGCAGCTATGCATACTCACAAGTCACAGATACCTCATCCTTGACAAATTTACATGAATGAATTATGTACTTACCATACCAAGAGAAACGTTGTAAGATAGTATGCAGTATTCAGGAGTCCATAGGATAATATTCCAGAAATTCCATATCTCTTCAGTTTCTTTAGAAGACTGAAAGGTTAAGCAAGAATGAACTCTCAATGTAAGTAGACATGCATTTCAGCATACAAAGGGCAAAAGGATTGAGGTATCACTTCTTACAGATTGTTTGCATGAAATTCAGTAGTAGAAGAGAAATTAAAATGATTGGGACAAGATCACTAATCCAAACAATAGTTTATTTACTGAGAAAAGGTCTAAAGCATAATCATGCAGTAGACAAAATGAATCTTTTGTGTCATGTTCCAATAATGTTAACAAACTACATTAAATTCATAAGGTTACATAGAAAAAGAAAGAAAAGACATTGTTGCAATAGTTTGGCTATTACACTGCTAGCACCTAGACTACGACCAAATCCTTGCATTGAAATTGAATTTCAAACTCCCAATGTGAAAAAGGAAGATACAAAAAAGAAAAGAAAAACAGGAGGAAAAAAAAAGAGGGAAAGAAAAGAAACATGGGATTTCCATGTATAATACAGACATATTATATGTATAGATAAATGCATGTATGTGCATATGTCATAGAGGCTGGTCAGACACATTCAAGAAGTTTCACTACTTGCTTTGGAATGACAAACACGTGGATCAATAAATGGCTTGTCTCCATTATTGAGAAATTGCAGGTAAATTTCATCCACTACCGGCATGGGGTGGCTGGACAAAGTTATGCCATTTGGTGGGATGTAGTGGACTTAAGACAGAAAATTCTCAATCATTCTTCTGTCCCTTGTGCAGTGTTGAAACTGACAATATTTTTGAGCATACAAGGAATGTGATGTAAAACATCATTGAGGATCCATGAGCTGCGAATGCAGGGAGAAATTAAGTTATGATTAAGTTTTGGTGAGGGATTTTCAGATGCGGATCATATGGCAAATTATCAACTTCAGAGAATTGCATGTTTTTAGTCATTTCCATACACATTGAATAATCATATTTAAAATCTCTCATTCACTTGTTTCGCATCCATTAGTGCTTCTTCCACATGCCTATTAGCAGCACAGACCTCATGATAGTTTGGTAAAGGTAAGACAATAAAATTGAAAAATACAGCTAAAGCCTAAAATATTGGCTCATAAAGAGAGAAACCATCCAAGTTCTATCTTAAATGACTCTACAAGTTCTAAACAGGGAGACAAGGACTTCAACCTGGTCCATCAATGCATATAAATGGGTAAACATTCCAACAACCATTACATTAGAAGTACACTAAAAGAAAATTATTAAACAATGTTGTTTCCAAAAAAATTCCATGTTAAAGAATAGAAGAATATACCGCTATAAATGAAATTCATTCAAAACAGTTCAAACAGTAAAGTTAAGAATTGTGACTGCATATCACCCACACTTGTTTTATTTATAATCCACACAATGTATTCTTCCCTAGCATGTTATCCCATTAAGTAGCCTCCAGATAAAATTCCCTTTCTGACTCTGTCAATCAGTCAAAACATTTTATGTAAAATGTAAAATACATGGGTACACAAAAACAACTATATAAACTGCCATCCCATCATTAATAAATCAGTTGTCTATAACATAGACTAATAGCATTGTAAGGCAAGTAGGAAGTACTCTTTTGATGTGTGCAGTTCTCCTTCACCATTTTTGCCCTTTGCACTTGAGTCTATAAAAATATGTATAAGTAGATTTTTAGAAATATCAAGTTTATCAAATGTAAAATATGGTATCACAAAAAGCTACACCATTTTTCCAGTTATCATTTGAAAGATATTGATACCTTCATGGTTGGCAGAGTAGTCATGACCATTTGACATGCCAGAAGCCTAACCTACAACAAAGGCAATGTTGAAAAAGCAATATTCAAAATTCAATGAAAAAAACAGAAGACAAACAAATGAACAAATAGCATATCATCACACTCAATTGTTTTCCACAAATGAAAAACTAAATGAAAGGAACAAGGAATATATTGAGAAAAAAACCTATGATCAATGGATATGTAGTTGCATTCTAGCACATATATAGGATCAAACAAGTAACTAATCTAGACATAGCTACCGCAAATTTGTGTATCTCTGAATGCGTGTCTGCTTTTTGTGGGGCGATATTTACTATGACATGTTCTTAGTGTAGACAAACCATCTCCATTTACTTGAGGATTAGGTAAACATACTTTCCATTTAAAATGAGGCCTTGAACATCAAGCCTCGGTGAGTTTTCAAATAAGGAAAACGTAATAGCTTTACAATGAGTCCCATAGCAAGAAGGCATATAATTCCATTCATCAGCATACCAGAATATAGAATAGTATGGACATGTGGACACATGCCAGAATTAGCATTGGACACACTAACATGCCAGTCATACATAGAAAGAATTTCCAAAGATATTAAAGTAAAACACTGGTAGTAAGCAAATTATACCCAGAAAAACATGCAAGTATAGGCCAAGATCAAATCTTAATTTTAATTTCTAGAAAAAAACAGAAAAATTTATATCAACCAATAGAAATGGTATCACCAGAAATTGACACCAAAACACACCAACATATCAGAATGCATAACACGTGTACCCATCTCCAATCAGCACTACACCTGTACAAGTTAGCCTGTAGCAGGCCATAATAGGTTCAGACTATAAAACCTTCCAAATCTTCCTTTGCAGGGCTTAGAAACCATTTTCTAAGTAATTTACAATTTTAAAAGCCTGTGACAAGATTTTGGATGAAGAGCTTGAATTATATATGTTGAATATAATGTATTTATAGTATATTATCTTTCCTTGTTAATATAGGTCACATGTATGGTAGTTAGGACTCCTAGCCTTGTATATATATATATCTCTCAATTGTAAGTAGTTTTTCACATGAATGAGAATTAAGGTTTTTCTCCTTTAAAAATAAAAAATAAAAAAAAAAATACGGTCGGCGACTGAATCTCACGCGCCGGCGCGTGAGGCCTTTTCCGGCGACGCGCCTCCTCCTCCAGCCTCGCCTGCCGCCGACCAGCATCCCTACCTACCTGGTTCTCCCATCCGAGCCCTGCACGTACCTCTTTTGGGGATTTTTGTCTCCGTCAGCCCTCCAAACAGCCTTTCCGGCGAAGTTCCGGCTACTTTCTCTCCACCCCAATCCCTGCACGTGCCTTGGGAAGTGTTCTTCTACCTTTCTGGTGGTACCACGTCGCGATCTGAGGCCGTCTCCCTTTTTCGGTGGTGCCACGCCGCAATCTGAAGCCGTATTAGGGCTCTGTCGGATCGTCGTCAGACAACACTCACCGCCGGCGAAATTTTTCGGCGAAATTTTCCGACGAACTTTCCGGCGACATATTTTTCCGACACCGACCACACCAAGAGGAGCGCCTGGAGGAGATCTCCAACTTTTTCAAAAGCATCAGAGCCAGAAAACCCTCCACGCGCCGGCCACGCGCACTTCTACGGCCGGCGACTGGAAGAAAACCTAATTCTTTCCTATTTCCCGTGTCATCAACTCCGGGAAACCTTCTTTCCTGTTTCCCGTGTCATCAACTCCGGGAAACCTTCCGGTGACCGTGTTTCATTCCGGTCACCTTCCCCATCTCCCAATACTTTCTGGTCAGTCAGATCGTCGTCAGACAACACTCACAATATACTCACAAACCCACTCCAAAATTTCCTTAAGGTAATACACATTTTATGAAGTCCTTTCCAATGTCTTCTCTTATTTGAGTTAGAAAAGCCAATGTTTTTATGAATTGACTACTACGTCTATTGAGGTTTGAGGTGTATAACTAATTTCTTAATATATCATAATTTACATCAGTCATTAGAAATTAAGGTTCCATCCTTTTACACTAAGAAAATCCTGACAGCAATTAAAAAATACCTTCTTTTATATTATTAAATTTAAGTTTCCTTTAGGTCTTTGAGTCTAATAGAAATTAGTGTAAAAGGAATTTTAATTTTCTTACACTAAGAAAATTAAAATAATAGGCAAAATAATTTTCAAAATTTGGAACTTTATAGGTAATGCTTATTAAAATAAAGCAACAAAGTTTGTCATTTGCCATTGAATGAACCAATTGTAGAAAACTATGCAAAAAATTTTATTAGTATGGAATTTTTTTTTTTTCTACCGATAAATAGAATTCAATTTCAAACCTGCCCCTCCCAACCCACCACTTGCTGCTTGAGGCAAGCTTAGAGGCAGAAAACTATTTACAATTCTACGTATGGATAAAAATTATTTCATAGATTTTATGCCAAATTCCATATTTATAGGTATCAATTTATTATTCTACCGTTGTCAGAAGCTTCAATTTTGGGCTTCCTCAGGACCATGCCACCCTTAAATGAGAAGAACTTTGGTCTTCTGTTTTTCTTTTTGAGCTCTTCAAATTTTTGCAAGGTACTTCTATCCAAGTTCTAGGAAACACCCATATTTTTAAATCTCCAATAATTTAGTGTTATGTGGCTGAGGGAATAGACTTATTTTTGGTTGAAACACATAAAATTCTCGGATATATATATATATATATATATATATATATATATATATACTTATTTTTCACCCACCAATTAACATTGCCCTAACTCTATTATCTAACCGAGCAAATGTTTATGAACTAGCAAATCATACTAAAATTTCTTACTAGTTGACATGTGCATCATCTCAGCATGTCATTCCAACACCAAACTACAACCATAATCCCACTAACATCCTAACTGCCTCAATGAGTATTGATTACAGAAATGCAATTAAAATATACTTCCCTATTTAATTTCATAATTTTTATAATAATATTTCAGCAATATTTCCACATAGTAGCTTATGTGAGAAATCCCCATTTCTGTATAAAATCGAAAAACCCTATAGCTTGCGCATGTAAATAGGAAAAAAAAAAAAAACAGAGATTTTGCAGAATTGGGAGAGCAGACTCACGCCAGCATGGCCATTGATTGAGCAGAAACGCAGATGACGATGATAGTGGTGGAATTGGGAGAAATGGTTGAGTTTGTGGAATGTGGGAACCCTAGGAATGCTGGGATTGAAACCCTGGATTGAAACAAGAGGATTGTGAGAGAGAATTGGAAATTGAAGAAACAAACACAAAAAATAAATCCAAGAAATAAATAAGAAGCGTAAAAATGAAATAGAGAAGAGTGTGAATGACGCACCTGATGATGTGAAAGCAGCTTCAGCTGGTGAAGGCAAACTTTCGACGGGAAAGACGTGAGCATACCGACCTTCGACAATAATCCCTCCAAAATGTTCTTTCTATACCATTTATTATTATTATTATTATTATTATTATTATTATTACTATTATTTTATTGTTATTATTATTTACAGGTTATTGAAGTGTAATGTCCAGGGTACACTCTTAAATGTCATCCATGAAGACCCCCTTAGAACTCTCCATGGAGCCCAAATATCGCGGTGCTAATAACGCTGCAACAACCAGCATAGAGTAAATTCAAAGTATCATTAGTGACAAATTTTGAACTTAGGATTATATATAATTTACTGTGACTACACTTCTTAATGTTTCTTTAACAATACACTCATATATACCAAATTACCCAATAACCTGCTCTTCCTATTTTCTCATTTTTAGAAAGAAAAAGAAAAAATAATAATAATTTATATTTTTAAAATTTTAATTTTTTTATACATAACATTAAAAGTTTAAAAAAATTTAAATTTGATAATAATTTTTTAAATAATTTAATGTGTTAATTGTTCTTAAAAACCGTAAATAACCTAGCAAAGAATAGTATGTTTGTAAATTAACCAAATTGTTATATGGTTTTAAATAGTCACCTTAACAATGTTACAAGTGAGTTGATTAATTATGGTAAAGAAGAATTAAAAATAGAACTAAATTAGTTATTGCATTTGAAGTCTTTGATTATTTGTTGAATAATATTTGCAACCAATTAGCTAGGGTTGGCTAACCAAGCCAAACCTACTTACCAATATGTCCAACCTATGCTAAACTCGATTCAAAGTTAGGTTGGTAGTTACTAAACTCATTGACAACTAAAGTTTCTATGGATTCCCACGAGTTTTCATGGATTACCAAATAAACCACATATAATGGAATCTCCTAATATATAAAAGACATATTTCAAAATTATAAATTAAACCATATTATAAAATAAAATTTTAAAAGCTAAGTATATATCGAAGTCATAAATTATATTACTAGTGACTAATTTTAATGGTAACATGAAACACAAGTGTGAATATTTAAAAATATTTAAAAATATTTTAATAATTAAACAAAAATGATAAACTTATAGTGTAATGTAATAAAACTAGCAAAAGTTAGAGTTATTTCATTATCCCTTTTACAAATTTCATATTTTAAATAAACTAATAAATAATATAATAGTAATGAATTTGCTTAGTCTTCATCATGTAGAACCAATTTGAAGAATTTTTTTTTAATAGGACTGATTAATGACTTAATTAAGGGTAGGTTACAGCTAAAATATTTAGTAGGATTGATTAGTGACTTAATTAAGGGTAAACTACAGCTAAAATTTTCATAATAGTCTTCCACTATGGCAAATTGTGGGAACTAGTAGTGGCATGTCCAACCTATAGATGAAACAAATAGGTGAGTGAGTTATTGAATATGTGGTTGAGAGTGACCAACCATTGAGGCCCACATGAAGTTGTAGTGGCTTCTTGCCAACATCAAATCAGTATTAAAAAGGGCTAAAATAAGTGTTTAAATATGAGGTATTGAAGGGACACTTAACAACCTTAAGAGAAGACGCTTGCTAATTGCTTGAAGTTGATTTAGCACTTCGTATGAATGAGCCACTGGTTCCTACGGAATCAAGTACCCAAACTGAGAAAGCATCATATGAACGTTGGGAGCGATCTAATCGCTTAAGTTTGATGTTTATCAAGCCTAGTATTAGGAAAAGTATTCGTGGTTCAATTTTTGAATGTGCTAAGGTGAAAGAATATCTCAAGGCTATTGAGCAACAGTTTGAGGCTTCTGACAAGGCTTTGGCTAGCACCTTAATGACAAAGATGTGTTCTATGAAGTTTAATGGCACCAAAGGAGTGCATGAGCACATAATGGAAATGAGGGATATTGCTGCTCAACTTAAGTCATTAGAGATGTCTAAGTCATTTCTGGCTCACTTCATTCTTAATTCTCTTCCATCTGAGTATGGACCTTTTAAGATTTCATACAACACACATAAGGAAAAACGGTCTATCAATGAATGTTTGACCATGTGTGTGCAAGAGGAAGGGAGACTAAATCAAGAAAGGATTGAAAGTGCACATTTGGTGACTTAAGAAAAGAAACCAGGCAAGACAGGTAAAGGAAAGCAAAAGACACATTTTAATCAAGTTAATAAGAGCGATATCAAGTGCTTCTTTTGCAAGAAGAAAGGACACATCAAGAAGAGTTGTCCCAAATTTAAAGCTTGGCTTGAAAAGAATGGTAATCTCATCTCTTTAGTGTGTTACAGATCTAATATGGTTCATATTTCTTATAACACTTGCTGGATTGATTCTGATACTACAATTCATGTTGCCAATACCATGCAGGGCTTCTTAAACCAAAGGAAACCAACGGAAAGTGAACGTTCTATCTATTCAAGAAATCAGATAAGTTCACATGTGGAAGCGATTGGGACCTACATACTTGTTCTTAGATCTGGTTTTGTTTTAAACCTTGAAAACTTTTTTTTTTGTTCCATCATTTTCTAGGAATCTTATTTTAGTTTCGAGACTTTTACCATATGGTTTTAGTTTTAAATTTGTTGATATTTCATTTCATTTGATAAAAGACAATGTTGTTGTTGGTGATGGTATTTTGGATAATGGTTTATTAAAACTTAATTTAAATCAAAGTTTTAATCATAGCCTTACAACTATGCATGGAAATGTTGGCATTAAGTGTGGTGTTATAAATAAGAAATCTTCCACATTGTGGCACAAGAGATTAGGTCATATCTCTATTGAAATAATTAAAAGATTGGTAAATGATGGAGTCCTTGAGGCTCTTGATTTTACTGATTTTGATATTTATGTGGACTGCATTAAGGGAAAGCAGATCAACATGACTAAGAAGCAAAGTGCTAGGAAGACTTTTGATGTTTTAGAAATCATACACACTGACATTAGTGGTCTTTATGATATGTGCTTAAATGGTCAAAGATATTTTATCACTTTTATCGATGACTACTCACTATATATGTATCTCTTTTTGCTTTATGATAAGTGTGAAGCACTAGATGCTTTCAAAATCTATAAAGCAGAGGTAGAGAAACAATTTGGTAAACAAATTAAGATTGTGAAGTCGATAGAGGTGGTGAATATTATGGTAGGTACACTAAAAGAGGACAATTATCTGGTCCATTTGCAAGGTTTCTACAGGAACGTGGCATTGTTGCCCAATACACAATGCCCGGCTCACCATTCAAAATGGTGTGGCTGAAAGACGAAACCAAACCCTAAAGGACATGGTTAGGAGTATGGTTAGTAACTCCAACCTCTCATTATCCTTGTGGAGTGAGGCCATAAAGACAACAACATATGTACTAAATTGGGTTCCAACTAAGGCAGTTCCTAAAATGCCTTTTGAGTTATGGAAATGTTGGAAACCCAGTCTAAGGCATGTACATGTATGGGATTGCACAACTGAGGTTAAAATTTATAATCCACAAGTGAAAAATTTGGATTCAAGAACAGTCAGTGGATATTTCATTGGCTATGCAGAAAAGTCTAAGGATACAAAATTTATTGTCCTTCTCGTGCTACGAAAATTGTAGAATCTCAGAATGCAAGGTTTTTGGAGAATGATGTGATTAGTGAGAGCAATGAATCTCGACACTTAGTGTTTGAGGAACGCCACAATATTGAACCCACTCTTGAGTCTTCAAGTGGATTAATTATTTTCCCGGATAGTCATCAAGATTTGACAATCCAAGAAACACTAGTTGTTAATGAACCACATCATGAGGATTTTTTGGTGGATTCAGTTATTCAACATCCTTAACAAGGGAATGTTGATATAACATTAAGAAGATCTACTAGAGAAAGGAGATCTGCAATTTCTTCTAATTATGTTGTGTACTTACAAGAATATGACATTGATAGTGGTGTTGAAGATGACCCTATTACGTTTTCACAAGCCATGGGTGGAAGTGAAAAGATAAGATGAATTCAATGGCTAATAATCAAGTATGGGATCTTGTTGAGTTGCCCAAATGTGCAAAGGTAATTGGTTGTAAATGGGTTTTTAAGACTAAAAGAGATTCTTTGGGCAATATTGAAAGATATAAAGCAAGACTTGTAGCTAAAGGATTCACTCAACAAGAAGAAATTGATTATCATGATACCTTCTCTCCTATTTCCAAGAATGATTTATTTCGGATAATCATGACATTAGTAGCTCATTTTGATATGGAACTACATCAAATGGATGTGAAAACAGCTTTCTTTAATGGAGATTTAGAGGAAGAGGTTTACATGAAACAACTAGAAGGGTTTATCACAAATGGAAATGATCACATTGTTTGCAAGCTTAAGAAATCTTATATGGACTAAAACAAGCATCCCGTCAATGGTATTTAAAATTCCATGATGTTAATTCTTCATTTGGTTTTATAGAAAATGTTATGGATCAATGTATATACCATAAGGTTAATGGGAGCAAAATGATTTTCTTAGTCTTATACGTGGATGATATTTTGCTTGCTTCAAATGATTTGGGCTTGCTTCATGAGGTGAAGCGATTTCTCTGGCAACAATTTGATATGAAAGATATGGGTGAAGCTTCTTATGTCATTGGCATAAATATTGAGAGAGATAGATCTCAACGGATATTAGGATTGTCTCAAGAAACCTATATCAATAAAGTGCTTGAGAGATTTCGCATGAAGGATTATTCACCTGGTATTGCATCGATTGTCAAATGTGACAAATTTAGTTTGAACCACCCAAGTAATGATTTGGAGAAGAAAGAGATGAAAAATATTCCTTATGTTTTTGCAGTTAGGAGTTTAATGTATGCTCAAGTTTGTACAAGACCTAACATTTCTTATGCAGTTGGAATGTTGGGCATATATCAAAGTAATCGAGGTCTGGAACACTGGAAGCTGCAAAGAAAGTCATGCGATACCTTAAGGGGACTAGGGACTACAAGCTTACATACATGTGATCTGATCATTTGGATGTGGTTGGATATTCAGATTCTAACTTTGCTGGTTGCCTTGATTCTAGAAAGTCAACATCTGGATATGTTTTCTTATTAGCTAGAGGGGCCATTTCATGGAGAAGTGCAAAGCAAACATTGGTTGCTACTTCGACCACATAAGCAAAATTTGTTTCATGTTTTGAAGCAACGTCACAGGCTATTTGGCTGAGGAGTTTTATTTCAGGGCTTCAAGTTGTTGACTTAATTTCTAAGCCATTGAAGATTTATTGTGATAACTCTGCTGCAATGTTTTTGGCTAAGAATAATAAGAGTGGAAGTCGTAGTAAACACATCGACATAAAGTACTTATCTATTAGGGAACATGTTAAGTCAAACAAGGTGGATATTGAGCATATTAGTACTGGATTGATGATTGCGGATCCTTTGACGAAAGGATTGTCACCTAAGGCTTATAAAGAACAGGTTGAACATATGGGACTCAATTCTATTTTGTAAATTTTATGTAATTGAGACATCTTTTGTGTTTTATCACATTTTTTGGTTAATATGAAAACTTTAATTATTTCAATCTTGTCTTCTCATTTGGTTGTATACATAAAGTTTAGAGAATGAAAATATGCATGTTATGAATGTTAAGTAGACCTTGAATGAGAATTTTGGAAACTCATTCATAAAGGAATGACTCATGTATTCTTCTTATTCAAAAGAGAAAGTTACATTGTAATACATGGAAGGTAATATTATTCTTAGAGGACTTACTGCCATGATTCACGTGCTTTAAACACTTTTGATTAAGTATAAGGATTTAGAGAAAAATATGTTATGTATTAATTTAATTAATACATATTAAAAAATTTTTATGGGCCAAGTAGGAGAAATGTTGGAAACAGTTTTTTTATTTTTAATAAAATAAAATTATTTTAAATTGTGGCCTATTTAAATATTATTTTCCCTAAAATAAATGAAACGTAGGGGCGTATCTCTTATGGAGTAACCACCCATGTCTACAAACGTGGGACATATTACTCGGTTGAAAACTACCCGAAGTTTTCTTTGATGGGAAGAAGAGAAAATAAATAGATAGATACATGATTAATTCCAAAAGAGGGAAGAAGAGTCTCTAGTATACAAGAATAAGTCTATGAGTTCCATCGGTGCATGAACATAAGGTTTTGTAAGGACTAGCCAACTAATCCCTATTTTGTGTGAATTTGATTGCTATGGCTGGAGGTACAATCTTGGATTTTCGTTTTACTACTTGTAATTATCAAAGATATTTATCTAACATTTAAGAGTAAAGCAAGATCACATTGTGATTTATTATGATAATGGGAGTGCCCTACATTTATTTAAGAATAAAATTCATCACTCATTGGTAAGGCATATTGATGTCTAATTTCATTTTATTTAAGAGATTCTAGAAGAAAGTCAGATCTTATTTTAGAAAGATTGCTAATGTTAATGAGGTAGGTCATATTTTGAGAAAGATTTTTCCTAAAGTCAAGTTTAGCCATTGTTTAAATGTGATCCATGTTGAAAGGATCAATGTACCTTTAGGTGTGTAGTTGCAAAATCCTTAAAGATTGTTTGGTTAGCTTCATTTAAATTACTTAGTTAAATATTACATAGTCAATTATATGTTTGACTTTTTGAACTAGAACATTTAGATTTTGGTTGTTGTAGTTGTTATAATTACTATTTAGGTTTTTAAAAAGGTATAAATTTAGAATTGTAATTGGTTTTATTAGTTTCATTCAAAATTCCCAAGAAACTTCATTGAGGGAAAATAGAGCAAGAGAGTTTTTGAGAATTGCTAGTAATTGTTGTTTATTATTTTGATATCTTTAGTGCATTCATCTTACCATTACCATAGATGAAGGCATATTGTCAAAACACATAAATTGTTTATCTTTGTCTATTGTTTTCTATTATTCTCTTTTACCATGTTTGGATATTTCATCATCATTTTCATAGATTTATTTTTTTTTTTATAATGAGAAAAATGAAGAAGGCGAGAGATTGAAAATGAAAAAATACATTAGGATTAGGGTTTAAGCGGGAGGATAGACATAGAAGATGATAAAATTTATATAATTTCACATACTTATTTTTTTTTAAACATAAAAAAAAATTAAAAAAAATATTATATTTGGACCTATGCTTTTCTCTTGGAACCTCAATTCTTTATTTTTTAAATAAAAAGTAGACATATCAAATTAAGACAATATCATAGTCCTTTATTATTTTTTTTCATTCTTAGTTGGTTTTTGTCTTGAATTTAGAGTGAAGAAGATGTAATAAATGAGTAGGGAAAGAGGAAGAAAAATGAAGATAACACTAGAACTAGGAATTGGAGAAGAGGAAGAAGATGAGGACATTTCTAGCAATGTTGCCTGTCAATTTTTTGTTTAATGATTTCCTTATAATAGTTTTCATATTTCATTATCTCTCTCTAAACTAAGCAACATAATTCTTAAATATTTTGAATTCTTATTTATTTTTAAACTCTTTCATTCTCTACCATTTCACCATTTTCACATACCTAAAATTTGCTCTCAATTTATTTCAATAATGTTGACATAAAATTAAATAGCTAATTTTTGTTTAGAAACTAAAATTGAACAAAAATGTATAAACTAAGAGAAAGAAAAAGTAAAAACTAGAGACTTGCAATTGTATAAATGTTAAGATTTCAAGTTAGTAATTTATGTTAGTATTTGTATTTTTTGCTTTTTTTTTTCTTGATTTTTATATACCATTTTAATTAATATTTTCAATTTTGTGATTGAAGTCTCAAATTTTTGAATTTGTGTTATGCTTATTTTATTGTTTCCATGTTAAAAACCAATGTGAAATTAGTACGACATGTACACTTATTATTTTGAAGTGTAATGTTGATATCTTATTTTGTAAAGCCCATGGCGATCAATCATTGTCTTTCATGTGTCTCATTGATGATGTGTGAGTTTGACTAATTATATAGCATCATGCCTCAAAGATTAGTGTTACATATCGAAGACATCTCTCTAATAAACATGACATTCATTACACTTTTCTTGCCCTTAATCTTTGATACATGGATAGGTCCATGTTCTACCTTCATATCTCCTATGCCATAGTGCTACATTATTTGAAAATGAATATTTATCTTCAATAAGACCCTAAGTCACATGGATGCCTATGAAGCATGGATGTTGCCCATAGTGAATGCCAGGGAGGGGGGTAGGGGTGTTTCTTACTCTATTCTTCCTTAAGATGGTATCATGTGCTTCTGATAATTGTTTTATTCTTATTCTAGAAAATACATGCTTCCTAAAAACTAATAGTTGTCATTGGTTTATGATCTTTTATACCTCCTTCTAATGTGTCAGCCTTACCATAATGCCTTGATGTTTATAAATCTACCTAGTTCATGAGCAAAGCTCAAGGTTTTGGAATGGACTTTGTGTCCTTAGTGGTAAATCTAGTTTCCCTAACCATTAGCATTTCAAGATTAGTTTGAGCGTCTTGGTTTAGCAATTAGATCTTATACTTACCAAGGTTGGATTAACACACATTGATATCATTTTAGCTTAAATGAGAGAGGTGACAAGTGTGTCTTCATTATAAGTGTCATATGAAGAAGTGTGTATATCCTTATAGAATAACTAATATTCAAAATACTATTTCATAGCATTATAAAAAAACTTCATTTCTATCCAAATGAAAAAAAAAGTGATATTGTTGTTATCCTTGATCTTACTGCTACCATCTCTACATAATCATCTACTCTCGCTTTGCTCTCATTTTAAACTCTTGGGACATTTAAAACTTTCAAGTTTTAGTTGTAAATTTATAGATACTTTTTTAGAGAAAAAAAAATGGAAGTGAGATCTAAGATTTTGTTATGAGAAAAATATTGAAAAAGCCCGAGGCTTAGAAACTTTGATTTGCCTATGTCTAAATATGACTTTCGAATGAAGAAAACAATGTTATATAATTTAATACTTGAAAGGAGTTAGAAGGTTTTTTCTAATTTTGGAGCATGATGTACATTATGAGCCCAAATCATGACAACTTCAGTTGTTAGGAAGATCGGTTGCTTAACATGCCAATAGTGTCTTGTTTAGTGGGAGGTTGTGTGTTTGAATCTCACCTCATTATTTCCATGATTTATTGAGCCTCAATGTAAGTCTAAAATGAGGTTAGTTGTATAGGAAAATTTTTCTCTTCATATAAGGGTATGGGGTTGCTGTGAAAGAGAGTGTTAAAGAATGAGATCGAATCTTAATAGTTTAAGCTTTTAGAAAAATCAAAAGTTCGATATGGCATTAGAGTCTTGTTTATTCGAAGGTTATTAGTTTGGACCTAAAGACATATTATTTCCCTAATTTATTGAGTAAAAAGAAGGCTAGATATGAGGTTGCTGATGAGAAGTTAATAGGGGTCCTGAGTCCAAGTCCTCCCCTCATTATTTATCTATCTGATTATTTATGACCATAAAGTGCTCCCCATGGTAGGTATGGGCTCACATATGAGAGAAGAGGGGTGTTGGACCATTATATATGTTATGTGCTCAAATTCTAACAACTTAATTAAGCTTTTAGGAAAATTCATTATTTAACATTAATATTGTTTTGTAATCAAAGTAAAATCAACCCTAGTTATTCAACATAATAAAAAACATTAGTTTCCTGATTGAAAATGGTAAGGACTAAGTAAATTGATATAAAATAGAATGTTTTTATAGTTTATGAGGTGAAGTATTAGCACTATAAAGTTAAGTAACTAATTGCTAAAATTACTATCCCCTTAAATTATGAAATTCATGTTGTTTTTTCAAAAAAAAAAAAAAAGATAGAAAAAGAAAAAGAAAAAACCTATAAATGCCTACTCAAAAAGAGTAGATTGATACACTTCCTAACCATAAAATTGAGTTGTAAATATAAATTATAGTTCATCCAAATCTATATGCGACTTTAAGAAATCAATAGCTAGTTTCATTTACACCATTGGTTCACATTTTTTTATTCCATTGAAAAGAAAGCAATAAAAATGAATTGAGACAAAAATGATAATACCATCCATAAAACATCAATAAATTTGTAACCTCATTATAAAGTTCATAAATCTTTAGATAAAAAAAAAAAAAAAAAACAATATAAAGAGGAAAAAAATTAGGAACTATCAAGTTCAAAAATAGAGTGTATGGTAAAAAATAAAAAATAAAAAGATAAAACAAACAACATTTTAAAGTAAGGGTACAATAGTTATTAAAAAGAATCTCAATAAAAGTTTTCTAAAAATTGAAAAGAAAAAGAAAAAGTTTTTGGTATGTTTTTATGGTTTATGGGGTAAAAGTTCATAATATTCGTCATTTTATCATCTTTATAGGAAAAAAAATTAGACTCAACTTTATCACAACTCATATGAGTTAAAAATCTCTTGAATGTATTTTCTCTCAAGTTTGTAATGGATACCCCTTTATCAAAGGTATGGACATTGAGCTAAATTCACCATTAAAATTCATCAAGTTCCTTTTTTCCTTTTTTCCTTTTCCTAATTCATCAAGCTATATTTATGAAATATCCTCATTATTCACTAGTAATATCATATTGTCAAAAAAATCCCTTAACAGATCTACACCTATCACTAGTTAATAGATAAAATAACTTAATAATTAGTTTTAAGTTTTAAGGACTTTACAAGACAAGCCAAGAACCTCATATTGCTTGCACACAATTGACAAATTGATTTGTTTTAAAAAGTCAAATGCTAAAGAAAATCCACGACACGTATTGTTTTAAAAATATTTGTATTTATATGACAAAAAAAAAAAAAAGAACCAATAGTTTAAATTGGAAAAGTTTATGCAAATTAGATGAGGAAAATGCAAGCAATAAAATAACATTAAACCGTTATCATTCTCTAAGAAACATCAAGAACATATTGAGAGAACCATTACTTGACATAATAAATTGGTCTTGAAAGGAAAAGAAAATCATCAAAGCAATCATATTTGTGATGCATTCCTATTTGCAATAGGTTCCAATATTTAAAGCTCACAAATTCTTCACATTTGGATGAACCTTTTTGTTGCAAACATAGATCAACCTTGCGGTGCTTAACAATGGGAAAACAATTATAATAAGATATGTATTGCAAATGGTGCATGCTTGCTGTAAAAATAAAAAATAAAAAATGATGATTGGATAAGGGATAGAAATGGAACAAAAGACATTGAATTGTTATATGAATTAATATATTTTATGCACTCAAATACAAAAGCATATTATAATAATATTCATAAGGCAAAAACCATTATTTTTTTATATTGGGAAACCCATATGAGAACATGGCATGGGGCTCATCATTGCACACACCACATTCTCCACAAAAAACCATAGGACTAACACCATGAAAACCCATCATTGGCACCATTCTCTTCTCAATCCCTCAACCCTACACATTTTCAAACCAATGTCATCAATTTTTCATATCACGCAACTCATAATCCATCTCTAATTCCACAACTTTCACCACTGTTGTACCACCATTCCCATCATCTCTGCCTCTAAAAACCTACACTCACACTTCTACAAAATGTCACCCTTCCCCACCTTATACAACACCACCGCTGCATTAATTCATCCATGCCTATGGCTAACATAAAAAAACCCACCAGCACCCTTATAAAAAAGCAATACTACTTCAAAGTTACACCACATTAATGTCACATGCACCTTTCTCTCCATTGAATATCCCATACAATCTCTCATTATCACCCTCGTCAAATTCGCAACGCCCCTCCTAAATCCTATATGACTCTTAGTTTTACCGTTTATTAGGTTAGCACCCTCTAGTTCTAATTGCAACCACTCTAACTTCCAAAGAAAAAAAATAATAAATGAGCAAGTCATGGAGATTTCTCTTCCTTACAACCTTTTGCTCCAAGTGTTTTGGTACCCTACTATTTGCACATATATGTCTTGACATTAACTTCTACTCAAATATAATCTCTTCTTGTTTTCATGTTTACCTATTTTATACATCTTTCTTTGTAGATTTTTTAATTATTTAACATCTTAAGGTTTGCTTTGGTCATGTTGTATTGTTTACTTTGCACACTAACCAAATGTTAAGGCCCTTTTACATACAACTGGTTCTACCTTAGTCTTTGCAATACCTTCCTAAAGTGGACCAAGTGATCTTGTAGAGTGTAGTTGTAGATCACTATATCATCCAAATAATACACTACAAATGAGTCTAGGAAGTCAAATAAGATGTTGTTTATGAGGTTGCAGAAAGTGGCAAGGGCATTAATCAACCCAAAATGCATGACCAAGAATTCATAGCTACCATACCAAGTCAAACAAGTTGTCTTTGCATCATCTCTTTAAGCAATGAAAATCTGTCAATACCCTAATCATAGGTTTATCTTGGTAAAATACTCCACTTCACAAATTGAAAAAGTTTGTGTGTATATATATACATGCCCTCTATTTGTCTCCATCTCAACCCTTGATCATCACCCATGGATGCATTATTCTAACTAAATCCACTTCTTCTTCCTTCATCCTCTCTCCATTTTGCATTAGAATTAATCTAATTAACACCACATATTGCTTCTCCATTACTGATTCATCCCCATTGCAGTCGTGCTATTTGATTCTGGCCCAGACGGGTGTTATCAACAAAATTTATAAAACCTAAATCACCTTACACTAGGGTAGCATAGCTAACATAGTATAGTGGTTCTAGGATCGTCCACAGGGATGGGTTTTCATCGTACAGTTGACTTTAGTGAAGGAAATAAAATGGTGTTTTTCCTTATGAAAATTAGCTTTTAAATAAAATGGAATTGTGGTTGCAAAGATTGATTTTAAGTTAAGAAAAAATAATAAGTGAAGTTAACTACAAAGAAAAGGTCTCTTGGAGTTTTAGGTCACTAGGATCGGGTTCCTTAGACAAAGGGGGAGATTCTGGATCTTCTCCTCCCAATGGGGACAATAACATAAAGAATGGTTATCTCCCGAACCGGTTTTATATTTAGCAATTAAGATTTGATCCAAATGGTCATCGTGAAAAACGATAGTTGCTTCCCATTAATGGCTTCAAACACTAAAGACTCTCACCTTGAACCACCTTCTAATGGCTCGTAAATGATAACTAATAGACATCCATGGATCTAGCAATAAACATCCATAGAATCCGAAAAGCTTACCAAGTATTGGCCATTCAAGGTGTTTTTAAGGGATTTAAAGTTAAACCTTAAAATAAAAACCATTAATGGTTAACAACTACTTTCATTTAAAGCAAGGACAACTCCCATATTTGCATTCGGGTCCTTCACCTAGCTTCCATCACTCCAAGAAACGTAAAATCTAGCCACTCATCCCCTGAAAAATCATCCTCAGAGGTTATTTGACTAGAAAGAAAAGTGAAAACAAAATGAGAAAGAAATGCAGAGCAAAAGCCGTGTATACTTCTTACTATTCGATTTTACAAGTGTTCAATGTTTTGATATATATAATTATACAAGAGGATCATCTTATATAGAGAGGTCTTTACAACCCCCCCCCCCCTTTTTCAAAAGATGTTACCCAAAAGATATATATGAAAATATCTAGGTTGATTACTAGGAGAAAATAGGAAATTACACAAAAATATCTGGAGATAAAAATCTAACGGAGTTGGTGCACAGGAAGATTTTGCATACCATGCGAAATTTCGCATGGTGTGCGAAATTTCTTTGGCTGCCTCTTGTGGTTTCGCAGAGTATGCGAAATTTTGCATAGTGTGCAAAATTGTCTTTCACTCAGTCCTGCTCTCAATCCTACAACTGCTTCTCCTCTTGATTTCGCATGTTATGAGAAAATGCTGGTTGTTGGATTTCTTCCTTTGGTTTCCTTCCTTGTATCTCTGATTGGCTTGGCAACTTATTTCTAAGCTTGGAAAAGGGCTATGAAGTGCTCCAAAGCTCGGATTCTTCATGTATTTGAGCTTCAACTTTCATTGCCATGGATTTCACAAAATTCTCTCTCATTCTTGGCTTATTCCAATGATCCAATAGCTATCAAAAACACCAAAACTTGTCAAAAGCTGATTAGTAACCCTTGCTAGGTTCCTTAATGTGCCAATTGAGTTAAAAGGTATTAACTACTACTCAAAAGTGTTTAAAACAGTTAGTTTCAAGCTATAAAAGAGTACTTTTTGAGTAGTAATCAATTACCTCACATTGGTATATAGACAATGAACTTTTTGGTTTTAGCTCCAATGCTTTAGCTACAACTAGGGTCAACTTTATATTATTATGTACCTCAAAATTAAGCACTGAATAATGCACCCTACACATCTCCATTTGGTTCAAATGGTTTGTTGTTGTTCAAATTCATAGTCTCTTCAATATCTTGTAGTTTTCATGAATTCCATTTGAAAGACCAAACTACACATGTATTTTACAAATAGTAAGCCTGAATTTACAACCAACGATCTAACAACTACACAAAGATTCATAATTTCAATAAAATCACACAATATTTATTCCACCTAATTCAATATTTTGAGCACCAGGGAGTGGGAATTAATGGTATTAGAATATTTAGGTATCTTGCAATATGATTACAAGTTAGTTAAATAATTGTTAGCTTGTTAAATAATCGTTAGTAACTTCTTTTTTTTTTTTTTTTTTTGCAACTGGTAAACTAGTAGGTTGTGATAGCTTTGTTACCAATCTTTATTATAAAGGCTTTCTTTGTATTACTAAAACATCAAGTGAGAATATTCTAAAATTACCAGAGAACTCATTTTCTCTTCTTTCCTTTCTCTAGTCAATTTTCTAATATGGTATTAAAGTCATTTCTTTCGTCTTTGTGCCATCTCTAACTTTCCCCTCCCATTTATCTGATGGCTTGTGGTGGTGGAAATGCTAATGTAAATTGAGCAGTAGTTAGCACTCCTAATTCCTCTATAATGGAAGATTCGAGTAGTCCATTTTTCTTCCATAATAAAGATCACCTAGGCTTGGTTCTTGTCTCACATCAATTCACTGGGGCTAACTATAATTCCTATAGTAGATCTAAGCACATGGCTCTTATAACTAAGAACAAGATCAGCTTGGTTGATGACACTCTTCTTCAACCTCCAACAGACAATCTCATTTCCTTTGTTTGAATCCATTGTGATAGTATGGTTACATCCTAGATCTTGAACTCTATTTTTAAAGATATTGTTGATAGTCTTCTCTATGCTAATAGCACTTTTAATGCTTGGGTTGATCTTTATGATTGATTCCACCAAAGCAATGTCCCACGAATCTTCTAAATTGAGAAACACGCAGTTGTTCTTGAGCAAAGATCTATGGATGTCAACACATACTATACTAAGCTCAAGGTCCTCTAGGATGAGCTCAAAAATTAACAACCCATTCTTGTCTATCACTATGGAAGCACAAAATATTGGTTAGACACCAACAATAGGAGTACATCATGCAATTTCTTATGGGTTTGATTAAGTCAAATGCTCAAACTTGAACACAAATCTTAATGATGTCTTTGCATTAGTTGTTCAAGAAGAATGCCAATGTACTATCAATCAAGGCTCTTTTTTACTTACCGATTCTCTTATGCCCAACATTTCAAATTCCTCTGGTTTTGTTGCAATAACAATTTTTTTCTAGAAATTCAACTTTAAAACCCAAGCGTGAGTGACCCTAATGTTCCCATTGTGGCTTGCAAGGACATACTGTAAATAAATGCTATTAGTTACATGGCTATCATCCTGGCTATAAGTCAAAATCAAAGAAACCTGAAGTAAAAAATTCAAGCCACCTAGGTCAATGCAACTATTAATGAGACTATTAACTCTGGTTCACCCCTTGGATATTGATTACTACCCAAAAAGTGCTATTTTGCGCTTTTAATTCATTATGTTTTAAGCACTTTTGTATAGTAATTCTCCATTTTTATTCCAATTGGCATGTTAAGGACCTAGCAATGACTTCTAATCATATTTGTGGCTAGTTTTAGTGTTTTGACAGCTTTTTGGATCATTAAGACAAGCCAAGTAAAGGAGAAAAGCAAAGAGGAAAACGGAGTGAAGAAAATAGAGGACAACAGCTGTAGTCTTCCTTCGCACTTTTGGAGCACTTTCTGAAGTCCATTTTCTACATGCTATATACCATTTCAAATCTCAGGAAGTCAAAAATCCAACGCTTCAAACCATGTATGATTTGGAGCTGAAATGAGGAAGATATGGCATTCGGAAGACAATTGCATCAAGCTAAGTGCGAATTTCACACAACAGCCCAAGCAAGTGCGAATTTTGCACCACCAGCCATGCAAGTGCGAATTTCGCACCAGCCCATGCGTCTTTGGTGCGAAATCTCCTCTGTTCTGCCGACTCCACATGAGATCTTTTCTTTTGTATTTTTTGATGTAAATTCCTTTCTTATCCCTGTAATTAGCCAATCACAGGCTTTGCTTTTGTAAAGACTATAAAAGGTGTGGAAATCATCTCTCGAAAAACTAACATATTGTATATTTTTACACTTAGTAAAATTTTCCTCTCGGGGAGATATACAGGGTTCTCTTTGCTTTCCTTTTCTCTCTTCTATTCTCTTTTTCTTGGAAGCCAAACAATCTCTGAGGATGTTTTCCCAGAGGATGAGAGGCAAAACCTTTGGTTTCTTGGAGTGAAGGAAGCTAGGTGAAAAGTCCAGATGCAAAAGTGGAAAACTCTCATGCATTAAATACAGGTAGTTAGAGTTCATAAATGGCTTTTAAATCTAAAGTTTTGCTTTAAATCCCTTAGAATCACTTTGAATGGCCAATACATGATAAGTTTTAGGTCTCTGTGGATACTTATTGCTAGATCCACATCAGACCATTAGTTATCATGTACGAGCCATTGGAAAGTGGCTCAAAGTGAAGACCCATAGCATCTAAAGCCATTAATGGAACTTGACTACCATTTCTATTGACTTTTTATGGATTAAATCTTCATTGTTAAACCTATACTAGTTCGGGAACAACCATCCTTTATGTTGTTGTCCCCAATACAAGGAGAAAAATCCGGAATTTTCCACTTTGCATTCTGAACTTGATCATAGCAACCTTTAGCTCCGAGAGACTTTATTTCTTCCATTTTTACTTAGTTTTATGTTAGTTTAGTTTCAAACACCACTTTCAAAACAAATTTTATTTTCTTTTAAACTTTAAGTTTTTGACAAAGGAAATCATCAGATTCAATTTCTAATCTTGAGTCTATCACTGGTAGAATGAAAACCCATCCCAGAGTTCGACCCTAGAGCTGCTATACTATAGTAGCTTTGCTACGCTAGTATGAGGTCATAGGATTTATAAATGTTTTTTATTAAAATACCCGACTGGGCACGAATCAGATATCTTACTTTAGCTCAGTGTCATCAATTGCTTGCATTCTTGAGCTCTCAATTTCATAACAACTTTCTTGTTATGTCAGAATCTCAATAGCTAGAACCCTTTGTTTCCCAGTTCAATGGTATACTATCTTTTTCTTCTATCTCATAATTTTTCAATTTCTTTTTCCACTTGGATTTTGGACATAGAAGTTGCACATCATGTTTTTTGTTCCTTAAGCACATTAACACAATCTTACTCCAGCACAAAATTCTTTTGTAACTTTGCCTAATGGTCAATCTGTTGTTATTAATCGTATTGGTTGTGTTTTTGTCTCCTAATCCCATCCTTAATAATGTCATGTTTGTTCCTAATTTCCATTTCAATCTCCTCTCTATCAGTTCTCTCACTCAGAGTTATAAATCTTCTATTAATTTTATGGTTGATTCTTGTACTATTCAAGGCCATGCATGGACCAAAATGATTGGGATGAGTAGAAGACATGGCAGTCTATACTTCTTAAATATAGTCAATTTTCATTCCACTACACAAATTTTCAGTCCTTATAATAATGTTTCTTTGTCTCAAAATAAAATTTGGTTTTACCGTTTAGGTCACCCTTCTTATGTAATGTTACAAACACTCAAAGATGAAATAGAAGTTAAACCAAATTTTGGTGATTCAAGTCATTGTCTAGTTTTCCATTTAGTCAAACAATGCAAATTACATTTTATTTCTCACAATTATTTGTTTGTTTTGCCTTTTCAACTCATACATTGTGATGTTTAGGGTCTCCTTCACACATTTACCATTGAAGGTTATAGATATTTGTTTACTATTGTTAATGATTGTACTCGTTTTATTTGGGTGTATCTTTTGCGTGCTAAGCCTAATGTTACCAAATTTATTCCTAATTTTTTTTCTTATTAATTCAAACTTAGTTTGGAACACAAATAAAATTAGTTCACTCAGATAATGCTCCTGAATTTGCATTTTTTGACTTCTTTAGTGCAAAATGAGTATCTCATTTCATTCTTGTGTTGATTAGCCTCAACGGAATTCAATAGCAGAAAGAAAGCATCAACATATCTTAAATGTTGTATGGTATTTATGTTTCCAATCACATATTCCATTGGTTTATTGGGGAGATTGCGTTCTTATTATTGTACACTTAATAAATAAAACTTCATTCCCACTTTTGTCCAACAAAACAACCTTTGAACTTCTTTGGAAAAAAGAAGCTTGCATATCCACATCTTCATAATTTTGGTTGCCTATGTTATGCATCTACTTTAGATCGTCATAGGACAAATTTCTCACCTCATGTCATTCCTTTTGTCTTTTTTTAGGTACCCACCTGGTTATAAAGAATACAAATTATTGAATCTAGTCACTAATTCTGTGTTTATCTCCCATAATGTGGTATTTCATGAGTCTATATTTTCTTTCAAAACTATTCAAACTTATTCTCCTCTTCCAGATATTTTCTCTAATACAATTTTACTATTTACTTCTTTTTATTCCATTCTTGAATCTACATCTTTGCCAATATCAACAATTCCTACTGTTTTCATACCTTCTACGTCTCATTGTCATCCTAATCGTGTTCGTAGGCCTCCTTCTTATCTAGCATATTACTATTGCTATTCTTGTTCTCACAGCACATCTTCTACCTCACATCCTCTCACACATGTCCTGGATTACACAAAATTGTCAAATTCATAAAATAAAAAAATAAAAAAAAAGTTTGTGTTATTTCCTCTAATTTTGAACCCACCACATACTTCAAGGCTGCTACTATTCTAGATTGGCAAGAGACAGTGTCTACTGAGTTAGGAGCTCTTGAACAAAATGACACTTGGTCTTTAACTACTTTGCCACAAGGAAAACATGCTATTGGGTGCAAATGGGTGTACAAAAATAAGTATAGAGTTGATGGAACTATTGAACAATACAAAGCTCACCTTGTAGCTAAAGGCTGCACACAACAAGAGGGCATAGACTATTTAGGTACCTTCTCTCATGTTGTCAAATTGGTTACTGTTAAGGTTTTGCTTGCTTTGGCTACCATTAATGGTTGGAGTCTTCCTTAGCTGGATGTCAATAATGCGTTCTTACATGGTGATCTTTTTAAGGAAGTTTATATGACTATGCCTCCTAGTTATCACCGTGAAGGAAAATCATTATCCTCACACTCTGTTTACAAAATTCAAAAGTCCTTATATGGCTTGAAACAAGCATCACGACAATGGTTTTCCAAACTCTCCAATTTCTTACTTGTTGAAGGTTTTTAAACATTCTAATGCAAATCACTCTCTTTTTGTCAAAGTTGTCAGTACTCACTTCATTGCTCTATTAGTTTATGTGGATGACATTGTCATTGTTAGTAATAGTGATGAGCAAGTTGAGAAATTAAAAGTTCTATTTAGGAAAGCTTAAATACTTCTAGGGCCTTGAGGTGGTGAGGTCTAATAAGGGAATTTCCCTTAGTTAGCACCATTATGCCTTACAATTACTATCAGATGTAGGCTATTTTGGTTGTAAAACAAGGAAAACACTTATAAATCCAAATGTGAAGCTCACACAAGACAAAAGTGATATGATAGAAGATCTTTTATTTTACAGAAGAATGATAGGCAAATTGCTTTATCTAACCATAGCAAACCCAGATTTATCATTTTCAGTACATAAATTCAATCAATTTCTTGCAAAGCCCAGAGTTCTTCATATGTGGGCAATACAACATGTGCTTCAATACTTGAAAGCATGGTTTGAAATATTGGTAAACACGGATATATCAATACTTGGATTTTATGGATATATTGGAAATATTGGTAAAATATTAGTAAATATTGGTAAAATATCGATGGATATTTTGACAAAAATATTGGTAAAACAAAAATTATTCAAAATTCATGGAAATGTTTGGAAAACTCTAAAAAAAATGATAAAATAAGCAAGAATACATATGTTAAAGTTATTGTAAGTGGAATTGACATAAGTATGGTCAATGAGAAAAATATTGAGGGATATATCAGGCTTAATAATTTATTATTTATCTTATCAAATTAATTTTAATTTATAAAATATTAGAACTTCATTATTTTTTTTATTTTACTAACTTTTTGGAATAAATTTATATTTTTAATATTTTTAAAATAAAAACATTCAAAATTAAATAAAATTAAAAGGATAAACATAAAAAAAAAATAAAAGTGAAGTGATAGTAATTTTTAAAAATAAGATTAATGAGACAAATGATGATACATTTAATATTAAAACTATAATTTATTTAATTCAAATACATTCAACAATATAAAATAAATTATGATGCATATATAATTTTTTTGATATTTATATTTTTTTTTTATATAATTGTCATATAAATGACATAAAAATAAAATAAAATAAAAGACTTATTAAGAAAATTATAATGATGGTTTTATACTTTTGTTAATTAATTAAATAAAATTTTAAATAAAATAATTAGAATTAATTTATTTATTCTTTTAATGATGAATTTTAACATATTTATTGTGAACATATATTTACAAATGTGGACTTGGCCCAATAGTAGCCAGGCTTCACCCAAGCCTTTGGGCTTGGGTTTGAATCCCCTTGGATGCAATAGAAAAAAATTTGAAGGAATTTACCTAAATATCGGCATCTTTTCGATAAAGTCGATTGACTTTCGGTGTGCAATATCATGTCGACTCTCCCCGATATTTTGACGATCGACTTTCAGTGTGGAATATCGTGTTAGCTCTCCCTGATAAGCAAAATATTGACAATATTTCACCAAAATTTTGCAACATTTCAGTGTGGAATATCGTGTCAACTCTCCCCAATATTTCAACAATTTACTTTCAGTGTGGAATATCGTGTTAGCTCTCCCTGATAAGCAAAATGTCGACAATATTTCGCCAAAATTTTGCAACATTTCAAACCATGCTTGAAAGTTATGTAGGACAAGGTTTATTTATTTATTTATTTATTCATTAATAAAGTTGAAAGGGTTTGTTGATTCAAATTAGGCAACTTGTGTGGTCTGTTAGTGGATTTTGCTTTTTATTATTATTATTATTATTATTATTATTGGTGATTCCTTAATTTCCCAGCAATAAAAAGGCAGCATACAGTTTCAAGATCTTTTGTTGAAGTTGAGGACAGATTTATGGCAAATGCAACATGTGAATTGATGTGGTTACTTTCTTTATTTAGAGATTTGCATGTATCTCGTCCTAAGCCTGCCTTGCTATTTTGCAACAATCAAGCAACTCTTTATATTGTAGCTAATCCAATTTTTCACAAGCACACTAAGCACATTGAGATCGATTATCACTTGGTTAGAAAGAAACTGCAAAATGGAAGCTTGAAGACACTACATATTTCATCTAAACATCAAGTGGGGGACTTGTTGACCAAACCTTTTTCTTCACCTCAATTTCTTTTTCTTCTTAGTAAAATGGGAATTCACAACATTCATTCTCCATTTTGAGGGGGAGTATTAGAATATTTGGGTATCTTGCATTATGGTTAGAAGTTAAGTAAAGAATTGTTAGTTTGTTAAATAATTGTTAGCTTCTTTTTCTATTTTTTTTTTGTTTGCAACTAGATGTGTCTATTCAATAACTTCATATGGTTATAGTTAATTAAAGAATCCTTTACGTAATAACTATTAAAATAATTAGTTTCCAACTTTCCTATTAAATTTTCTTCTGCTTAGTATTTCAAAAATTATAGTTCAAGAAAGTTCTTTCGATTTCTATGTTGCATTGTATCTTCTTATATGTTAGTACAAATCATACTCCTCTTTTTACCTCTTCAATGAATCCTTTTAGGAGTAAGACCACCAAGTGAGCACCCTTATATTGATCCACAAGCTTTTTAATACATATTTTTGGTTTGTGCACACCACCTCAAATTTAAGTGGCCCATAAATTTTATACTTTGGATACCTTACCATCCAATCATAAGCATAAACTAAATTTGAAAGGATAAGATTAGTTTATTTTAGAGAAACTGAGCTCCAAGTCCCCTAGCCAAACATGCAGTTTTGAAGCATGAAATTTTTGTGATGGGACATATTTGCAATCCTTATTAAATTGATCAATTGTGTTATGCCAAGAATGCAAATTATGCATCGCAAAGTGGTTAGAAAGTGTACAAATGCACCATCTTTTTACTTGTTTGTTTACTCAAATTTCTCTGTCAATTTTTTATTTTCATTCTTATCCCTCTTGATTGAGGCAAACATGTTTTGGCTAGTGCTCTCAAATGCCTTAAATATATTCTTTTCAATATTGTAAACATTTAGCTTGGTCATTGTTATAGTTATCAATTGTGTCAACTTTTACTTTCTCTCATCCCCAATTACATATGCACTTTGTAGTTTTAATATTTTTTAGTGATTAATCTTAGTTTTTATCTAATTGTTTGCCCTATAGTCTCTGACATAACTATAAGTGGAACATGCACCTCTCACAAACCAAAAGACATCACTTGTCTTCTTTAATTTAAACATTTTTGCATCTGTGTAAGATCTGAAACTAGAATTTCACAATATCTCATAGTCATCTTCTCTAGTTGTTTCTCAAAGCTCTCTTCAAGATTTAGTTCATGTTCAATTACCAACTTTGAGTTTTCACTTTTTTTTTTCCTATAAGTCATGAGGAAATGAATTTCAATTGTGTTTCATCTATCCATCTCTCTTAAATTGTTTTATTCCATAGTTACCAATTGTAGAATTGTTTTTATATATTCTTTTCATAGATATTGTTAATAAATTATGCTAAATGAGTAGTTTCCTGATGTGGCGAGAGCTAATTTTGTTATTGCTAGGATAATATCTTTTTAACTTTCTTGACTTTTTCCGAATTATAAACCACTCATGCTTTGACCAATCTCCATGTGTTTTTCATTTGTTTGGATTTATGGGCTTTTGATTCTATTTAGTGAATAGATAATAAGGAATTAAGGATCTGAGATTGACATTATTTTAAGGATGTTTGAAGATGACATAGTGAAGTATAGAATATTTTTTTGGGTTGTATCTCCTCGTTTCTCATACTAATGGTGGACATTGATGAGTTGGATTATTTGAATGAAATGAGCTTTGGAAAAATACTAGTAATTACATGAATTGTTGCAATATATTTGAGTGAAAATATTATGTTAGTGTCTCTCCATGTCACTAATTCAAACCTATGACTTTCCATTGTAAGTGGTAGAAATATATCTTTTATTTTCTAGAAAACATTACTCTAACTTGTGAAAAAGGTTCTTATGCCTCCATGTTAAATGTTATATGATGGAAAAAAAATATGAATCTCTCTGTTTCCTCAGTCTGGATCAGGTTAGGAATATGCATAACTATCCTAGGCTTTTTCTAAATTCTATGCACAAAAAAATAATAATAATTTTTTTATACTTTATGAGGATCTAGAAAGTGCTAACAAAAACTATACCTCAAATTCGGATGTTCCCGAGTCTTCCGCCCGATGACTCAAACCTTGATCTTGGCACACTTCCAATGGAGAGGAAATGAGGGTGGAGTCTATATTTCTCTATCTCTCTGGATGGTGGAAGATAAAAGTCATGGAAACCCTAACCTCTAGGGGGTATTTATAGGGTTCCTAAGTGGGCTTAAGTGACTTGAGCCCATACAGACTTGGGTCACTTAATCTAACCCAAAATGAGTTCTAACTAATTAATTAACCCAATAAGGCTTACTAATTAATCAATTAGCCCAATCAAGAGACCTTGTTCACTTACCCCTACACAACCTTGCGTAATTATCAAAATGCCCTTATGCACAAAAGTGAACTTAGAGCCAATTCAACCCTCATAACCCATGCCAACAAGGTATATGAGTTCAAAGCGGAGACCATTAGGACCCATAGAAATACTGACTCCCTCAAAATCCAATTCTAAAGTTGATTCAATATCACACTACAGAGAATCAACTAAAGTCCAATATCCTATGTAAATAACAACAAGACACTAAGTGATCAGGTCTGTGACTTGCTATCCATTGTGTTCAATTTCCCCATGAACTAATGTCCGTAGTTTAATAAGGTGAAAGCTATTAGTCTTTCAAGACTACCTCTACCTCCTATTTTGTGTTCAATTAACATATCTTAGTTCTCAAATAGCCTATGTCAACTTCCATTTAATGAACTACATGACCATAGTTTCCATGAACATACCTCCTTAAGATCACCCAAGGGGACACATTGTCTCAATCCCAAGAGATATCATAGTGTCTCTATTGAAAATACCTATTAGTACTAGCTTCTATCAACAATAACCTAATCCATATGGAATATATGATCAACTTATGATTTCACCCGTAGGTCAAAGTCATTGCCAACTTTAGCACAAACTCAATATTCTCTCAAGGTTGAGAGACAACACAATGAAACAACTTGGTGAGGTCATGACTCAATAATAGCCTTAAGTCATGACTCACCATAGGTCTTGTCCAATGTGTAACCATACACACTAGTGCACTCACCATGGGAAACCCATCCCGATAACCAAGATCAGTGATCCCTCCAATTAGGAGGTGGTGCACTACAACCTTTAATGGGTTACCTAAACCTATGAACCAGTTGTGAAAAAGTCATCTATTTGCAAAGAACCCATGACTTAGATCTTCTGTGCAACTCCTAATGCACCTAAATCACGTACAATACAAAAAATGCAGACAATAATGCTCATAAAGTATAATATATAGAATAAGAATAGATAAAAGTGAAACTGGAACATCATTAAATAAACAATGAATTCCAAATTTATTACATCATATCATGCTTTTAAGGGCTTTATCTTAACATTATATATTTGAGATAAACATGATATAATGAGATTTATGTTTCTTTGTTATAATATTTCAATAAGTAATTGTGTTTTAATTTTAATAAACTAGGCATGCATGAAACAATTCAAGTATCATTGGCATCATTGTGAGACAAAAGTTTCTCTTATTACATACTAAAGAGATTTAAGTTATCAAAAAGTGAAAACGGTTTTATCTAGGCTAGTTTCAAGTTGACAACTTTTAAATTGTTTATCATGTGATAAAGAACTTTTCCCCACAAATGATACTTGAATTGTCTAATTAGACAGTGTAGAAAACATAATATCTATGAAGTTAATTGATTGTTCTTAATTCAATTTTTATAAATTTTGGTAGTCTTTCCTCTTATTCTCTGGGTGCATATTTGGATAAAGTTGCATAGTATGCCTTGTCCATTTTACATACTTAGAGAACTATAGGGAAATTCTACTAAAATTTCTTTAAAATGAAATTGACCACATTGGTCATTGACACATAGAGATTATATATTTCTATATGGGATAGGAACTACTATCGAATTTAGGATGTTGGAGATGTTAGAATGCATAAAACATGCATCAAAATTTGACATACTCAAATGATTTTCTTGTGTCGCTTAAGGAGTTTATTGAGAAAATAGGTATAGACAATGTTTGATGCAAAGGTCATGGACAAACCCAATATAATAATATTAATATGAACTAGTTTTATTGAGGTTATACATCCCTTTTAATGCAAGTATTCATGGTCAACAACATTTATAACTTATTAGTCACTACTACAAATAAGATATACCATGACCTTGTTTTTTCCTTGGCACTTTTAAAAATGTAAATAATTAGCGTGATATTTCAAAAGTGTAGATCTATGTTCATAGATCAAAATGGTTAGAACAATGCTTACTCTTTTTCTTTTAAATTTGGCATCTTAAACAAATGTTGAACTACATTTTCTTGATTATTATTTGAACAAAAAAAAAAAAAAAAGGTTGTAAAAAGAATAGCATAGAAAATGTTGCTATTTTCTTCAATTTGAAGTTTGATCACTATTGAAAGTTTGATCTTAAAAAATGGATTGTTTGTGGATTTCAAAGGATAGAGGATTAAAGGAGTATGAGGATGGGGTAGAACATTTTTATCACATTTGCAATATAAAATTCTACATATAAAAACTCCATTAAATGTCCATGCTTATAGAGTGGTAATATGATATTTCATACTCCTCAAAGATTTCCTCAAAAGATTAGAGAGCATATGTTTTTCTATAAAATTAATCAGAATTACCATATATGGTATTGGCATAGGGAAACAACTCCAAGTGAACCACCAACTAGAAGGGTAGAACATTATAATATGGTTCAATTTAATGATGTAGATAGTATAATAGAAATGGTTGAAGCTGTACAAGTTGAATGTCAAAAGGACCTAAAATTGCTTGAAAGATTACTTCAAATTGTTGAAAAACCTTTTATATCCTAGTTGTATAAAATTCACACAATTGTTTGCATTGGTTAAATTATACAACTTGAAAACACACTATGAGTAGTCTGATAAAAGCTTTTCAGAGCTTTTAAAAATGCGTAGATATATGTTGCCTCTAAATAATGAGTTACCCTTGTCTATGTATAAGGCAAAAATGACATTGAATACATTAGGAATGGAATATGAAAAAATACACGCATGCCCCATGATTGTATACTTTACAAGAATAAGTTGAAAAATGCATTTCATGTCCTATCTATGGAACTTCAAGGTGAAAGGTAGATAATATAGGAACTAAAAGACGGGAACTCCTAGGAAAGTAATGTGGTATTTTCCTCCAATTCCAAGATTTATAAGAAGGTTTCAATCATCAAAAATCATAAAAGACCTCATATGGCATACCTAAGGAAGAGATTTAGATGACAAAATGTGTCATCCAACTAACTCTCTATCATGGCTAATTGACCATAAATGGCCCAACTTTGTTTCAAAACCTAGAAACTTGAGACTTCTCATTTTAGCAAATGGTATAAATCCTCACAATTTATTGATTAGCAAATATAGTTGTTTGTCCTAAAGAACTCGAAGCAGCAATTTTTTTTTTTATCATAAAGAGCAAGTTATGGGCAACACTATGGCTGCAGATAGAGGTAAAACCTTTAACTTGTTTTTAGTTTGATTTTTGTTTTCTTTCATAATGGAAATAGAAAATCATCTAAACAAATAGGACCTTAATAATTTTTTTTTATTCTACAATTTATTTTTGAATAAAATAATTTAAAATATTCCATTCTTACATTTGTTAGACTTTTTTTTTAATGAAGAAAAAAATACTCTCCCTTTTAGCATATATATTATATATGATTAACAATGGGTATAATAAAATTTATTTAATAAATAATTGATGTGACATTTTAAATTGAAAGTCATAAATTAGCTCATTAGTTTGATGTTGGCCCTAAAACTACAAGACCTGATTACATACTTAGATTTTGTTCTTGAAATTTAAGAGATAATTGATGTGACATCTTGAATTGAAAGTCATAAATTAGTTGATTAGTTTGATGTTGGCACTAAAACTACAAAACCCAATGACATAAATTTTGTTATTGAGAAATGTCATTATGGTTCATAGTAAGGCTTAGTTTGGTGTGTCAGACCATGCATGCATGATATCTTTTCACATTCTCTTGCTTTTTGACAAACATGCTACCATACTCAAGGTGTTTGTCAAGGCTCATCTTGGACTACTCAAAACTTTGGGGTCCTTTCTTTGAGTTCACAAGCTTTTTTCCCCTAGTGTCAACCCCAACTCCCAAAATCCAGTCCTTATTAGTGCACTCACGAAATCTACAAATGCACCATAAAGTGAGAATTACATCATGAAAATGTATTAATGCATCTTAGATATGGGAACTTAAAAAAAAAAAATCTAGAGTTTAGACTTGTTTATGTTAATTAGAAATTACTAAGCAATGAATCTTGCTAGTGTGGAAAGTACCAATAGATTGACCAAGGAAGGTATATATAAAAAAGATTGACCTTGTCAATTAGGAAAGTTCCTCTGCAAATGCCAATCCTATTTTTCTAACCATCATGGATGTTGAGAAGTAGATATCGATGACTATGATGAGGATCACAAAGGATTATCATACCAAGGAGTTAGACATTTGTTGGGTTCTCAACAATTTTAATGAAGGTGGTATTAACTATTTGGTTGTTGATAGTGTATTGCGTAGTTCAACCAAGCTAATCTACTCCTGCATTGAGATCAATCTCGATGAAAAGGTAGCATATATTTTTCATTTCCTAATTATATCAACTGCTTCATGGTGCCTTTGTCTGATAAGCTTAACAGGTTCTTCTACATTTCCACCCTCTAATTCTATAACGTTCATCATGATAGGGTTGAAATTTCATCATCAAATCAAAACACATCCTCCTATAAGAGGCCTTTGAATTCTGAAATAATCAATTCACTTGATTCTCATATTGGCAAAGACAAGCTTACACTATTGGAAAGACTACCCCTCACATTTGCCTTCCCAAATAAAAAAGATGAGAGAGAACATTTCACAAAATCACAAGAATTATTCAAGTTTGGAATTCATAGGCATTGTTATTGAATTTCATTTGTATAAAATTGGTGTGTTGTGTTTTTTTGTTGGTATTAAAATTGAATTTTTTTAATTGCAAATTGATGATTTTTTCTCTCTCACATTTATACCCATTAGAGTTTCTTATTAGGGTTTGTGTTTGAAATTTGGAGAAAGTATGGTGCAATTGTTCACCGGTGTGGTCTACCATTTTGTTTGTTGTATCTGATCTTTGGGTATTTGATTTAATTTTATTGTTGTTGAAATTGAAAGTTGAAATCCAAGTTAATTGTTTAATTAGCTATTTGTAGTTGACTTGTTTGCACCGATCTTGATTACCCATTTCATGGGAATAATCGATTCCAATTTTCCTTCATGGTTACTGAAAATATACTGTAGGTGAAGGACTATTATGGAGTATATTTAATTCACAAGATTGAATATTGAACAAAGATATGCCTTAGGTCTAGCTTATATGGAATAACATATCTTACATTTAGTTAATTAAATATACTATACAAATTTTGGTTATATATAATATCTATGTTACAAATTTGGATAATTCGAAGTCTAAGTGACTTCATATAATTATTGTTACATCTTAAAAATTATTTCACAAATTAGAATTACAATGACTCCTACACATCTTAGATTCTAACTCAAATTCTCACTTTATTTTATTTTATTTTTATTTTTTTTGTTTTCAATCAATTAATAATATGTTATGGGCTAGTTTAGCTTATAGTTGAGATGAATTTTATCTAAGAGCACCTCAATTTGAACCAAATTGAAGAAAAAAATGACTTATTATACCTTATGAAAGATAATATTATTAATTTCCATTTTTTTTTTCAAATAACCTTTTCATGACATGAACTTATATGGAACATTGTTGTATTAATTGATTAGGAAATCACTAAGCCTAAGAAAGTGAGAAAATTTGAAAGGGAAGGAATGTCACCATTGCATTTTAGCACAAAGGAAGATGATCTCTAGCTATGACGAAAATTCAAGAAATGAACAACTTCCATTAAAGATGAAGGCACAATTGGGTGACATTTAAAAAAACATGTCAAAGGAAGTTATTGTTTTAGCTACGGATATGTTTTTTTTTTTTTTTTTCAGACTTCTTGTGTTACTCATATATACAATATGCAATGTGATTTCTCTTTTATATTATAAATTTATTACTCTTAGCACTTCATTTATGGGATAGATAAATAATAATTACTTTAATTTTATTTAATTATTTGATAGTTGTTGGATGGATAAATAATTGTCATTCCTTTATATTTGTGTTATTTCAATATCAAATGCCAATTAAAATAAAAGAGCAATAGGTGAAGCTAACTTTAGATTGTCACAATCCTTGGCACTTCCACTAAGTGTCAAGGTTTAGAGCAATCAACAATGGAAAAGGTGAACGATGATGCTTCCAAAAAGCGTCAAGGTTATTTCATCTTCAACAATAACAGTTTTTGTAAGTGTTATTATTTACAAAATCAACAATAACATTGGCAAATTGGTACGCCTCAATGCTTCTAAAAAACATCATTATTTGTTCCATATTTACAATGACGCTTTTAAAAGTGTCAACATCGCTAAACACTCTTTACAATGACACTTGATTTCATGCTTTTAAGAAGTGTAACTGTTTGTAGAAACTTATTATGACAAGCTAAGAGATGACACTGCGGAGAAGTGTCATTGTTTGTCTTTCTTGACATTGTTTGTCTTTCTTGACAGGTAAAAAGTGTCATTATTGATTGATTTTTCTTATAATGAATCCAATTGGTTGTGATTGAGTTAATGAAATGATCACCATATTTTTTGCAACCATACAACACTACATAACCTTAATACCTATTGTTCATTATGATGTTGTAAGAACATATGCCTCTATGTGACCTATTAAATAAACTGGTCTTATCAACTGAAAAATGTTCCTCTAGTTAGTAAAAACTTCATTCATGTGGTCATTTATGAGCATCATAATAATCCATATTAAAAATATTTAAAAATATTAATGCACTAAAACATTGATTTCATCAACAAAAATACACTCATTCTTTTGACTTATAGCATTCAAAGATGTTTAAAAATATATATGTACAATAAAACATCATCAAATTTATTAACAATTAAACTTTTAACCCCAAAACAGTCCGTTACTTTAGTAGATAAGACACTATTTGGAATAACATTATTTTTAGCTCAAGTTAGAAGTTAAAATGATAAGGTTAAAAGAACAAAACCAACAAAAAAAAAAGTTATTTTTTGTCAAACTTGACACTAGTTCAAGTTAGATAATGTAGCTCAACGCCCTATTGAATTGAGTCATATAACTAGACTCCCTAATTATTTATTATGATACACACACAACCTTTGGACTAGTATACATGATTAAATTAAATGCCCAACCTAGTTTGCAAAGCTAAACTGGAATCCCAAATCTAGTTCATTATAAACACTCTTCAACCGACTTGCTATAGCATTCAAATAAGACAATGACAATGATAGAAAACCAAAAAAAATACCTAATATATCATTGAAAACTCCTTCCTAATTAAAGGAGGTAAAAAAAATCATGAAGTAACTTTCTTCTATTAATAAAAAATGGGAATACAATGATCTATATAGTGTTTTAACTCGAAACTTATGGTATTACAAATATTAAAGAAGAAATTTAAAACACACACACAACAAGCATGTTGTCAAGCTTATAAAAGTTGGAGAAATCTCTGCATACAAGTCTTCAAAACATGATGGAGAGTAACCTTGATATTTAAGTCAACAATATACAAGGAAAGACAACCCAAAAAGATACAACTTTGAGAACAAACTCTCCTTTTTGCTTTTATTACATAACCCCCCTTTTTTTTTTTTTTTCTTTTTGAAAACTTCTCTCATTTCCTCTAATTGTTACACTATACAACAATCCTAAAAAAATAGAGTTTAAAGGCCTGTTTGATAATTGTTTTTAAAAATAATTCTGAAAAATAGTTTTTGAAAATTATTCTCTAATGTTTAATTTGTAGAACAAAAGTTTGTTTGGAAACCCAAAATATTTTTAACATGTTTTTAATATTGTTAAATATGTTTTAAAAATAATTTTTATGTCTAGTATTTTATTTTTAATCATTCTACATGTTTATATAATTATTTTTTTAAGACAACCCTTAAAAAATAAGTGAAAATAACATAAAACGGTTAAAAGATGTTATTTGAAAACACCTTATTTTGTTATAACAGAAAATAAAAAACGGTTTTTGGTTGTCAAACATGTTTTCTTAGTTTTTTTATTCTGAAGAATAGAAAATTGTTCTTGAAAATAGTTGTCAAACAAGAATCTTTTCATGTTAGTCTAGTTATCACATTAGTTATTGCCCATTTTATGATTTTAATTATTGCTTAAAAACTAGTCTTTTCAACTAAAAAAGAAGGTCCACTACTTATGGATCAAACCTTCAACTTTCAAACCCCAACACAAAGTTATAGTTAAGACTAATATTCACATATTAGTACTAATATAGTTCAGTAAATATGAATTTCTATAGAAGGCAAAATCGAGTTTTTAGGGGAAGTAACATTCACTTTCATATTAAGCACTTTTTAACTCGTAAGTTAGTACTCGTAACAAAATTTCTTAATAGAGACTTTAATTAAGTTTTAAGAAAAAAAATTTGTTTGTCAAAAACCAATTCAAACAAAATCTAAAACTAATATTATTATCTAAAAGACATAATGAACAAAATAAACCATAAACTAAAGTGGTAGTAACAACCAGTATGTAGCGTCAATGAATAATTGAAAATAGCCTCATTTTCTAATGACCTTGAACCTAGAAGCTCTAAAATCCTTGCCTAATTCTTTGTGATGACTTTAGTTCAACCTTAATGGCGAGGGCAAAATTCTAAATAATTTTTGTCACAACTCATAAATTTAGAAGAAAAAAATGAGAATAAATGGAATCCCAAACGAGAAATTGTTATTTTTCCCCTTTATGACAAAAATCTACTACTATTATTAAATAACGTGGAAATTGTTCTTTCAACTTTAATACCATGTATGACATAACTTTAACAACCTTAATTTATAAGATTATTTAATTTAAAAGGATAAAACAATTACATATTCATAAGAATCACTTCTATTTTTTAAAAACAATAAATTTCATTTTTTGGACAAAAATACCCTCCATTGTTTTATCAACATTTCACAATCGAACACTTATTGGAAAAAAAAAAAAGGTATAAGGGTAGCTATATTAAAATGAGGTTATAATTATAATACTCAATAAGTGGAGATTGTTTTTCAAAATATTGGGATCATCTTATCCATTTGACACAAGTATTTCTAATTTATATTATAATTACTCTTATAGTAAGAGAAAAAGAGTAATTTCACATGAAATGGACCATAAACATAGATTTATTATGAGGCATGTTACTATAATAATAATAGGAAATAAGACGAGACATGTTACCATAATAATAGAAACAAGATAAGTAATTCAATACTTAATAAAGGTCGAAAACAATTATGCTTCTCATTAAATGATATTAATGATGGAAAAAAAACTAAGGTGTTTAATAAAACTTAATATTTATTACTTAATGATTTAAGTTGACTTTAAATTAAATTATACTTAAATTGTTAATTTAAAACTTATTAATTCTTATTTTAAATATTAAGACTATTTGATAAAATTAACTTGAAATTTATTAAGACTGTTTGATAAAATTAACTTAAAATTTATTTTAAATTATCAAATCAATATATTTATTTTCATAAATTATAATTAAAGTAAAGGACATCAAATAACAATGGATGTCATGGAGTAGTAAAAGATATAGAGGTAACGAGACAAATTATGGTAAAAAAATATCAAATAAAAATATGAACTTAAAAATAAATTAATTATTTATATTTATTACTTAAAATTATTTTTTATTTTATATTATTATTAAATATGTTTAATTTATTTAATGACTTAAATTAAATTATTAAGTCACTTTAGGCTATTAAATCGGTTTACCAATAATATCGAGTACATTTGGCTAGTAGGCCCAGACCGGAGAATATTGCTATCTTATGTTTTATAACTACTTTCATGTATTCACCACAAAATATATGAGAACTATAGGATACAATCTAAAAAATGCACTTGATTTCATCATCTAAATAAATGCTCTTGGCAAAATGGATCGTCCTAGCTGAAACCAGAGCACAAGCCGTCATGGACCGGAGGCAACGGAGAAACCCTTCTGCTTCTTCTTTTGCCTTTTCATCTCCAGCTTCATCCTCATCGAGCTTCCGCTCAGAGAAATTCTCCTCGAATCCCCCAAAAACTAGTAACTCCCTGGAGGATGCTCACCAATTGAAAAGCAAATGTGGGAAGCCACAAAGACCAGAGCAAGAGGAGGAAGGAGAGCAAGATCCGAACAATCTTCTCTCCTTAGTTGGAACTTGCCCATTCATGTGCCCTGGTAAAAATGCGTGCTTATTTTTCCATTTTTTTAAAATTCTATTTTCCTGTTATTCTGTGTTTGGTTTCCGAGAAATTGGAGGAAAACAGCAGAAAAGAGAAGTGAATCTGGAATTTCTGTGTCATTTTTGTGGCTTTACATAAATTTTACAAATAAAATTGATATTTCCCCCCTTTATTAGATACCAATCTGAAGAAGATGTAGGAATCCCAAAAAAAAATTCGCTTTTGCCTTTACTTCCCCCAAATCTTTTATAATGGAAAATGGACTTACCACCTCTTTTATCACTTTTCCTTTACCATGTCAGGTTTACATGTAATCAAACACTGTATTTGGAGTAGAGCATTTATTCTAATGTCAAATGGTGTTGAAAACTTGAATTACTGGATCTTAAGACTCCAGAAGAAATTTGATTGTTTATGATTATTGCTCCATGAGAAGGGAAAGGGATTTCTTTTGTTTTTGCTCACATATATGGCCAAATTGATTTATCTCCTTCTCATACGAACAAAATAAGGACATTTCTTGTCTTGCTGCCTTTTATGCCACCGGTTCCACATGCTGATGTGACAACCCTTGTGCTATTCTGTACAAATGGTAGGAAAATTCTGGTAAGACTGGTGGCCAGCCTATCATGTTCAGAGAATAATTTCATTGTATATCTGGAATTCACTCTATATCAGCATAGGGTGTTGATATTGATTATAAATGACTAAATTCTATTTATTATCCTTACATTAGGGAGTGCTAAAAGGATGCAAATTGTTCATGTTATACCCAAAGACATACAAGTGATGCTAGAGATTTTCACAATGTAGATAATCATAGAGTAGAGATGAACACTATGGAGTCTTTTGGTATGTGTTCATTCCATGTATGGGAACATGCATTGGAAGATTATGTTTCCTCCTCCCTCCCCTCCCCTCCCCAAAGTTAGTACTATGTTGTCATGGCAAGAACTTTGGTGACATGCTTCTGAGTGGAATAGCCTCCTAGAAGTCCATTTATGTGGCAATTGGCAAGTTCTTCCAGTCAATGAGAACATTGTGACTGTCTGATTGTTGTACTAATCATCATCAGATTTTTTTTTAAGTTCAAGTTGCAAATAGCCTTTCACAGTTGAAGGTGGCAATGAAGAGGCCTGTTGACATAATTATTTCTTCTGCTTGAATGGATTAAAATCAGATACCACACCTTCAGCCTAGAAAACTATGGACTTTCCTATGTACCTGCAATTGGCTGAATACTGGTGTGACACTGACCAAAGGCTCTCTGATGCTGTTATTAATTTCCCGAGCAAATAAGAGAAAACAGAGAGGTCATAATGTGAATCAGTTACCTGTTGAGTAGGGATGAAGGCTTTTTATACCTTTTTACTTTCTGGTTAGGCCTTGGAAGCACTTCTGTGAACCATGATTTTGTACTGTAAAATTAGATGGGATGGATAGGTCACCTTAACTCTACTTTTGGAAGTGATTGGGGAGTGCATGACCGTATGAATATTGATGTATTCTCCCCATACAGAGCCCAACTTCTTTTTGAACTAGGAAGCATGAAGGGTGGGTGGATGTGGGCTGAGGAAGGAAGATTTGACTTGTGTGCTGCAGGCCTGCAGTACCAATTTGTTCCAGAACTTGATAAGGCCCATAAACTGGTAGGCAAGTTTCATTATTTGGTCACCACTGAATTTCGGCAGTATGGCCACAAGGAAGGAAGGAAGGAGAGGGAGAAGAGAAAACCCCAATTGCCAATTGCAATCTTCCGGTTGGCACAGTGCTCATTTGCTGACATTTCCATTTGATTTTGACCTTGCAACAGATAGAGCTTAACTTGATGGACCAGTTTTTCACAATCCTGTGATTCATTACCCAACTTCTAGTAACAGTTTCTCAGCAGATGACTCACCCATGACAGGCTGATGATGTCTGCACACAACTTGAAAGGTATTTATGCCAAGGTGTGAAAGGTAATATTGTGACACCATTTTTCCTATTCCAGAAAATGTACCAAATGTATGGCTGGTTCTTGACCAAAAAATGCTGGCATTGGTCACCAAGTGCTAGGGTGATTCTTGACAAAAAATGTTCGTATTGTTCAGAACAATGATTTACAACTTCAGATTGGCCATCCAGTTAACAATGATAAGCACTTGTTTTACAAAGTTCAGTGTCATAAAAGCAAAATAATTTTGTCAAAAAATATGGGGATAACTTTATCATAATTACTACTTATGGAATTTAAGGATAAGTTGGGTAATGTGAGAAAGTTTTGGTCAGAGGATATGAGGATAACTTTGTTGCAATTGCTAAGCTACACGTCCTAGGACTACTAGGAGAAAAGTATGAGCAACAGAATGAATTTACAGTCCATCCCCTTAGCTGCATGGAGAGGTTGGGCTTATTGCTGCTATGGTGGAGGTCACCTTCTTGTAGACTTTGAAATGTGAAAATGAAGAGGCAGATTTCTTAGAAGAATGGGTAGGATTCAGCTTGTGGTAGATATTGAGCTTATCGCCTCTAATCTCATGTCTTCTCAATGTGGATTTGAGGTTTAACGAGATTTTTGGGAAATCATTAAGATTAAAAGTAATCGAAGACTTTCACATTAATGAGGTAATGAATAACCACTGATACTTCTTCACCCCAAAGTTCCTTCACAAAAATTTGGTGAGTGAAGAACTATTACTGAGTTGTGAAGCACCAATTCCAGCTTCATTATCTTGATCTTCAGAAAGAGGGATCCAACTTGATTTGGGATTTTATACCTGTCAACCCAGTCACTAGTTTTTAGGAGAATACTTCCAATTTACCCTTGGGTTGCTTTAGAAAGTTTCTTAATAGTGCCATCTCTCTAGCTTAAGGGGCTTTTGTTAATGGAAGGCAAATTCTAGATGTGGTTATCATTAGTAATGAAATCCTAGATAAAAAATTCTGTTCTAAGGACGAAGAGATGGTTTTTAAAATAGGTTTTGAGGAAGTTTATGATCACATAGATTGGGGTTTCATGTATGATACATACTTTGAATAGGGAAGGTCCTTGAACCTGGATGGCTCAAAGGGACTGGATATTTTGAGGTTGTTTTTCAAACTGCAGACTCTTTAATGGTTATTGAAGCTGAGTGATTAGCACTCGAGGAAGATTCGGACATGGTTGTTTGCCTGGATGTAATGAACCTCCATATTGAAGGGGATTCCTTTGTTATTGTCTTAGAACCTTCTTTGAAGGCAAAGGTCCTTAGTGGATTGCTCATCAGATGGGGTGGCTTCATAATCATGCTAGAGACATTGCTTGTTCTTCTCTATTGAGGCCCAGATCAGCTAGCCAGGTGCATGGCTATATTTTTCTTATAGGGATGCTAATATCTGAAATTTTTTATTGAGAACACTTACCGCTCTTTGATTGGTTTGAGGCATGGAGCGGCTTTTCTGTTCTCTTCTTGCCATACATGCATATCATCCCTCTTTTTTTATCTTGTTTAACTCAATAAATTCTCATTTGTTATAAGGAAAAAAAGAGATATTATGTTACATGATGGAAGGACTTTATTCTGTTATGGAGTATGCAAAACCTAGATCTATTAGCTAGAGCTATACAGTAGGCTGTTGGGTTGTTCAGTGTTGTCTCTTTTTTGGATAGGTTTGGCCAATGCCCCTTGATGTTACTTTTTGGTGATGTAATTTTCTTCGATTTTTCTTGAAAATTCCTCAATTTTCAAGCTTGCTAGTATATCTTTTCTTCTTCCATTAATGATTGTTTGATTCCTTACTAAAATAAATAACAAATTATGATGCAAAGGATTACGTTTATGGAAAATTTTGAGATTTTCACCAGATTAGAATCTCCGAAGCTGGTATTTGTCTTGACACAGATAATAGGAATCATTTTCCCCCCAAACTACATAAGACATGTCTGCTACTTGGTAATGTTCCATTGGCAGTTATAAACTCTCCTGTCAAATGTGAATCTGTTGTAGCATTCTGAATGGTGTTGTGTCGTACATAGATTGGTAATTGAGGACTTTATTATGGATTTCGTCCTGTTTTGGTTGTGCCAACAAGTTCTATCCTGTTCTTTGTCTTGCTGATTTGGGTGGTTGTGCATCATGTTCCTACCAGCTGTATAATTATGCTTCTGGAGCATAGTTATTCTGGTTTTACCATCCAGATGATGGTACTAAAGTATTTGTATTCTAGATTGCACAACTCCTTATATGGGATATTTTTGCATCAAATGCTTAGTGATCAAGAGAACTCTCATATTAAACACATTCATCTTCTATTAAACTAAATTCCTTAAGTATGCAGTCTCACAACTACATCATACCATTCTTTTCCTTTTTTCTTCCTTTCTTGCTATTACAGGTTGGTTGCCACTAATATAGTAGAAAGCAAATTACACGACCCTGCTTCCATAAGACCTTTCTTATTCCATAGGTTGAAATAGAAAAAACACTCGATGGGACTAATGCTTCTCTTTGCAAGCAAGCAAATTAAAATGTTTTGAAACCCATGCTGCCATGATCTAGCTAATTTGCATTTTATATGTCTACTCCTTTCTATTTACTCAAATTGTGTATTTCTTATGCTTGTATTTATTTCCTGATGAGTTTATTCTGATTCTTTGATCAGGATTTCTGCAATCACATTACTTGCTATTGAATTTTCAAGGGCTTCATATGAATTATTAATAAAGAAGTTGTTTAATTATTTCAGCAGCTTATACTTTGTAATTTCTTTTAACAACTCTTATCTCTGATGTTCATTTGTAATAAATAGCTGGAGAAAGGGCCCAACGTGAACGCCTTTGGGACTTAGCTGTGTTTGAGAGGTTACATGGAAATCCTGGGAAAACATCTCCAAGCCTTGCTGTCAAAAAGGTAAACCCTACATCTCATGCCTCTATACCGCATCTTAGCTTCTCATCTTGCATCGGACAATGATACTCTTATTGAATCATCTTTACCATATCAGCCATCAACATGTGCACTTATTGAGCACTAATTCAGGCACTGATACTTGTGCTTTTGTTTTGTTTTATCTTCTCTTGTCTTGTTTTGTTATGGATGTGATTGTGTTGGATGACCTGTATCTGTGTTAGACACCAAAGCCTATCTTAATGGTACTGTAAAGTAAGACTATGCTAATAAGCTATTGATCTGTTACAGGGTTTATGCCAAACTGATTTTTTAGTTTCTCTAGTAGAAAACTTGTTTTTTCCCTTGTTATATCGGTGCTATTGTTGGATTTGTGTTTGTTGTTGATCAAGCATTTGCTGAAACTTTTTTTTTTTTTTTTTTCCTTTGCTTCTTGATGTGCAAAGCATTATTGTTTGAATTTTAATGATCCCATTTGATTCACTATTCAATATTTTTATTTGATATTACATCTATCTCATTTGTTTTCTTTTCTTAGTTTTTATTTTTATATTTTATATTTTTAATTTTTTGAATTAGTGACATTTGAATTTGATGGAGCCACCATTAATTTATTTTTCCTTATTATTGTGGGGTGTGCTTTATTTTGTTCAATTGTTGTTGCACTATTATTATCATGTAACTTTTTTTTTTCTTTTCTTTTTTTTTTTGTTTAATCTATTGTTCCTATGAGTATTAAATGCTCCTAAAATGTATGGAATAGGCTAAACCTTTCTATAGTTTTTTTAAAAAAACTCATTTATTATCTATTTTCTTGTGCTAAAAAAATTATATTTTTTTTAGTAAAATTGAAAATTTAGGGAGCGCTTAGGCCCCGCGGCTCAACCCCTTGAGGGTTTATGCCTATTGTAGCAAGATGTGGACCCCCTTGCCTCTTATGCTTTTACCTTATGAAACTATACCAAGAAAAAAACACCACAACTCCCTGCTGCCATCAAAGGATACTTCAAATTTTGCTTGATATCAATTTTAAGGCTAATTATCATAGGCTTGTCATCATGTCACTAAAATTGGTATTGTAACCAAAGTCCTATTGCGAAATCTTCAAGTTGCAGCTCCTTTTTTTCTGTTGGCTCTTGTATTGTTAGGTGGCCGCAACCTGTTGATTTACTTATGCTTTATGAACTACTCCAGTTAAAATAATGCTTCGAGTAGATGCTTTCTGGATCTTGACTCTAGCAAGAGGCTTATATTGCAAATTTTTTTTGTGGAGTCCTAGATAGGTTAACTAGGAAGACAATAGCTTGCTTAAAAGGATTGCCACCTCTCCTGTTGGGTTTGTAAAAATTTTGCTTCTCCCTTGACCTTGGGAGTCCTGTGGTTTCAATTTTGGGTGTGCTCTAGGTTGTAGCCTGTGTTATGCTTTCTAAATGGTAATCTTCTTGTCTTGGTTGGGATGCTTTTGTTTATTTTGCTTGTTTGCTTTCTTTGTTTCTTTATAATTGTGGCTATAGGATCACCAATCAACTTTATATTTTTTGCAAAAACTGTTTATGTTTCATAATGAAAAAGGAAAAAACAAAGGCAAGTTAGCCTACAATAGGTTCTATCTTGTTTCTTCTTTTACCATTAGTGTGGAATCGAACTCAGGAAAAGGCCTTCAAACAAGTGGTATTTGTGTTTTTTAAACATATATCTTTATTCAATCATTGTTAAGTGTTTGTTGTCTTGTCTGTTCTTTTGGTTGTTTTTGTCTTTGTCAAAGTGTATAATTGTAATATCCTACATCGTATAGAAGAAAAAGTTTCTAGTGCTATATATGTATGAATTTCTTTTAATTTTGTTGATTCGTTTTTAAGCCGTGAGGGTCGCTTAGGCTCAAAGCAAATAATATCCACACAATTGGGAGCAGGTTGTTACAAATGGTATCAAAGTCAATACTCGACCTTGGTGGAAGAGTTTGTTTGGCCTGAAATGGGTGTCCGTTTATTTGACCCTACAATCTTGTTGGACACAACAAGAACGTTGTGTCTACATGAGAAAGAGGGTGATTGTAATATCTTACATTAGATAGGGGGAAAAGTTCCTAACATATATATATATATATATATGTCTGTATGTATGTATGTATATAGACTTCTTTTATCCTTGTAAACGTATTTTAAAGTCATGAAGGCCCCTTAAGTATAAGGTGGATAATATCTATACGGTTGAGTGTAGGTTGTTAAAATAATTACTTTTAATTTTCCTTCCATATGTTTAATTGCATAACATTATTATAGCAAAATATTAATCTATCATAATGCAACGTCTTGTAAAGTTTATGTTAGGTGTCATGATTTTATCTCTTGTCATTTTTATTATTTTGATTCAATATCATCTTAGCTTATAATCATTTATACACTTGATGCATGAGAAATGAAGATGCTATAAATTGTAGGATTCTTTTTCTCCAATTTGTTCCTTGATATTTTATAATGCCATGAAATGTCTATATTTTGATGCAGAAGGCCGTTCACCCTCCATCTCTCTCACTAGTTTTGCAGAAGCATTGCCACTAAGCACATGTAGGCGTCAGATGTGCGGCCACTTCCAGTGTTGGAAGAGACTTTGAACTACCTATTAAACCTGTTGGATGCCACGGAACATCCTTTTGAAGTGGTTCATGATTTCGTCTTTGATAGGACAAGATCAATAAGACAAGATCTTAGCATGCAGAATATCGTTAATGATCAAACAATTCATATGTATGAAGAAATGGTATGAATTTCTTGAAACATAATCTCAATTACCTTTTTTTTCTGAGCATTCATCTCCTCAACATACAATAAGTTAGCCAACCCATTGCTAAACACTCACCTAGTTGGAGAAAATAATCAAAGTATACAAGATATAAAATGTTGAATAATTGAGTCATTATCCTCTCCTTTTGCTTTATTGAATAAGATAATTTATTCAGTGGAGTCCAAATGAGGTGAAACTGTGATCACACTACTTGAAGCCTACTTTACAATGGATAAATGAATGGTCTGATTCTAAATCTTTCTTGGCACATTAGTTATTATCCAATCCGTTCTAATTAAATTATCCACTATTAAGTGTCTATTTCCAGTCACCCTCCAAGTTATGAAAGACCCATAGAACCAAAGCAACTCACACCACATGTGATGGGAATTGATGCTCTCTTCCATAATGTCAAGTTTTCCAGTACACTTGCTGACTTTGTAGAATATGCCTACAAAAAGGCTCCTAATTCCCAATCATAGAAGTTTCTTAACCATATTTCAAAAGTTGTATTTCCTGTTCCCCCTCTTAAAGTTTTTTAAACCTTTATCTCTTTATCCTAGTAATTTGGAAAAATGAGGAAATTATTTAACAAGAACTCCATCAATTTGTTCCTTAAAATTTTCTATAGTTTCTATCTCTCTCACTTTTGATTCAAATTCTTGAAGCAAAGGAACAAATTCATGGCCAGTAACAATTTTAGCCAAGCAATAGAATGCACAAGAAACATGCATATGAATGACTTGTGTTTTTTTATGATAATTGATTAGATATTTTAATCTCATCCTAAAACCTTGGAGTTAGCTAAAAGCCGCATCTTATGTTCTGACTTGTGGTTTGTTTCATAATATAGGTGAAATTTCATATTATATCCCACCACAAGCTTCGCAGTTGTAGCAACAAGCCAAATTTTTCTTCAGTTCATTACCTCAATATGGAGCAGCTGAAAAAGTGTCTGATATCTCTATATGCTCTATACGAAGAAAATCGAAATTCAAATTCTATTTACAAGAATGAACCTGAGTTTTGCTCATTTCACGTTCTTCTTCATCTTGGCTCTAACAACCAACCATTGGTGGATACTTGCTTCCATTGTTTGTTTGAGTTCATCTTTTTCAGTATCTCTTGTAGCCTTGTACTGGTTTCTGAATATGTTACTATTTCTGTTCTGAAGGGAGAGTCACTCTCTTTGTGGTTGGGTCGTGTACCTTCTCTCATTTTGAAGTCAAAGGAAATGTGTTTTGCCCGAAGACTTTTAAGGTGACCACAAAGCTATTATAGATTCGATTTTCAATCGATTTTTTTTCTCTTCTTTTAGTACCCAATGTTAAAATTTTTGTTTTCATGAACTGAAAGATTTGTCTTTTCTTGTAACAGATTATTTCGGATGGGCAATTATAAGCGTTTCCTTTGTACTACAGCAACTGAGGCATCTTATTTGCAGTACTACATTATTGAACCTTACATCAATGAGGTTGCTTAAATATGTTGATTTTGCTAGATTTTTCAGTTTGAAAAATATATGCTTCTTTGTTCATTTATTATTTTTCAGTTTCATTTCTGAGAATATATCTCAAATCTAGACTCGAGTACTTGTGCTTTTGGGTTTTATTTTTCTTTCATTTTTGTTAGTAGTTGTACTTCATTATTGTTAAATTTCTCACCAACTGTTTCTTTATGTGGTTTATTGCTCCTCACTTTCTTCATTCATCTGAAGTGTTCAAATTCAATTAGCTTGTTTCATAAACTAGGTCTTATTTAGAAGTTCTTCTCAACTGCCTTTTTTTAGTGCTTCTAAAAGACATGCCTGATTTATATACATTTTTGTTGGTTTTCTTTTGACCGTAAAAGGTTCGAGCATTGGCATTGTCATGTGTAAATTATTGTGGCTACAAACTTCATCCATATCCAATTGCACACTTGTCCAAACTCTTGATGATGAAGGTATGATTGCATTTACTAGCATTAAATTGCTAAAATTTGTCATCCAAAGTTCCAATTTCTTTTGAACCTTGAAGACTTCATTTGCATTCTTGTAGGAATTAGATGTGGAATCATTTTGCAATGCTTGTGGTCTTGAGACCAGCACTGGTGAACGGGGAAATAAGTTCTTATCAACCAAGCAAACAAACTTCCATTATCCCAAGGAAGTCTTTCCAAGCTATTGCCTTCTGGGTTTGGAACACTTTTAGAGGTAACAATCAATTGGAACTAGTTACTCTTTCAAACTTCTTATTGTACAAATATAACCTGCATGTGCAACCATTTCTGATCCCATAATTTCAAGAATTTATGACACCTTCTAGTGGTTAGTTTTTCTAGGAATAGAGTAAAGCAATCTATTCACTCCCAGAAACTATCGTCATAGGAACAGTAGATAACCCCGCAAGACCAAATTTATGTATGTTGCATGGAGATGCATGTTTTCTGCATCCCAATCATGCAGTGTTGTGTCAAATGGAATAATAGCAGGTGATGATAAGTGGTATTTCTAAAATCTTCTAAGAGTATTCCATCTATTGTAATATTGTTTTACTTAAAACTGTCTTTTTGAGTCTTATGTGTAAATATTCGAGTTGACCTCTTGTAAGCTATCAATTGATGTTGTAACTTAACTTGAAAGGGAAATTCTATAAATTTAGCCTTGGTTTGGCTCTTGGAAAGCAAAGAAAAATTAGGTTAGTGAGTTGATTTCTTCCCTTCCCATGGATGTAAGCACATTCTTGAATCACGTTAGTTATTTTTTGGTTTATTTTGTTGTTTTGTTGTTTATTGTTCAATTGTCTCCGCATAACAAGTGGTATCAGAGTTGTTTCCGACACACTAGATGATTCTTGTGCTAACACAATGTTTGAGGCTAAATATAAGATAGTAAAAGTTTCTAAAATATTTCCCTATGACAGCTGCCAATAAAGAATGTACTTAACAGGAAGTTTGTAAGGTGTTACATGGCATGTTGAACAAAATATCTGAAATATTTGGGGCCATTGATCCAACAATAGCAGATAATAACACAAGAAGAGACCCTCTAATCACCATTTTTGCTTTTGATTCTTCTTTACAAAGCATCATCTACTTAATACAAAAAGACAACCCATGGCTGAGCCCACATTATTCTCTACATATCCCAAAAAAGCCTTCCAAATTTTAGGGCATGACGCTCTTTTTGGGGGTATTTTTGGTACTAAATTTGTGGTAGTCTCTCAAATACCTAAACTACCCTCCAGATTTTAAGGCATGGCCCACTCTTTAAGGTGGTGTTTTGGGTACTAATTTTTGTTAGGAGAGGTTTTAGTGTGGAAACTGGAGGGCTTTAGACATGTCGCATGTATTTTCTTTTGCATGCATTACATGTAGATCGGAGTTTATGCAGTTACTCAAACTTTTTGTGCGTCCAACAATACTGTAGTGCCACGTCATCATATGATGGGCTCTTTAGTCTTTTCAAACCCAAAAAAACACCAAAAAAAAAAAAAAAACTAATACTAAAAGGAGTGCTAACTAGCTATGTGAAGGTGAACCTTTATAGCTAGCTTCTTAGAGGGACCATGATCGCTTAGGCCAATGAAGTTTGAGGTGATAATAGGTCTGTGATGCCATTAGATGTTTTAGGCACATATGCGTTACACTAATGTATTCAACGAGTCTATAACCTTGACCGACAGGTCCGGGTAATCTTTGAAATTTCATTGTGATGGGAAGGTTCCATGTGAACAACACATGCACATGGGTTAGTCAATCTTAAGAGACGGGGGAAGCCCGTCTAACAACGCACAATGTGCGAGCTTTGAAAGGCAATCGGGTTAACATTTCTGAATTGGGACATGACAATGACAACAACATTAGGTAGTCTAGAGATGTTGTCATATTAATTGTTATCAATATTTTTATTTATTCAATAGAAATTGAGGATTAAAAAATACCACAAAAATTAGAAAAAACAAAATTAATTACATGGCTTACATTTCAGATATTTAATAAAATATTGTATGAAAGTTGAATATCATACACTATTAAATGGTTGGATTCTCCTCTTTATTTTTTTTAATTGTCTCATCCTATTAAATTACTCATCTAATATTAATTTATTTTAAAGGTAAAATTAATTATATTGTAAAAAACTTTTAATTTACCAGAGTTTGTGCACAACATCTAATATATACTTAAATACTTTTCCATGCTATAATCCTCCAACTAAGAAATGAAATTAAAACTTAAAAATCATTTATATATATAGATATATGTTATTAAGTTTAGGTAGTGAAACAATTAATGTGGATATAAAATTAATGCCAAAACTTTTGATTGATCCTTCACATTCTCCACAACCAAACAAAGGATATAAGAAAAATAAAGAAAGAAATTTAGGGTAGTTTGATTTTTTGTTCTCATCTTGTTGTGAAGTTAATAGAGGAATGCTTAGGTTGGTGCTCAATAGTTAAGTGACACCAGGGTATAATGATTCTTCCAATTGTGTAAACATTATCCGCTTTAATTTCAATGGATCATCATCACTTTAAATTGCATCCACATGGTTAAGAGCAACTCATATGTATATAATATCATGAATTTCTTCTTATTCGATATGGAATATCAAATTAGGTATCTTTCAATTTTAGGTATTGTATAAGCATTTCAACTCAAATGACTTGGCTTAATGTATACTCGAAGCCATGTCAAAGGAATGTACATGTAATAAAGTGAAAAATAAACCTTGTCGCCCTTCTATCTCTAGTATGAAACACAACTCCATTAGCCCTTAGACATCTGCAAAAAAAGATATACACATCTGTTACATTAATTAAAATAAATGATGCAAAAAGAGACTCTACATGTCCATGTACATAATTTGATTAGATTTGTTATATATATAGACAGAGAAAAAAAAAAAAACTGCTTAGATTAAGGATCTCATTAATTAATACCTAGAAAATATAAAATAATAAGAAAAGATTAGAAGGTGTGAATCATAAGATAAGACTACATTTTTGAATTAGATTCATTGAAAGATGGCATATTGTATGAACATTTGTACTCTATATATAAAAATTCATATTATGGTTGAGATGTATTAATTTGTCATATTTTTGGAAAATTAAAGTAATGAGTAATTACACTAAATTAAATTATTGACCTTATTAATCAATACCTCAAGAGTATAAAATAGTAAGAAATGATTAATACAAACTTCATTGAAATATTTTTATACACATTGTGTAAATATTCTTATTTAATAAAAGTTTATATGTCATTAAATAAATAGAGAATTTTAACATTAATTGCAATGCTAAGTAGAGGAGATCCCATATTTAAGTTGTTGATTAAGGCTTATTTGATAAAACTTAATATATATTACTTAATAACTTAAGTTGACTTTAAGTTAGATAATATTTAAGTTATTTACTTAAAATTTATTATTTAATATTTACTTTAAGTATTAAAGTTATTTGATAAAGCTAATTTAAAAATCATTTTAAATTTTCAAATTGTCATATTTACCTTCATTAATTTGATAACTAGATGTAGATAAATGAAAAAAAAAATGAGATTAAGAATAAGTTAATTATTTTGATTTAACACTTAAAATTAAAAGTAACTTTAAAATATAATATTAAGTTATTTTATCAAATATATTTAATATATTTAATAATTAAATTAAGTTATTAAGTCAATGACTGATTACCAAACACCCTATAAGACCTAGAAAATCGAATGAGTTTTAATAGTATTCAGGATGGGTATGACTAGGTGGTGGTTCAATGCTGATTAATCATAATTCAATCAAGGCAAAATATGTAACAAATACATGTCAAACTGCATCATCCAAATGGGCGCCAAGAATGTTACATTTGACAAATGACAAATGCCATTAAACCTTTACAGCTAGCAATTAGAAGATCACTCTCTTCTTGTATCTCTCTTTTTCTCCAAACTCCAGGAGGAAAAACTCGAACTCCATTATTTTGATCACAGAAAAAATGGCAAAAAAGTGTGTTGTACTTCATCTTGAAGCTCATTAACTTCATCTTAATTTGATCCAAATTGCAGAAACATTCGAAACTCCATGAATCTATGGTGCTGTGGTGGCCTACATTCATATAACTGGGGACACTTTGGTTTGCACTACAATGACCCCCAAACATGGTTTGTAGAGACTTTATCAAGATCACTAGCTTCAAAAGACTAAGGAAAGAAAAATGTTCTCAATGAAAACTTGGAGTCGAATTGCAGATAAAGACCTAAAACTCCCACTCAATGTGTTTTAGGAATTGTTCTTTCATGGGGATAAGCTGTTTGGTTTGTACATGTCTCCTTGGTTATACTTAGAGATTGGCGAAGTATACGTCTCCTTTGTGATCTGGTTTTATCTGGGCAGATGAATGTTCATGCCAGGTTCATATATGTTTATGATATATATCACCCTGGAAGGATCTAGATCAAGGGGATGAGTTTGAAAAGCTTGAGTAGGTTTAAAATGTTCCGAGAATTGGTGAGCATGATATATATCAACATATTGCAGAAGACAACAGAGCTTCTGAAATATGTCAGATTCAATAGTAGGACATCTTATCAGCTGTCACTTACTGTAATTCTATGCTCTCAATATTCATTTGTTGAAGAAGAAGAAAAAATTGCTTTCACACTATTCAATTACAGGAGAATGTTCATTATAGAAGAAAATAATATTCGCTAGTCTCTTTCAACTTAATCAACATGCAGAGAAAAGCAGTCGGGTGACCAATTATTCACGTAATAACTTACATTGTCTCTCTACCTCTACTTGTTACTCATCAGCCAAGCTTATAGTAATATAAGCTTGGGTTCATCTCTTTATGCCACTGATGAAAACTCCACATGGGCTTTGCCTTTCTGGTGATTTTGCATTTGGATTCCGACCCTCTCCAAGTGAAGAGGACCTATTCCTTCTTGCTATCTGGACTGCAAATGGTAGTTAACCGGTGCCAAGAGGATCAAAAGTTGGGTTTACCACCAATAGACAGCTTGTTCTCCAGAGGCTAAGATATATGGAAGACAGACTGGTAATGTGAGCAGCGAACCAGTGCATGGTGCCATGCTTGGAGATGGAAATTGCATACCAGTGTATGGGAGAGCTTCAAGCACCTGAGTTGCCAACCCAGGGATTGGTGTTGGAGCCTACTGTGCAGTAGCTATTTTTGAGGACCTGAGGTTTCCAAATGGAACTGGAAGCTGTTGGAGGAAAAGACTACCTCTTTCAAATGGGAGGTTGGATCAAACTGCTGTTTCCAGAAGTGCTCTAATCAAGATATTGAAGTCCAGTGAACTAACTTCAGGCAGAGGCAACCAAAATAAAGCAATTCTAATACTCAGTCCTCTTAGGCCCCTCTGTGTTCTTCTTCTTCATTTCTCTGGCTGCAATTTCTCTAGTTTTCTACTGCTTGAACCTCAAAAATCTGCAGCTTTATCACAGAATCCTGAGTACAAGCGATGGTAGAAGCCTTTGGCACTGTCTATAAAGGGATATTACCATCAGGTTCTGGAAATTCTGTTGCTGAAAAGTTGGAGAAGGTGGTGGGAGAAGATGAGAAAGAATTCAAAGCAGAAGTGAATGTGATGGGCCAAACTCACCATAAGAATCAAGGACACTTGCTGCGTTACTGTTGTGAGGGTGAACACTGACTACTGGTGTTTTTTTTTTATGCACAATGGCTCTTTATCAAGCTTCCTTTCTGGAGGCGCCCGAGGACTTGTGTACCTACATGAAGAATGCAGTAAACAGATCATCCATTGTGACATAAAGCCCTCAGAACATAACTCTTGGATGATTCTTCTACAGCCAAAGTTGCAAACTTGGACTGGGAAAGCTTCTGATAAGCAACCAGACTAGAACACTCACAGGCATCAGAGGGACTATGGGGTATATTCAGACAACTCGGGCAGCCTATGTCTCTTATAATAACACATTATGAAGCATCAGCTCAATGCCAGGGTTCAATCTGCAAAGCAAGGGATTCATCAATGTTTCCTTCAAACTAAATAATAAGGAACAGAAATGGATCATTCTGCATTTTCAGTGGTGTTTGTTATAGCATTTATACAAGAACTCTAGGGGTTTCTATGTATAACTTCATTCCTATTTTGTATAATCCAAATCTCTTCAATCGATTTAATGTATAAATGAATCCTATTCATTGTTTAGAGTAACAACAAAATTCTGTAAGACTGGGAAAGTTTCAACACTGGAGAGAAAACAAAATGACAAGACCATAAATTCTGGAAGAGGGCTTTGCTTTCTAACCATTACCATAATTTTAGAGCTCAACCTGGATGAGTAAATTATATTTCAGAATGTTCAGGAGATAATTCTAAAGTGATGAACCTTAGAGGACATATGATCAGGAATCTCCCCTTCCTGTTTCTGGTTCTTCTTGAACAGAGCAATGAACATCAATAGTTCAGCACCCAGGAATCTCCCCTTCCTCCAATTCCTCCACTGGGAAAAGTCACCTTTCCAGTTAAGAAAATCATCAGGATTAATTCGAGCAAAACATCAGAGTATACATCAAGAAAGCCTTGATCAAAATCAAAATACATCAAGAGCTGCCATTTTCTTCTATTTCCTCTTCCCTGAATGGAATGTCTTTTGGACTGAGGTGATCAATGGTAACAGTCTAACACACTGATTGAGGTTGACGGGGATTGGCACATTTAATGACTTTGAAATCATAGCTGTGTGAAGGGAGGCAAACATGAATTTCAGGATAATCAACAAGTCAACAACTATCAATCAGCAAGGAAAAGGAAATACCTTTGGATATTTACAAATCAAAAATTTGAGAGAGTCCAGCTACTCTGTACAGAAAGGCTTGAGCTTATTCCATGGCCAGGCTTTAAATGGTTCTGAATTACGGATGAGAGGGTTGAGTTTTCTTTCATTCTGCAGTAAGATTAAAAACATCAATGAAACACTAAAAGTTTATATATAGAAGCCCAAAAACAACATCTGTTAGATAAGTAACCACCATTCGATTGTCCAGCTAATGCATTTAGATCTAAGATAAGATATGGAAAAATAGTTGAAAATAGCTAAAGACAGTCCAAAAACTCATTTGACTAATAATTTTCTAAAAACAGTAACATAAAACCAGGATGAAGAATCCACCCCTCTACCTGACACCACTTCAATACCAAATAAAATGTTATGATGACCATTTATGGTCTTAAGAGACAGTGGATGTTGTTTGGGCTCAAGACCTAAGACAAGCCAAAAATCAAGAAGAAAACAACCTTTTTGTTTTGCTTTTTTACCTATTCTCATCTCTTGTGACCAGAAGTGCCAAGGATGATATAACCTCACCAAATAAGTTAGGAACCAGCCCATCCAGCAGGTTGAGTAGCCAGCTTGCCCTTAATATTCTCTGAATCAACAAACAGCTGGGCATTATTGCCTCCAATGGAGGGTCTGGAAATATTAGAGCCGGCAGCAGGGGTGGCTGTAAAACTCTCTGTTCCAAAACCCCAAGTTTCAGGGCCAGAAGTTCCTTCTGCGGCTGGTTTGTTGTGATGGCCATTTCGGGTCCTAACAGACTTGCTATTGTTGTCTGGGCACCTGCCTCAGAGAAAGCCTGCCAAAGATTAGAGTCTGGGCCAGGGGAAACGGATTTTCTTTGCTGGAGTTCCCAGTCTGTTGCTTCAATCTTTTCTCTGTGCTGTTATGAGAAGAAAACCTATCAGACACATGAAAGGGAAACTTCGGGTTTTGGTTGTATTGAAAAGCACAGGAAACTTCACAAGAGGCAAATTATACCCCAGTCTTATTGAAGAAAAATAAAGTACAATTGACTTACCCAAATGTCTACTTTCTCATTTATAGGTTTCCTCCTAAACAAATCCCCACATCTAAGACAGGAAAAGGAAGAAGCTGGGAGTCCACATTTTTTCAACCAAAAGCACCATCTTATTAAAAAACATAGTTTTCCATTCAACCTCGGGAGCTGTATATGCAGGTGTACTGTACTTTCTATGCTCATCCTGATTACTTACAATGAACACTGAAATGAAAAGAAAAAAAAAAACACAAAAAATGATGATTAGTTTGATTTGATAAATTTAGCACACACAATTCCTTTTTTCTTGCATAAAAAAGGAAAGAGTAAAAAAAAATGAATTTAATAATTTTTTAAAACTAGCAATTATAAAACTAGTTTGGTTCTCGGAAAATTTATGGGAAAGTAAGGAAAAAAAAGTGTAAACTTTTTCTCTTGTTTGATTGTTTATGGAAAAATTGAGGGAAAAACAAATATTTATGAGGAATCTATTTAACATTTTTGAGGAACCAAAAATGTTTTAGATGTTGTCAAATCGATAATTTAAATGTATTTAATTCAAATTAAATGAGTTTAATCAAACACATGAAATTGTGAATAAAATTATTTTAAAGCATTGAAATTCAAGTCATTAAAGTTGTCCATAAAATTTGGTATATTGAAGCAAGAAAAAAATAAAGCAATTTGAATGACTTGCTAATAAAGCAGCTAATTAGAATATGCCCTAGAGTTGTTCTGTGCCTTGTATATAAGAAATAAATAGATAACACAATAAATAATTAAAAAAAACCAGAAAATAAAATACAAACAAGCGAAATATCCATGGTTCTTCGTTATTTTTTCTTAATTTTTCAATGGTTATAAATGGTTATTTTTGTAAACCACCAAATCAAAACAGAGCATGAAAATGTGTTCAATATTTATTTCAGGCTTGAAGCTTCAAGAAAAAGAAAATCTTAAATCAAATAAACAGGACTAGCGAATGAATTGGAACTTGAAAGAAAAGTTCAAGCGCAAAAGAATTACCTGACTCTATATTGGCGGAGTGGCACTTTGATTAATATAGCACATAATTGATCACTATTTTTGGAATGTGAGCTATATAACGCCATTCTTCCCCTTTCTCAAATTGACACCGTTTTTCCAGTGAGGGACACCTGTCGATGTGCAGATAAGAGAGGGAGTCTGGAAGTCTTTCTTTTGTCAAGTATTTGAGCTTACGACAGTTATAGATCCCTAATGTTTTAAGAGAGGTGAGGTGTTGAAGACCCACTTTTGTCAAGGATTGGAGCATTGGGCAGTTACCGATCCACAAACTTTCAAGAGAGGTGAGGTGTTGAAGACCCACTTCTGTCAAGGATTGGAGCATTGGGCAGTTTTCGATCCACAACCTTTCAAGAGAGGTGAGGTGCTGAAGACCCACTTCTGTCAATGATTGGAGCCTCGAGCATCCATCAATTTCTAATCGTTTTAGAGAGATAAGGTGTTGAAGAACCGATCCTGTCGAGAACTGGAGCTCTGGGCAGTCTCTGATCTTTAATTGTAGAAGAGAGGTGAGTTGTTGAAGACCCCTGCTGTCAAGAGACTTGAGATTCGAAAGCTCTACAATTTGAAGAGAAGTCAGAGAAGAGGGCAGCAAACACTCCTTGGGAAATAATTCAATGTCTTCACATCCAACTTTGATTTTGAAATGAGTAAGAGAGGTCAGCCTTTGCAAACCCCACTCCACCTGGGGCGTGAGTTGGTTGCAGTTGTCAATTCCAAGTTTACGTAGGTTGGAAGGCAAACCCTCTCTCTGAAACAACAATTCTGGACAAGACCCTAAATACAACTCCTGTACAGATGAGTGTGCGTGTGCCAACGACCTGAGCTTGGAGCACCTATAAATCGAACAAGACTCCAAGTTGAGAGCGCGCAATTCGATAGATTCAAGATCAGAGCAATCACCTAGAGACAGGGAACATAAAGATGTGGGATCACCCTCTGAAACCAAAATGGAGAGCTTCTCAAGCCCCTTAAGACCATGGATTCGGAAATTAGTCAACTTTGGGAAGATGCCTAATGAGAAGGATAACGAGAGAGAATCATCGATAACACCATCTTTGATTTCTAGACTTTCAAGGACTGGGAGATGGCATCTGAACAACTCAGGTACGAGAATCTCTAATTTCGAGCACTTAGAGATTAATAGTGATTTCAGTGTAGTGGGTAAACCAACTTTGTGCAGGGATCTAGAAAAACTACAATCATAGATTTTCAGATCATGTATGTTGGTTTGCGAGATTTCCTCCTCTAGCAGAGACTCCACATAATCACATTTTCTAATTGACAGCTGGTGTGGTGCCATTGGAAGTTGACTCCACTGAGACGCATCTAAAATTTCAATTTCTGAAGTTTGAAGAGCTGTGAAGTCACAACCTGGCATTTGCAACTGACGAATTGCAGGAACTTTGAGTGAAGCCATAAGCAGCTGCGGACATTCATGAATTTGAAGTTCCACCAATGAAAGAAGCTGTTCTGGTAATTTCCCAGTGAGTTTGGGACACTTTCGTATAAAAAGCTTTTGGAGACGAGGGAATTCTCCACAACATAACCATTTCTCCCAGTTCTGCATATCCTCAAATGATAGTGTTTCTAGGAATTGAAAGGAAGCATTCCCATAGAACTCATCACCCACACACTCTACTCCATTCATCCTTGAGATTTGCAGATATTTAAGCTGGGTTAGCTGTCCAAGTGGTGGCAATGTTGAGCAATTGCCACAACCCCGAAGCTCAAGGGACACGAGATTCAACACTGAAGGATCTCCAAGCCAATTTGGAAATCCTTCACCAGGATAGTTTGTGATGGAGAGTTGTTTTAAATTTGGATGAGGTTGTAACTTGTTGAGTATATCATGCGTTGTTGCACCACTTTGTGTAACACCATTAGTACACTCGTCACCCCAATCAAAGATTAACTCATCAAGATAACTTTTATCCTTCATATTAGCCCTTGATGCATCGTTAACACTCACCACATTCTCCATGTTTGAAATATAAAGTTTTCCTCGAATCTCTGACAGCTCCCCCAATTCTCCAATTCTTAATCCATCTTTTTGGCCCACAATAAATCGAGTCAACCTTTGTAAACTTTTTAATCGACCAATTCCATGACTTGACATTTCTCTCAATGAACCACATCCATCAATATCAAGATAGTGCAAATTAATCAATTTTCCCATCTTTGAAGGCAATTCATCAAGTTTTAAACATCCTCTCAACATCATCGTTTGTAAATTGCATAAACAACATACTGATTCAGGTAATTTTTTAATCATCGTGAAAGACAAATCCAAGTAACGCAAATGTTTCAAATTACCTATCGATTTAGGCAAATCAGTTATTGTATATGCACATAATGATAACACACGTAAACACCACATTTTTGGTAATATATCTTGCAAAACTCTTTTACTCAAATCATACCAAGGATTGTTTTCCAATGGCTTCACTCCTAAGAATGTCCGAAGAGATTTAGCTTTAGTCATAGCCTCAAAATTCTTAAATGCAACAAACCGGTCATAATCACTTTTAAAGTACAAAAAGTGGTGAGCCTTCTCAGATACTTTTGGTAACTTATCATCATCTTCCACTCGAGCACAAAAATCTCCAGACACGTGTTGAGCCAATTCATGTATTAGATCATGCATTACAAAGCATGATCCTTTTCTTCCAACAGATTTTTGAAAGAAAGACTTGGCAAGAAGCTCATCAAAATATGACTCACCGATCTCTTCCATTCTCCTTCCTTCGTTTTGTTGAGGATGTAAAAGACCTTCTGCCATCCATAATAAAATCAGCTTCTCTTTATTGAATTGGTGGTCCTGGGGAAAAATAGAACAATAAGCAAAACAATGCTTCAGAGGTAAAGAAAGATGATGGTAGCTTAATATCAAAGATGGAAGAATTTTGGAGCCACTCTGCCGACGCCATATTTCACTTTCCAACACAACGTTCCATTCCCTTTTTTCGACCTTAGAATACAAGAGACAGCCGAGTGCTTTCACAGCCAAAGGCAATCCTTGACACTCGTCCACAATCTGTCTGCCTATGCGTTCAAGCTCAAGGAATGCGTTGGGGTCTCTATCTCCAAATGCATGCTTTTTAAACAGGGACCAACTATCTTCAGAGCTTAATTTCCCAAGATCATGAGTAGGGGCCGCTTTCATGGCTTCTGCAACAGATTTATTACGACTGGTCACAACAATCTTGCTTCCCTCTGCTGCAGCGAGGAGTGGAGTTCGTAGACGTTCCCAACCTTCACGATCACTAAGCTCCATATAACCTTCATCACGAGGATTCAAATTCCAGACGTCATCAAGAACAAGCAGAAATTTCTTGTTACTAAGTTGCTCTTTGAGTTGAAGCTGAAGCTTATTTAGGCTGTCAAAATCATCAGTTTTAGAACCGATTTCGTATAGAATTGTTTTAGTGACCTTGATAAGGAGAAACTCAGTGGAAACACAGACCCATACTTGCAAGTCGAAGTGTTTCTTCACTTCCTCATCGTTATAGAGATGCCGATCAAGCGTGGTCTTGCCGCTGCCGCCCATGCCCACTATGGACATCACCCCCATTTTGCCGCCTGTTGTATTGTCAGAAAGCAACCACTTCACCATCTCCTTCTGAATTTCATCCCTGCCGACAACAATGGAGTCATCCTCCAAAGAAGTGGACGTTGGTAATCTTGGTGTTGGTGACCGTGATCCTGCTAGCCCCAACCGAACAATTTCTCCTCCGATTTTTTCCAGTAGATCAATCATGCCCCTGACCCTGGACTCCATGCTTTTGATAGCAAATGGGGCCTTCACACAAGCAGAGAACTTGTTCCATTTCCACACCTTAAGAGTTCCGCCGGTTTGGGAGTCAGCAGCTTCCATCTTGCAACGCAAAGCGTCGGTAGCGATCTCGTCCAACAGGTCTTCCGCATCATACACAGCACCCTTGACATGGACGAGCCACTCTTTGACATTTGGGTTTGAAAATTGCTTCACCTCCGCATCATCGAGCACATTGAGAACAACCACAAGTTTCCTCTTCAACTCGCTGAGGAGTTCATCGCTAAGGTTTCGTCGCCGAATGAAGTTTATGAGCTCTGGAGAAGCCAACCTTTCGAATAGAACTTGAAGCGAAGCTGAGAGGAGGGCGTCCGCCATATCTGTGTCGACTGTTGCTTTGCAATAGGAATTCAGAGGATTGGTGTCTGTTACCGCGATACCACCAAACTGCAGAAGACTGGGTTTGGATTACCACACTGCAGAATGGCTGGAGGAATCATTATTGGTGGTGGACCCAGCCCCCCAGATATTTGTCAAACACCATATAATTGAGTGGTGAGAAAAAGAAAAGGAAAAGCAAGTGGGAGGTGGATGCGCTTTCCCCAAGACAAAAGCAAGTGGACGGTGGATGGCACTTCAACAAACATTCAGTATTTTTCTTTTTCGCATTTCTTTCTTCTTTCTTCTTGTAGTATTATTATTAGTAGACATATACACACAAATATTTGTTTTAACTTTATCATTCCTAATGTTATAAAATTTATTATTAATAATATTTTTGCTAATATTATTTTTTTAATAATTATATTAGTATCATAATTTTATAATTAGTATCCTTACTTTTATTGCTTATAATAATAATAATAATAATATTATTATTATTATATTATTATTAAAGTTTATTAGTATTTTCATGTAAACAATGATATATGCATAAGACATTAAAATTTTTAATATTATGGTTATTATTATTTAATGATAATATTATTATTTGATTCATTATTGTATATATGTATTATAAACTAATATTATGATTCATTATTTGGGAGTTTTTTTTATCAAATTATGAAAATTGTTGTTTTCTACATCATGGTGGTTAAAACTTTGGATGGTTACATAATTTTTTTTTAAATTGAGATATGTGTAAAAAAAAAAAAAAAAAAGAGAGAGAGAGAAAGAAATAAGACCCATTAATAATTTTGTTTTCACCTTCTTTTAAATTCATTACTTTTCAAATATTGAGATCATCAAAGCAAGAGAACAGCTAGTAACTTGAAAAATTTAAAATCATTATAAAAAATTCCGAGAATAATTCAGTTTTCATGTTTTAACTTTGAATTCAAAATCCCTTTCTTATGTATGGCATTGCGCAAGTTTCATTTTTAGGAAGAGTTTGGGATTTTTTTTTAAAATTCGAGATGGATTCAAGGTGGGTTTGAGTATTGCCTTGTCCCGTTCCACCCTAACTATATATAAAATTATTTTTTAAAATTAATTTAATTTAATTTTTATTTTCTTATTTTTAATAAATAATAATGATAACAATAAATTTTTTCAATAAAATAAATTATAAAAAACATAATAATTTTATTATTTATAAAATATATTTATTTTAATGTAATTAAAAAATTAAAATAATTTTAAAAAATTAAAATAATTTCAAAAAAAGTTACCAAAATGCAGAAGACCTGAAGGAATCATTGATGGTGGACGACCCAGATGTCCACATTATTTGTTAATGAGAAAACGAAAGAAAAGCAAAGAAAAAGCAAAAAATGTGATGCCAAACATGGTCTTACAAGATGTGGAGCAAAAGCAACAAAGCAAGCTAATTGGATTTTTCATTGCTACTCCATACCTCAAAGGACAAATTTTGAATTACCAAAACACAGAAGACTTGAAGGAATCATTGATGGTGGTGGACCCAAATGTCCACATTATTTGCCAAACACCATAATTGAGTGATGAGAAAACAAAAGAAAAACAAAGAAAAAGCAAAAAAGGTGATGTCAAACATAGTCTTGTAAGGCGGGTGGAGCAAAAACAACAAAACAAACTAGTAGGATTTTTCGTTGCTATTCCATATCTCAAAGGACTAATTTTGAATTACCAAAATATAGAAGACATGAAGGAATCATTGATGGTGGTGGACCAAGATGTTCACATTATTTGCCAAACACCATAATTGAGTGATGAGAAAACGAAAGAAAAGCAAAGGAAAAAAAAATGTGATGCCAAACCTTTTAAAAAAATGAAAAATATATTTAATAATTAGAAAATAAAAGATAATTTTTGTTTTTAAAAATAAAAAATAAGGTATATTTAGATCATATCCTTTTAGTTATTTTTACTTATTTTAAAAAAGTAATTATATAGATATAAAAAATAAAATAATCTAGATAAAAATTATTTTTAAAATGTAGAAAATTAGTTAAGAATGCTTCATCTTCTCATAGTCTTGTTTTATAAAATATCATAAAATAATTTTTAAAAACATTTTTTTTTAACTATTTTGACAACCACAATTGGAATAATACAAAACAAAAATAAATAAATAAAAATAAAAGGTCCAAAGAAAGATAAATGTGTTGCATTAGTGCACTTAAAGTTCAATGAACTTAAAAGCAAGGATGAAAATATTGTAATCACGGATATATCGGTACTTCGATTTTATGGATATATCGAAAATATTGGAGATATATTTTGAAAAAAAATATCGACAGACCTAAAATTGATCAAAATTAATGGAAATATAAGAAAAACCTTGTAGAAATGTAATTAAAAATATAATAGACATTTTAAAGTTGTTTTGTTGAAGAATTTGATATATGTGTAATATAATTTATCATATTTGATAATAATATCATATGCATCAATAAAAAATATGAATTTTTTAAATATACATTTATTATTAAATTACATCAAATATTATTTTATAATAATATTGTGATATTTGATTATAATATGTCTAATTTTAAAATATATTTAATATTAAAATTGTGATCCATTTAATTCAATTGTATTAAATGATATAAAATAAATTATCATATATGTACTGTTGTGATATTTAATAATAATTTTTATAACTTGAAAACATACATATTAATCTATTTTGGATATATTTAATGATAAAAAAATAATGATAATTTGTATAAGTATTTTTATTTTAAAATTTTTATAATTTTATTCAAAAATTTATATTTATTTTATATGTAATTATTATATAAAAGTCATAATAACCAAAATTAATTTATTTATAATATATATATATATATATATATATATATATATATATATATATATATATATATATATATATATATATTTATATATTAAAATTAATCAATTGAAGCATGGTTGTTCGGTTGGTGTTGGTGTAAGCACCATTATATCGGAGAAATATGAAATATTTTATGTATTAAAGTTATTTTGTAAGTGTAATTGACATAAGTATAATTAAGATAACATTTATCAAATTTTTATATAAAAATTAGTTTATTTAATACATTTATATTCATTTATTTAAATTTTTTTAAAATACTTTTATTAAAATATGTTTTATTACATTTTAAATGAAAAATTAAATTAATTTACATAAAATATTTTATTTGAGATTTAATTTTTAAAATTTTATTAAAAATATGTGATAACAACTTTTTTTATTAACATTAATTTATTTAAACAATTAAAATTATTAACAATTTATCTTATCAAATTAATTTTAATTTATAAAATATTAGAACTTCCTTAATTTTTTATATTGTAGCAATTTTTTTGGGTCAAATTATATTTTTAATATTTTAAAATAAAAACATTTAAAATTAAATAAATGGAAAGGATAAATATAAAAAAAAAATTAAGAGTGAAGTGATAATAATTTTTAAAAAGAGGATTAATGAAATAAATATGAAAAGTAGTTAAAAATAAAATGATAATATAAAATAAAATGATAATATAAATTTAAAATGGATAATTAAAAAAAAAAAACAGGGAAAAATGTCATCACCCAAAAAATTGGTGACTTTTCAAAGAAATCGCTCATAAATCGTGAAAAAATCGGTGATTTTTGGAGGAAAATTTCCTCCACGAGCGCGTGCTCTTCACATCAGATTTTTCGACGAGAATTTCGATTTTTTACCGAAAAAAAAATCCCCCAATCGATAATCGGTGGCCGATTTCATTTCGACCACCTCCGATATCCAAAATACTGCTGATATTTCGACGATATTTTTCGATTCTTTCATCACTGGTTCCATTCCTCTTGATTTTCCCTTGCCTTTTAAAAATTCTAGTTCTTGCAATCCCACACCGACGGTGCATGACACCAAAAAGGTGTATTTAAACATTGAAGTGGTGGAGGGCTAACATGCGTGCAGAGCACGCGGGGCTGGCGTTGGACCTACGCTGCATGTTGGGTTTGAGCACGCGCTAGGCTGGGAAGAGTGCGTATTGGGTCTGGACCTCTTATAAGTATTTTGGGGAAAAAAAGAAATGGGGATGATGACGTGGCAGCGATATATCGTGGCTCCGATATTTCCCCTCTATGTATCGTGTCAAAGGTTATGACATTTTCATCCTGCCTAAAAGCTAAATATGCATTGTTGACTTTTTAACCAAGAGTTCAGACACGCACATTTTTTTAATTAAAACTCTGTTAATATAAAAAATATTTTTAAATAAAAATTAAACTTTTAAAAAAGTTAAAATGTATTTTTAAAAAGTTTAAAAAAAATATTTACAATATTTCCTTAAAAAAACATCTTCCAAAAACATTTCTTTAAATGACACTTTTATTGATAACAATTCAAACATACTTCTGATCTAATAGTTAAATATTCTTTTCAATAGGAATATAGCTATCAATTTGTATCGCGATACCACCAAATTGCAAATGATTGATTTTGGATTACCAAAATGCAAAAGACCTTGATGATGGTGGACCCAGATGTCCACATTATTTGCCAGACACCATAATTGATTGATGAGAAAATGAAAGAAAAGCAAAGGAAAGTGCAGAAAACCTCTAAATCACCCTACTAATACTAATAATAATAATAATAAACAATGAAGAATTTGAAATTGTTTAAAATTTAAACATTTTTTCATTGCATTTTATTTTTCCCCCGACTTTCCATATGAACCACATAAAAGAATTTGAATTCCCCCCAAGCATTTCTTTTTTCTTTCTTCAATACTTCCTAACCTTAATCTTCTTTCATATAAAGTATAAAAGAATTAAAAATATTCAAAATTTAAGGCCATGTTAGGTTTCGAAAAATCTGAGGAAAAATGTAAGGAAAAAAAAATACAAAGGAAAAGTAAAAAGAAAGGAAAAATAAAAAATAGATTAAAAGTCGATAAATTATTTTTATTTGTTACTTCAAACTCATTTTATTTATTTGAACTCATCCATATAAAGATTAAATAATTTAAACATACATAAAATTTTGATTAATTTTAATTATATTTAATTTTATTTTATATTTTTCACAGAACAACCAAACATTAAAAAATCATTTTTCTTTATATTTTTTTTTTCTTTCCTTAGTATTTTTCAAAAATCAAATACAATCAAAATGTTTTTTATTATACTTTGTCCACCTTCATATACCACATAAATGCAAAGACCCTTTTTGAGTTAAATACATTAAAAGAAAAAAGAAATTAAAATTTGATAAAAAATAAAAGTAACCTCATTAAATTCAAGGAAACAAAACACTAAACTTTTCGTTTTATTTTTTTTCCATTTATAAATGTAGCATCACAAAAATAGATAGAAATATAAATGGAAGCCCCTTAGGTCCTTTATTTTATATTTGATCAACTTCAACCAATTCTATTTTTATGACACAACAGATATGATAAATTTGAACAAGTATATAATATATAAAGATATTAGTCAGTACAAATTATTCTTCCTTTCGGATAGCTATTTGTACTAAACAGTAAGCATAATTCCTTCCATTAGAGAACCATATATGAGAATTTCATTTCATACAACTCAAACAAAAACATCCAAAATACTAGTTGAAACAAATATATGATAGAAAAACATATTTCAATGGATCCAATCAGTGTTTTTCCAATCTCGGATAAACAAAAAAAATTTTCTTGATTTTGTTTTTTCTTCATTAATCTTTGTAAATAAATTATATTTTAATTCAACCAAACACTAAACTTTATTTTAATTTTCATGCAAGATTAATAACTTATCATAATTAAAATTTGTCTCTACAACTGAGTAGAGCTTTGATGTAATAATACTATACAAATTTCAAGTAAAACTAAATTAATCAAATAGAAACTGTAGCTATGTTTGGATACATGTTCTATTTTTTATTTTTAAAATTAAAATTTTGATATAAAATAAAAATTAAAATATTTTCAAATACACAAGAAATTCACTTTTTTTTTAATAAAAATTCCTATATTTTATATAAAACTCTATTTTTAAAAATAAAAAATAAAAATTGTATCCAAATATAGGCTAAATTGTGAGATTTCTTGGATCCCACAATTCATAGTGAAATGAAGATGAGAGATAACTGACCGAACTATGAAAAAGAATAACAATTTATGAGTTTCAGAAATACTAGTTAATGAAAGAGGTTCTCCGCCTGGATGATTGAGAAAAATACTGAAAAATGTGTCATGCCCAAAGCAATGTCACAATGAAGAATAGAATGAGAGCTAGCCCGAAACAAAATCCGACAATCGCCGTGAAAGCCTGGATGCAGAGGAAATGTAACTAGAGACATGTAAGGAATCGTTAAGCAGGTGAGAACAATATCAAAATCTGATGTATGACTTACTTACCTTTCCCTGAGACTCAAACTTGAATTTTAATGTAAACCATGACAATCCTCTATCTACAATAGGTGCAAGTGCAAGGGCCCTGCATGAGAAGCACTTCTACAAAAATCACATAAAACCCAAGGGGGAAAAAGCATTTTTCTACTATTTTCTAACCCAAATGAAAATTTGAATAAATAAATAGAAACAAGTCTACTGGAAACCAGGAGGCTGCAGCAAATAATCCCCAGATGTCATTGTAATGAAAAAGCATGTACGAATGATTTAATATTTTATTTACAAACGCCGCTAAAAGGCCTTTTCATCAAAGAAATATAGAATAAAAAAGGATAAGGAGTCATTTGGATTACAGAGGTCAAAAGATTGGGTTGGATAGCAGTAAGTTTAACCTCCTCGGTAAAAATGAAAATGCAAGGCCCATCATCAACACTAGGTTCAAAAATTGCCACCATTTCCTGAAGACCCTTTTTTTTAATTCTTCAATTGTCATTTTGATTCAAATAAGCAGCAGCATGATAGACTAAACAATCATCATAAACCCAGTTGAAAGTTACAAGGATAAGAAAGAAAATGAACAGAAAACATATATGAGAGAATTGATAGGCCTAAAAACTCATTGTTGAAGGAATCGAGCATAAATCTCTGAACTAGGGAAATTCACTGATTTTGGGTTATTTTGTGTTGAGAGCATTGCAATATCCCAATAAACTGTTACGCTAACTAAAGATTTAAAACAGAATTTAGCTGCTTACCCTCCAGCTCTGACAAGTTTAGTGACCTGGCTGCCTGCCCACACCATAGCCATGATTTTGACAAATCTGCCAATTGGATTCCATATGTCAAGATATTTTGAAAAACTTGTGCAAAAAGAAACTTTTTGGAATAAGTTTTTACCTTTCAACTGCCGCCAAATAACCCATCCTTCCTGGTGCTGGAGCAATATAAAACCTAGAAGCAGCATAGTGAATTCAGAGTTATACTGGTTATTTGAAATCTACTCGGAACACCTATGATAGAGACTGCAGGATGTGGTAAAACACCCAGGCATATTTCAAACTACATTATAAGGTATTTGATTAGAAAATTATATAAATGAATAAATAAATAAAATAACATAACATAAAATACAAAAAAGAAAAAAAAATTAACAAACTGAATTTGTCCATATGCAACAATATGCAATTGTTAGCCATGAATCCCAGTTATGTCGGTTTCCAGTTTCTCAGCAGATGACTCACCCATGACAGGCTGATGATGTCTGCACACAACTTGAAAGGTATTCATGCCAAGGTGTGAAAGGTAATATTGTGACACCATTTTGCCTATTCCAGAAAATGTAACAAATGTATGGCTGGTTCTTGACCAAAAAATGCTGGCATTGGTCACCAAGTGCTAGGGTGATTCTTGACAAAAAATGTTCGTATTGTTCAGAACAATGATTTACAACTTCAGATTGGCCATCCAGTTAACGATGATAAGCACTTGTTTTACAATGTTCAGTGTCATAAAAGCAAAATAATTTTGTCAACAAATATGCGGATAACTTTATCATAATTACTACTTATGGAAGTTAAGGATAAGTTGGGTAATGTGAGAAAGTTTTGGTCAGAGGATATGAGGATAACTTTGTTGCAATTGCTAAGCTACACCTCCTAGGACTACTAGGAGAAAAGTATGAGCAACAGAACAAATTTACAGTCCATCCCCGTTAGCTGCATGGAGAGGTTGGGCTTATTGCTGCTATGGTGGAGGTCACCTTCTTGTAGACTTTGAAATCTGTGAATGAAGAGGCAGATTTCTTAGAGGAATGGGTAGGATTCAGCTTGTGGTAGATATTGAGCTTATTGCCTCTATGGTGGGCGTCACTTTCGAGTGGACTCCAAGCCCCCCAAATGACAGGGGGGTGGGGAGGATGGGGGTGGTGGGGGGCCATTTCTAATTTCATGTCTTCTCAATGTGGATTTGAGGTTTAACGAGATTTTTGGGAAATCATTAAGGTTAAAAGTAATCGAAAGAGTGTGTCTGTGGAGAGCAAGAGGGGGAAATGTTTGGTTCCCAGCTGGGGTTGCTTCATCCGACCGTTAATCTCACAGCAAACGCCGACGGAGCGTTGTTGTTGGAGGCTTCCAGGTACTCTGATCAATTCTCTTGTTCTTTGTTTTCTTTGGGGAAGCGGGAAACCTCTCTTTCTTATACTTCTTCTGGGCGGGATGGGGAAGGTGTTGCCATTGCCAGGGTTTCCAATCGGGGCAATGGTTTAGAAGCCGTAGGGGGAGCTGTTATGGGCCCGTTAAGGATGATATTGGCGGATGGGAGGGAGGCCGAGGTCTCGGATTTGGCGGATAGGGAGTCTGGGACTTTCGAGGAGGCGAGGGGGTTTCGAAAAGGGTCTCCCAAGAGGATGAGGAAGAGAGGGACGAAGAGGGGGAACTGTGTAGTCATTCCAGTAGCTTGGCTAAGTTCAACCGCTATCTTGGAATGCCGATGGAGGGCTTCGAAGGGGAAATTTTGTTTTTGCTTAAAAGAATGAAAGAGAGGAAACTTCAAAAAGGAAAGTTGAATGGCAGAAAAAGGAAAAAATTGGAGTCGTCAAAATTCGAAATATAATTGAGAAAGTTGGAATGCACAGTGAATTATCTTGGAGGAAGAGGAGAAGAGTGGGGGGGAAGTACGAGTAGGTCTAAATGAAGCTCCGACTGCTCACTTGGAATGTAAGAGGGGCCAATAATTGTGATAAGAGGAAGGTGATCAAAGCTTTGATAAAGAAGAATAGGGTGGATCTGGTTTGCTTATAGGAAACCAAGATTTAGGAAATGTCAATGGGCATTATCCGTAGCTAAGGAGTGGGAAGATTCCTTGAATGGGGAGCTGTAGATTCAAGGGGCACAGCTGGAGGTATAGTGGTGTTTTGGGATAACAGGGTGTTGGATTTGGTTGACCTTCAAAAAGGATTGTTCTCTATTTTTTGCACTTTTAAGAGCTGCGAGGATGGTTTCATATGGATGTTTACAGGGGTTTATGACCCAACGTTGAGGAGGAATAGGGAGAGTTTTTGGGAGGAGTTGGGGACCATTAAGGGGCTTTGGAATGGGTTGTGGTGTGTTGTAGGGGATTTTAATGCCATTCTAAGTCCGGAAGAGCGCAACAGAGGAGGAAGATTGAATTCAAACATGAGAAGGTTCTCAGAAGTTATAGAAGATCTAGAGTTAAAGGATCTGCCTATGGTTGGGGGTCCTTTTACTTGGATTGGAGGGGTGAATAACCAGTCTTTTTCAAGGCTAGATCGTTTTTTGGTTAATGAGGGGTGGGATAGTCATTTTGGTGATGCGAGGCAGTTTGTTCTACCAAGACTTGTGTCCGATCACTTTCCGGTTCTTCTGGACGGAGGGGGCCTGAGAAGAGGCCCTTCCCCGTTTAGATTTGAGAATATGTGGCTGAAAGTGGAAGGTGTTAAGGACCTTTTGAAGCATTGGTGGGAGGAAGGTAGCTTTAGTGGATCCCCAAGTTTTATCTTGGCCGAAAAACTAAAATTTATGAAGGCTAAGCTGAAGAAGTGGAACAGAAACACATTTGGTAGGGTTGAATATAGAAAGAATTTGGCTTTGGAGCAGGTGGAGTTTTGGGATACCAAGGAGAAAATTAGCAGATTGTTGTTGGAAGAGCTGGAAGCTAGAAAAGAAGCGAGGGAAGATTATAAAAAATGGGTCTTACTTGAAGAAATCACGTGGAGGCAAAAATCTAGGGAAGTGTGGTTGAAAGAAGGGGATAGAAATACTGGTTTTTTCCACAACGCCAATGCTCACAGGAGAAGGAATAATGTGGATAGAATTAAGATTAATGGAACCTGGCTTACGGAGGAGAATGGAATTAGGGAAGGGATTGCCAATGCTTTTAGGTTGTTGCTATCCAATCCGGGGGAATGGCGCCCTTATGTTTTCGGGCTATAGTTTGAGACTTTGGAGCCTTTGGACGCTAGTGCCTTGGAGATTCATTTTTTTGAAGAGGTCTTCGATGCACTATTGGGCTATAATGGGGATAAAGCCCTAGGGCCAGATGGATTCTCTATGATCTTTTGGCAATTTGCTTGGGATTTCGTGAAGGCTGATGTGATGTGATGTGTTTCTTCAAGGGGTTCTATCAAAATGGCAAATTTGTTAAAAGCCTAAATGCAACTTTTATGGTCCTAATCCCAAAAAAAGTAAGGGTTGAAGCCTTAGGGGATTTTAGGCCTATAACCTTGGTGGGAAGCTTGTACAAGTGGCTGACCAAGGTCTTAGCCAATAGGCTAAAAAAGGTGGTTAGAAAGGTGGTCTCCAAGGCTCAAGGGGCGTTTGTGGAAGGTAGACAAATTCTAGATGCAGTGTTGATAGCTAATGAAGCCATTGATTCGATTTTCAAGAATAATGAGAGTGGCATTTTGTGTAAACTGGATATAGAGAAGGCGTATGATAACATGGACTGGACTTTTATTCTCACAGTCATGCAGAAAATGGGTTTTGGGGAAAAATGGATTAGGTGGATTAAGTGGTGCATATCCACTGCAAGTTTCTCCGTGTTGGTCAATGGAACCCTTACGGGTTTCTTCCAAAGCTCCAGGGGTTTGAGACAAGGCGATCCCTTTTCCCCTTATCTCTTTGTGATAGTTATGGAGGTCTTTAGTGCTTTTCTTAAAAGGGCTGTAGAGGGAGGTTTCTTATCGGGTTGTAGGGTGAAGGGTAGGAGTGAAGAAGGGGTCCTAATTTCCCACTTGTTGTTTGCTGATGATACACTGGTGTTCTGTAAACCTTCACAAGATCAATTGACTTATCTCAGTTGGTTGCTTATGTGGTTTGAGGCCGTTTCGGGATTAAGAATAAATTTGGAAAAAAGTGAACTCATTCCAGTAGGGAGGGTAGAGAATATGGATGATCTTGCTTGGGAATTTGGTTGTAGATTGGATAGCCTTCCAACCACCTATTTGGGGATGCCCTTGGATGCTCCTTTTAAGTCAGTTATAGTTTGGGATGGTGTGGAAGAGCGCTTCTGAAGAAGGTTAGCAATGTGGAAGAGACAATATTTATCCAAGGGAGGAGGGCGACTCTTATTCGAAGCACGTTATCGAATTTACCCATCTATCTCATGTCATTGTTGTGCTTACCAAGGTCAGTCAGACGGAGATTAGAGAAAATCCAAAGGGACTTCCTTTGGGGTGGGGGTAATTTGGAGCGAAAGCCTCATTTAGTAAGATGGGAGTTAGTGTGTTTAAGTAAGAAGAAAGGAGGTTTGGGGGTCAAATGCCTTTACATTCTCAACAAGGCTCTTCTTGCTAAATGAAATTGGCGTTTCGCAAATGAGAGAGAAGCTTTGTGGAATCAAGTGATTAGAGGGAAGTATGGAGAAGATAGAGGGGGTTGGTGCTCTCGGGAAATGAGAGAGGCTCATGGTATGGGGTTGTGGAAAGGAATAAGGATGGATAGGGAGTTGGTGAGCGATAGGATGGTTTTCATTGTTAGTAATGGGAGGAGGGTGAGATTTTGGAGGGATAGATGGTGCAGGGGTTCTCCTTGTGTATATCTTTTCCTTCTCTTTTTGATTTGACTGTTGAAAAGGAAGCGTGGGTGGCAGATTTTTGGGACCCTTTGGCTGAGGGGGGTTGGGGGGGGGGGGGGGGGGGGTTTGGAACCCCTGTTTTTTAAGAGCTTTCAATGATTGGGAGGTAGAGGAGGCGGAAAGATTTTTGGAGAGGCTTCATGGTAAAAGAGTTATTGAGGATGTGGAGGATATAGTGTCCTGGACTAAAACTAAGAGTGGTAAATTCTCGATCAAGTCTCTCTATGTTGCCCTTGAAGCGGGTTGTTCATCTCTGTTTCCTTCAAGCTATATTTGGAATGTGAATGTGCAGCCCAAGATTAGTTTCTTTGCATGGGAGGCTACGTGGGGCAAAGCCTTAACCTTGGATATGGTCCAGAAAAGAGGACGGGCATTGGCAAATAGATACTTTATGTGTCTTGAGAAAGAGGAGACCATAAACCATCTGCTCCTTTATTGTTCAAGAACAAGGGTGTTATGGGATCTACTTTTTACCTTATTTGGGGTGTTTTGGGTATTGCCTTCTTCAGTTAGAGAGACCCTTCTAAGCTGGAATGGTTTTTTCGTGGGCAAAAAACGCAAAAAGGCGTGGAGAGCTGCTCCTCTTCACATTTTCTGGACGGTTTGGAAGGCGAGGAATAGATTGGCTTTCAAGGATGATATGTTGTCAATTCAGCGACCGAAACACTCTTTTATCCTTTCTTTTTGGTCCGATACTAAGTTGTTCATAGATGATTGCCCTCTAACTATAGCTAATTTTATTGATTGGTTGGGCTCTAAGTAGGATTGGGTTGTTGGGCTATCTTTGTTTTTTAGCCTTGTTGGAGGCGGGTGTATAGGTATTATATACTTTGAGTCGCTTTTTTAGCGTTTCTTTTATATATGAAATTTTATTTACTTATCAAAAAAAAGAAAATGTAATTGAAGACTTTCACATTAATGAGGTAATAAATAACCACTGATACTTCTTCACCCCAAAGTTCCTTCACAAAAATTTGGCAAGTGAAGAACTATTTCGGAGTTGTGAAGCACCAATTCCACCTTCATTATCTTGATCTTCAGAAAGAGGGATCCAACTTGATTTGGGATTTTATACCTGTCAACCCAGTCACTAATTTTTAGGAGAATACTTCCAATTTACCCTTGGGTTGCTTTAGAAAGTTTCTTAATAGTGCCATCTCTCTAGCTTAAGGGGCTTTTGTTAATGGAAGGCAAATACTAGATGTGGTTATCATTAGTAATGAAATCCTAGACAAATACTAGATGTGGTTGTCATTAGTAACGAAATTCTAGATGAAAAATTCTGTTCTAAGGACGAAGGGATGGTTTTTAAAATAGGTTTTGAGGAAGTTTATGATCACATAGATTGGGGTTTCATGTATGATACATACTTTGAATAGGGAAGGCCTTGAACCTGGATGGCACAAAGGGACTGGATATTTTGAGGTTGTTTTTCAAACTGCAGGCTCTTTAATGGTGTTATTGAAGCTGAGTGTTTAGCACTCGAGGAAGATTCGGACATGGTTGTTTGCCTGGATGTAATGAACCTCCATATTGAAGGGGATTCCTTTGTTATTGTCTCAGAACCTTCTTTGAAGGCAAAGGTCCTTAGTGGATTGCTCATCAGATGGGGTGGCTTCATAATCATGCTAGAGACAATGCTTGTTCTTCTCTATTGAGGCCCAGATCAGCTAGCCAGGTGCATGGCTATATTTTTCTTATAGGGATGCTAATATCTGAAAATTTTTATTGAGAACACTTACTGCTCTTTGATTGGTTTGAGGCATGGAGCGGCTTTTCTGTTCTCTTCTTGCCATACATGCATATCATCCCTCTTTTTGATCTTGTTTAACTCAATAAATTCTCATTTGTTATAAGGAAAAAAAGAGATATTATGTTACATGATGGAAGGACTTTATTCTGTTATGGAATATGCAAAACCTAGATCTATTGGCTAGAGCTATACAGTAGGTTGTTGGGCTGTTCAGCATTGTCTCTTTTTTGGATAGGTTTGGCCAATGCCCCTTGATGTTACTTTTTGGTAATGTAATTTTCTTTGATTTTTCTTGAAAATTCCTCATTTTTCAAGCTTGCTTGTATATCTTTCCTGCTTCCATTAATGATTGTTTGATTCCTTACTAAAATAAATAACAAATTATGATGCAAAAGGATTACGTTTATGGAAAATTTTGAGATTTTCACCAGATTAGTGTCTCTGAAGCTGGTACTTGTCTTGACACAGATAATAGGAATCATTTTCCCCTCAAACTACTTGGTAATGTTCTCCAACAAATCTGCTGCTTGGTAATGTTCCATTGGCAGTTATAAACTCTCCTGTCAAAAGTGAATCTGTTGTAGCATTCCAAATGGTGTAGTGTCGTACATAGATTGGTAATTGAGGACTTTATTATGGATTTTGTCCTGTTCTGGTTGTGCCAACAAGTTCTATCCTGTTCTTTGTCTTGCTGATTTGGGTGGTTGTGCATCATGTTCCTATAGCTGTATAATTATGCTTCAGGAGCATAGTTATTCTGGTTTTACCATCCAGATGATGGTACTAAAGTATTTGTATTCTAGATTGCACAACTCCTTATATGGGATATTTTTGCACCAAATGCTTAGTGATCAAGAGAACTCTCATATTAAACACAGTCATCTTCTATTAAACTGAATTCCTTAAGTATGCAGTCTCACAACTACATCATACCATTCTTTTCCTTTTTTCTTCCTTTCTTGCTATTACAGGTTGGTTGCCACTAATATAGTAGAAAGCAAGTTACACGACCCTGCTTCCATAAGACCTTTCTTATTCCATAGGTTGAAATAGAAAAAACACTTGATGGGACTAATGTTTCTCTTTGCAACCAAGCAAATTAAAATGTTTTGAAACCCATGCTGCCATGATCGTAGCTAATTTGCATTTTATATGTCTACTCCTTTCTATTTACCATAATGATGCATGCATCTAGTCAAATTGTGTATTTCTTATGCTTGTATTTATTTCCTGATGAGTTTATTCTGACTCTTTGATCAGGATTTCTGCAATCACATTGCCTGCTATTGAATTTTCAATGGCTTAATATGAATTATTAATAAAGATGTTGTTTAATTATTTCAACAACTTATACTTGGTAATTTCTTTTAACAACTCTTATCTCTGATGTTCATTTGTAATAAATAGCTGGAGAAAGGGCCCAACGTGAACGCCTTCGGGACTTGGCTGTGTTTGAGAGGTTACATGGAAATCCTGGGAAAACATCTCCAAGCCTTGCTGTCAAAAAGGTAAACCCTACATCTCATTCCTCTATACCGCATCTTAGCTTCTCATCTTGCATCGGACAATGATACTCTTATTGAATCATCTTTACCATATCAGCCATCAACATGTGCACTTATTGAGCGCTAATTCAGGCACTGATACTTGTGCTTTTGTTTTGTTTTGTTTTATCTTGTCTTGTTTTGTTTTGGAGGTGATTGTGTTGGATGACCTATATCTGTGTTAGACACCAAAGCCTATCTTAATGCTGATGTAAAGTAAGACTATGCTAATAAGCTATTGATCTGTTACAGGGTTTATGCCAAACTGATTTTTTAGTTTCTCTAGTAGAAAACTTGTTTTTTCCCCTGTTATATCGGTGCTATTGTTGGATTTGTGTTTGTTGTTGATCAAGCATTTGCTGAAACTTTTTTTTTTTTTTTTTCCTTTGCTTCTTGACGTGCAAAGCATTATTGTTTGAATTTTAATGATCCCATTTGATTCACTATTCAATATTTTTATTTGATATTACATCTATCTCATTTGTTTTCTTTTCTTAGTTTTTTTTTTTTTTTTTTTTTTTTGAATTTGTGACATTTGAATTTGATGGAGCCACCATTAATTTATTTTTCCTTATTATTGTGGGGTGTGCTTTATTTTGTTGCACTATTATTGTCATGTAACTTTTCTTTTTTGTTTTGTTTAATCTATTGTTCCTATGAGCATTAAATGCTTCTAAAATGTATGGAACAGGCTAAACCTTTCTATAGTTTTAAAAAAAAAAACTCATTTATTATCTATTTTCTTGTGCTCAAAAAATTATATTTTTTTAGTAAAATTGAAAATTTAGGGAGCGCTTAGGCCTCAGCGGCTCAACCCCTTGAGGGTTTAGGCCTATCATAGCAAGATGTAAACCCCCTTGCCTCTTATGCTTTTACCTTATGAAACTATACCAAGAAACAAACACCACAACTCCCTGCTGCCATCAAAGGATACTTCAAAGTTTGCTTCAAATCAATCTTAAGGCTAATTATCATAGGCTTGTCATCATGTCACTAAAATTGGTATTGTAACCAAAGTCCTATTGCGAAATCTTCAAGTTGCAGCTCCTCTTTTTCTGTTGGCTCTTGTATTGTTAGGTGGCTGCAACCTGTTGCTTTTCTTATGCTTTATGAACTACTCCAGTTAAAATAATGCTTCAAGTAGATGCTTTTTGGATCTTGACTCTAGCAAGAGGCTTATATTGCAAATTTTTTTGTGGAGGCCTAGATAGGTTAACTAGGAAGACAATAGCTTGCTTAAGAGGATTGCCACCTCTCCTTTTGGGTTTGTAAAAATTTTGGTTCTCCCTTGACCTTGGGAGTCCTGTGGTCTCAATTTTGGATGTGCTCTAGGTTGTAGCCTGTGTTATGCTTTCTAAATGGTAATCTTCTTGTTGTTTTAGTTGGGATGCTTTTGTTTATTTTGCTCGTTTGCTTTCTTTGTTTCTTTATTGTGGCTGTAGGATCACCAATCAACTTTTTATTCTCTGCAAAAACTGTTTATGTTTCATAACGAAAAAGGAAAAAACAAAGGCAAGTTGGCCTAGAATAGGTTTCATCTTGTTTCTTCTTTTACCATTAGTGTGGATTCGAACTCAGGAAGAGGCCTTCAAACAAGTGGCATTTGTGTTTTTTAAACATATATCTTTATTCAATCATTGGTAAGTGTTTGCTGTCTTGTATGTTCTTTTGGTTGTTTTTGTCTTTGTCAAAGTGTATAATTGTAATATCCCACACCGTATAGAGGAAAAAGTTCCTAGTGCTATATATGTATGAACTTCTTTTAATCTTGTTGATTCGTTTTTAAGCCGCAAGGGTCGCTTAGGCTCAAAGCAAATAATATCCACACAACTGGGAGTAGGTTGTTACAAATGGTATCAAAGTCAATCCTCGACCTCGGTAGGAGAGTTTGCTTGGCCTAAAATGGGTGTCCATTTATTTGACCCTACAATCCTGTGGGACACAATAAGGACGTTGTGTCTGCATGAGAGGGTGATTGTAATATCCTACATTACATAGGAGAAAAAGTTCCTAACGTTATATATATATATATATATTCCTCTTATCCTTGTACACATATTTTAAAGTCATGAAGGCCACTTAAGCATAGGATGGATAATATCTATACGGTTGGCTGCAGGTTGTTACAATAATTACTTTTGATTTTCCTTTCATATGTTTAATTGCATAACATTATTATAGCAAAATATTAATCTATCATAATGCAACATCTTGTGAAGCTTATGTTGGGTGTCATGATTTGATCTCGTCATTTTTATTATTCTGATTCAACATCATCTTAGCTTATAATCATTTATACACTTGATGCATGAGAAATGAAGATGCCATAAATTGTAGGATCTTTTTCTCCAATTTGTTCCTTGATATTTTATAATGCCATGAAATGTCTATATTTTGATGCAGAAAGCTGTTCACCCTCCATCTCTCTCACTAGTTTTGCAGAACCATTGCCACTAAGCACATGCAGGCGTCAGATGTGCGGCCACTTCCAGTGTTGGAAGAGACTTTGAACTACCTATTAAACCTGTTGGATGCCACGGAACATCCTTTTGAAGTGGTTCATGATTTCGGATTTGATAGGACAAGATCAATAAGACAAGATCTTAGCATGCAGAATATCGTTAATGATCAAACAATTCATATGTTTGAAGAAATGGTATGAATTTCTTGAAACACAATCTCAATTACCTTTTTTTCTGAGCATTCATCTCCTCAACATACAATAAGTTAGCCAACCCATTGCTAAACACTCTCCTAGTTGGAGAAAATAATCAAAGTATACAAGAGATAAAATGTTGAATAATTGAGTCATTATCCTCTCCTTTTGCTTTATTGAATAAGATAATTTATTCAGTGGAGTCCAAATGAGGTGAAACTGTGATCACACAACTTGAAGCCTACTTTACAATGGATAAATGAATGGTCTGATTCTGAATCTTTCTTGGCACATTAGTTATTATCCAATCCATTCTAATTAAATTATCCACTATTAAGTGTCTATTTCCAGTCACCCTCCAAGTTATGAAAGACCCATAGAACCAAAGCAACTCACACCACCTGTGATAGGAATTGGTGCTCTCTTCCATAATGTCAAGTTTTCCAGTACACTTGCTGACTTTGTAGAATATGCCTACAAAAAGGGCTACCACCTCCTAATTCCCAATCATAGAAGTTTCTTAACCATATTTCAAAAGTTGTATTTCCTGTTCCCTCTCTTAAAGTTTTTTAAACCTATATATCTTTATCCTAGTAATTCGGAAAAATGAGGAAATTATTTAACAAGAACTCCATCAATTTGTTCCTCAAAATTTTATATAGTTTCTCTCTCTCACTTTTGATTCAAATTCTTGAAGCAAAGGAACAAATTCATGGCCAGTAACATTTTTAGCCAAGCAATAGAATGCACAAGAAGCATGCATATGAATGAATTGTGTTTTTTGGATGATAATAGATCAAATATTTTAATCTCATCCTAAAACCTTTGAGTTAGCTAAAAGCCGCATCTTATGTTCTGACTTGTGGTTTGTTTCATAATATAGGTGAAATTTCATATTATATCCCACCACAAGCTTCGCAGTTGTAGCAGCAAGCCAAGTTTTTCTTCAGTTCATTACCTCAATATGGAGCAGCTGAAAAAGTGTCTGATATCTCTATATGCTCTGTACAAAGAAAATCGAAATTCAAATTCTATTTACAAGAATGAACCTGAGTTCTACTCATTTCACGTTCTTCTTCATCTTGGCTCTAACAGCCAACCATTGGTGGATACTTGCTTCCATTGTTTGTTTGAGTTCATCTTTTTCAGTATCTCTTGCTGCCTTGTATTGGTTTCTGAATATGTTACTATTTCTGTTTTGAAGGGAGAGTCACTCTCTTTATGGTTGGGTCGTGTACCTTCTCTCATTTTGAAGTCAAAGGAAATGTGTTTTGCTCGGAGACTTTTAAGGTGACCACAAAGCTATTATAGATTCGACTTGCATTTAAATTGTTTATATTCATTTTACATTTAACTCAATGTAGAGTGGTTCTGTTTTCCAATCGATTTTTTTCTCTTCTTTTAGTACCCAATGTTAAAAATTTTGTTTTCATGAACTGAAAGATCAGTCTTTTCTTGTAACAGATTATTTCGGATGGGCAATTATAAGCGTTTCCTTTGTACTACAGCAACTGAGGCATCTTATTTACAGTACTACATAATTGAACCTTACATCAATGAGGTTGCTTAAATATGTTGATTTTGCTAGATTTTTCAGTTTGAAAAATATATGCTTCTTTATTGATTTATTGTTTTCTAGTTTCATTTATGAGAATATATCTAAAATCTAGACTCGAGTACTTGTGCTTTTAGGTTTTATTTTTCTTTCATTTTTGTTAGTAGTTGTACTTCATTATTCTTAAATTTCTCACCAGTTGTTTCTTTATGTGGTTTATTGCTCCTCACTTTCTTCATTCATTTGAAGTGTTCAAATTCAATTTGCTTGTTTCATAAACCAGGTCTTATTTAGAAGTTCTTCTCAATTCCATTTTTTAGTGCTTCTAAAAGACATGCCTGATTTATATACATTTTTGTTGGTTTTCTTTTGACCGTAAAAGGTTCGAGCATTGGCATTGTCATGTGTAAATTATTGTGGCTACAAACTTCATCTGTATCCAATTGCACACTTGTCCAAACTCTTGATGATGAAGGTATGATTGCATTTACTAGCATTAAATTGCTAAAATTTGTCATCCAAAGTTCCAATATCTTTTGAACCTTGAAGACTTCATTTGCATTTTTTTAGGAATTAGATGTGGAATCATTTTGCACTGCTTGTGGTCTTGAGACCAGCACTAATGAACGGGGAAATAAGTTCTTATCAACCAAGCAAACAAACTTCCACTATCCCAAGGAAGTCTTTCCAAGCTACTGCCTTTTGGGTTTGGAACACTTTTAGAGGTAACAATCAATTGGAACTAGTTACTCTTTCAAACTTCTTATTATACAAATATAACTTGCATGTGCAACCATTTCTGATCCCATAATTTCAAGAATTTATGACACCTTCTAGTGGTTAGTTTTTTTGGGAATAGAGTAAAGCAATCTATTCACTCCCAGAAACTATCGTCAAAGGAACAGTAGATAACCCCGCAAGACCAAATTTATGTCTGTGCATGGAGATGCATGTTTTCTGCATCCCAATCATGCAGTATTGTGCCAAATGGAATAATAGCAACTGATGATAAGTGGTATTTCTAAAATCTTCTAAGAGTATTCCATCTATTGTAATATTGTTTTCTCAAAATTGTCTTTGAGTCTTATGTGTAAATATTAGAGTTGACCTCTTGTAAGCTATCAACTGATGTTGTAACTTAACTTGAAAGGGAAATTCTATAAATTTAGCCTTGGTTTGGCTCTTGGAAAGCAAAGAAAAATTAGGTTAATAGTGAGTTGATTTCTTCCCTTCCCACGGATGTAAGCACATTCTTGAATCATGTTAATTATTTTTTGGTTTATTTTGTTATTTTGTTGTTTATTGTTCAATTGTCTCCGCATAACAAGTGGTATCAGAGTTGTTTCCAACACAACAGATGATTCTTGTGCTAACACAAAGTTTGAGGCTAAATGTAAGATGGTAAAAGTTTCTAGAATATTTCCCTATGACAACTACCAATAAAGGATGTACTTAACAGGAAGTTCATAAGGTGTTACATGGCAAGTTGAACAAAACCAATAGCTAGAGATATCAGAAATATTTGGGGCCACTGATCCAACAATAGCAGAGAATAACACAAGAAGAGACCCTCTAATCACCATTTTTGCTTTGATTCTTTTCTACAAAGCATCATCTCCTTTATACAAAAAGACAACCCATTGCTGAGCCCACATTATTCTCTACATATCCCAAAAAAGCCCTCCAAATTTTAGGGCATGGCGCTCTTTTTAAGGGTATTTTGGTACTAAATTTGTGGTAGTCTCTCAAATACCTAAACTACCCTCCAGATTTTAAGGCATGGCCCACTCTTTGAGGTGGTATTTTGGGTACTAATTTTTGTTAGGAGAGGTTTTGGTGTGGAAACTGGAGGGCTTTACACACGTTGCATGTATTTTCTTTTGCATGCATTACACATAGATTGGAGTTTATGCAGTTACTCACTTTTTGTTCGTCCAACAATACTGTAGTGCCACGTCACCATATGATGGGCTCTTTAGTCTTTTCAAACCCAAAAAGAACACCAAAAAGAAAAACTAATACTAAAAGGATTGCTAACTAGCTATGTGAAGATGAACCTCTATAGCTAGCTTCTTAGAGGGACCATGATCGCTTAGGCCAAGGAAGTTTAAGGTGATAATATGTCTGTGATGCCCTTAGATGTTTTAGGCACACGTGCGTTACATTAATGTATTCAATGAGTCTCTAACCTTTATTGACAGGTCGGGTAATCTTTGAAATTTCATTGTGATGGGAAGGTTCCATGTGAACAACACTTGCACATGGGTTAGTCAATCTTAAGAGACGGGGGAAGCTCATCTAACAGCACACAATGTGCGAGCTTTGAAAGGCAATCAAGTTAACATTTCTGAATTGGGACATGACAACGGACAACAATATTAGGTAGTCCAAAGATGTCGTCATATTAATTGTTATCAATATTTTTATTTATTCAATAGAGATTGAGGATTAAAAAAATACCACAAAAATTAGAAAAAACAAAATTAATTACATGGCTTACATTTCAAATATTTAATAAAATATTGTATGAAAGTTGAATATCATACACTATTAAATGGTTGGATTCTCTTCTTTAATTTTTTTAATTGTCTCATCCTATTAAATTACTCATCTAATATTAATTTATTTTAAAGGTAAAATTAATTATATTGTAAAAAACTTTTAACTGACCAGAGTTTGTGCACAACATCTAATATATACTTAAATATAATCCTCCAACTAAGAAATGAAATCAAAACTTAAAAATCATTTATATATATAGATATATGTTATCAAGTTTAGGTAGTGAAGCAATTAATGTGGTATAAAATTAATGCCAAAACTTTTGATTGTTCCTTCACATTCTCCACAACCAAACAAAGGATATAAGAAAAATAAAGAAAGAAATTTAGGGTAGTTTGATTTTTGTTCTCATCTTGTTGTGAAGTTAATAGAGGAATGCTTGGGTTGGTGCTCAATAGTTAAGTGACAGCAGGGTATAATGATTCTTCCAATCGTGTAAATATTATTTGTTTTAATTTCAATGGATCATCGTCACTTTAAATTGCATCCACATGGTTAAGAGCAACTCATATGTATATAATATCATGAATTTCTTCTTATTCGATATGGAATATCAAATTAGGTATCTTTCAATTTTAGGTATTGTGTAAGTGTTTCAACTCAAATGACTTGGCT